>NC_137899.1:31255045-31787892 GCF_963455335.1 Martes martes
ACCAGGATGATCAATTCGGTATCTATCCCCATATATGTGTTTTTCATGTGGATAGAGTGTATTTGGAATGTACTATTTGTTTGCTTTTTAATGATACTGAGATCCAACATTATTATGCATCCTTCTTTTTTAGATTTCACTTTACTCCTCCTTTTCCAACTTTGACCAAAGTCTGAAACATGTCAGGACTAGCATTCCTAGAGGGTAGCTAATGCTTGATGACTTTCTTCTTCCTTCACTAAACACTTAATGTGACATATTTTGCCCCAATTTGCAGGCCTTCAGTCAGTAGGAAATCAAATAGGATTATAATTTCTGCACTTCAAAGTATGTCATTTTATACAATAGCAACTTGCAACACCAAAACAAGTCTGATTAGGTTCTCTCTCCCTCTCCCCCCACTTCCCTCTCTCTTTCTCTCCTCTCATGTATATGCAAGCACATGTGCCTACCTAGAGGCAGAAGAAATGCCTCCACTCCGAAGTTCACTCTGTCCATTTTCAAATTTCTTCCAAAGTGGTTCTACTCAAGGAAGATTTTATTTAGTGAAGCAGAGCTTACTAACTCCTTCAGCGCAGGGACAATGCTTGCCCATGTCACCCCTAACAAATGACATTTTATACATTTTAAGTGCCAAATGAATGAATTTGTTGAAATGAATGAATAAATTTCACATTACATCCATTTTAGCTGTCTTTATACATTATGAAGTCCATGGTATTCTGCTAGATCTTTATTTTCTTCCTTTGCTGGTGGTTGTTAATTAAAATATTTCTAATGAAGCCATGTTAATGCCATTCAAAGCCATATAATTTGTAATTGAAATTTTAATTTTATACTGAAATTTTGTCAGGAAGAACTTTACAAATAGTTATATTTCACACAAAATATAAAATAACAACTGGGAAGAAGAGCAGCAAGTAGAAATTGCAGATCAATGGTAGTTATGGTAGTAGGACAATAGAAATATTTTTCATTCAAACAGAAATATACAGGCTTGAAAGATGTTTATTTTCAGTTATGTTCAGTCTTCTCATTTTTCGTTATGATTATACTTTCATATTTAGATTTCCTCTCTTCAAATCTATTTTGTCTTTTACCACTATCTATATTCTAAAATACTCTATTCTGCTTTCAACTTTTTTTATTCCTCCCTAAATATGTACAAGATTTTAAAAAATAGCAGTACTTATCAAAAATAAACAATTACCTAACACCCACATTTCATAACATAATAGAAATGTCTATTATTTTCTTTCTTTTTATGAATATTTTTGTCTTTATAACCCAACTAAAGGTGGCAATAGAGAACATAAAGAGATTTACTCATTTTTCTAAAATTTCATTTTATAGCTGAGGAAACTGAGACCCCAAAATGCCAAATATCTTATTGACAGTTATATAGCTGGTTTGAGCAGATCCTGACCTACAGATACGTCTACTGACATTCAGTCTGTGTTCTTTCCACTGCACTTCATTATCTTTCAAATAAATCCAGTATTTTTCAACAATCACTTAATTTGATGCCATCGTTTAAGTTGGTATTAAATTAATATTAAATTTTTATTATAAAAAGAAAATAAATTAATATCATTTTATTAGAAATAGAATACAAAGGTAATAGTTCAGCTGTGTTTCTAATAAGAAAAAAACATAATATGTGATATTTATAGCTTTATATTTTGTAAAATAATAACCTGATATTTAATAACTTCAATTAATACTTTTCAACTGCCAGACTAATACTAACTAGTTTGTCATAGAGTTTCTAAATTATGCCCACAAAGTAATAATAGTTCTCATTAAACATGAAGGAAAGTAGTAAGATACTTTAAACATGTCCTCATAATCTGCAATGGAAAGAACCACACACATACATGAACAGTTTTAAATTAATGCTCAGAGGTGCACTAAAAGTATTTTTATTATATAAAGCTCCAAACATTGGCGCAAAAGAGAAGTCAACTATAAAAATAGATGATGTTTGTTATAGTTACATTGGCATTTTTGAAATTATCTAAATATTCTAAATAATCTAAAAGAAACGATTTACTTTATCATTTACTATACTGACGAGTATATCAAAGATGTTATTCTAAATATTTTTTTCTGATAGTATGATCTAATCACCTCCTCTGTAAACACACTTACTTGCTCCCATGACCTCTACTGCTAAATTATCTAAGTTTATTAGAATATTTAGCAGGGTTGTTAGCTTCTTGGGAAAGAAGGGAATGTTATAGGAGAGAAGTGTTTAGAACTACAAAAATTAATAAAAAATTAATTGTAAAATTTCAATAATAACTTGATTCTAATATTAAAATCTTAGAAAGGGTTGCTTCTCCTTTCAAGATGTTAAAATAGGAACCAAGTTCTTAATGAAATTTCATACATACACATACATATTCATACACACACGTGAATTTACGTGTATATGCACATGTATATATGTGTGTGTGTGTATATATATTAGTAGTAGCATACCCGGACAGCAGGTCTGCTGTATAATTCTACATCTATTTCACTCAGCAACTTAGCAAAACCTTCATTTCTTTCTGCTGTGCTCTGCTATGTCCTTTCCTGGAATATTTTCAATGCTTTATACATTCTCAGCAACTGTTTTGATCTTGCCCCTTACCTTTTAAATCATAGCATGATTTAGTAAGGACCACTAAAAACCAGAATTTGTCTTCTTATGCTTTAAAAAATTAAATGACTTAAATTACACATGAGCGAAGTACAAGTTTAGTGTATGGATATTTGATATTGAGTTCACAGAAAACTGTGCCAAGAAATATTTGCCAGAAAAAGGAAATATGGAAGGGGATAAATTAAATATGTATTGCAATGTCATGCAGACACTGAGGTGTCTTTTTCTGAGTTAATAGTAATAAAATCTATGCCACTAGTCCAAAAAATATTTTGATAGAGATTTATTGCAATTCATAAAATTATGTGGTTTTGTAAATAGATTCAAGCAAGTTTCTTTGCTGTATACATTTATTTGAGCATTTTACAATGAGGACTACAAAATAGTTATTATAGACACTCAACTCCTTTGACTTTAATAAAAATAACATAATAGTTTAATTCAGTACAGTGTAGGAATAATTCCACATGTAAAAACCAAATGTTTCTGAAAATATTTTTTTGTAAGAGGAAAGTAATAATTCTAAATAATTAAATTTCTTCATTTGATTATTCAGCAAAGGTATCTCAACAATTAGACTGGAAGAATTAAAGTTCAATGCTCTTCAAATTGATGTTTACATCCTTTGAGAATGGAACAGGGTACTTGCTTGCCGGAAACGTTAAGTTTGGATTTGGGGTGAAAGTAGAAGAAATGTTCACTTATTTGAGTGTATTCTGTGAAAACTGACTACATATGTCACGTACCATCTCAGTTCACAATACTACTGGTGGTAGTGACTGCTTACTGTTTTTTTTTCTACCTGCAGATCACCATGTCAGTTTCTCATCTAGGATTATCTCATGTGTGTACAATTCCTAGTAAGGATGCTTTACATAGGAAAACTCTATTTCATATATGAGAAAACTGAGAGAAGATCATATGTTGAGTGACAACAAAGGAATGTGATTACAGATCTCCTAAGCCCCCAAAAGTAGTGTTTAATAAGAGCAAAATATAGGTGGAAGCATTAAAGCCACAAAAATATACACCGAATTGAAAAAATAAGGCTAAAATTTGTGATTATTTTAAAACATGTGAAGAATAAAATTAATTCAATTACTTCAATTAATTAATTCCAATATTAATGAGGGATGATTCCATTAGAAGAGGGATGATAAAGTCCTATCTAGTGTCCTATCTAGTTGTCTGTTCAATTCTGCTCCAATGACTTTGATTCCTCATTGTGAGAACTATCTCATCATATTGCAGTTTCCACTTATGTGGATTTATAACATTAATTAAATGACTAAAATTTTTAGAGGACAAATCTTTGTGATATAGGGACATAAAATATTCAATCTATATAGGATTTTTTTTGATTTCAGAGTACTAAAAGCTATTATTATCTTTAATGCATAGAAAAGTATAAAGAATTTTTGGGCTTATCAAATGCAGAATTATAATTACTAAAATCATAATTTTTTGAAGTCCAAAGGTATAATAGTCATCCTTTTTTTAAAAAAAATTATGCAACTGTTAAGACACAAACATGCCCTTCATATACCACTGTGATATACAGATTTCTACATTACTCTCAAAGATTCTATATGCTCTTTAGAAAATCCAGGTTAAGTATCTGAAAATGTCCATCCTCTCATTTCTTTTGTTTTTATTCTCTTTCCCATAGAAAAGCTAATATAAATTCTTATACCTGCGGTCTTGTGAGGAGCCGGTTGCTCTTCAGAGAAGGTAGCTTTACCAACAGAGCGGCTTGCTCTCTCACCAGTTCTAGACGGCAGTAATCATTAAACCGTTATGCAGAAGCTATTGGAAATGTTACGCATAGGTAAGTACACATATATCCTTAAATATACTTATCTATAACCAATTTACATTACTCTATTAGGGATTACTTTCTAAAATTCTCAGCCCACGAAAATAATTCCACATCTATTTCATTCAGCAATGATTTTCCAACAATGACTAGCTGGTATGTGCTGTGCTTCGTTAAGCATTCCCTTCTGTTTCTAGTCTTCTTATTTTGGCAACTAAGCTTTACAAGTTGACATATGGAATTTACAATCAAAACTACCTCAAATGAGCTCTTTCAGTAAACCTTAATGAAGAATGATGCAATCCAAGAAGAACAAAAACATCTTGGACTCATTTTTTTCTTTTTTAGAAAACTATCAAAATACCAGCATTTAATATGATTATAATTCTCCTACTGCCATAATTGAAATTAATTAACAGACAATAACAATTTCCAGACAGAAACATCAAGGCTTAAAGACATTCTAACATTGATACACAAGCGTTTCCATACTGGGTGGGAAGACAGCTAAAAATCACTGGTACCATGTTAGTGCTTACATTCCAATTTGATGCAATGGAGGATATGTTATTACTCACTTTGGATTTTAATGGTGATACAGTATGTTTGTTTTTCTTGAATATCCACAATAGAAAGACCAATGAATTGGTTGATTTTTCTCACAGCAACTGAATTCATTCACACTACAGGTAAAACACACAAGTACACACCAACATTCACTTACGCATATGATTGAAAACTGTTGAGTTGAAAGAGGAAGAGAGAAAGAGAAAAAGGGAGTGCAAGTCATGAGTATAATGGTTTATATGTGGACACACTATACATTAGAATAGAATAAGACCTCAGTTTCATGCATTTCAAGCACATTACCTCATTTGATTTGAAATATTTGAGCATTAACAGAAAAATTTAATTTCTTCAAATATGAAATCCACACCGAGACAAAGCCACATATTGTGAAAAATTTTTGGAAAACATATTTCTGATAAAGAACTTGGATCCAAAATATGCAAAGAACTCTTAAAATTCAATAATAAGAGAACTAACAATCAATTAAAATATTTTCAAGATATCTGAGTACCAACAAAAAACACAGATGACAAGTACATGAAAAGATGATCAATATGATTTGTCATAGGGAACTGCAAATTAAAAAAAAAAAAAAAGAAATACCCCTACACACCAATTAAAATGGCTTAAATCTAAGACACTGGTGATTTCAAATGCTGGCAAGGGCATAAAGGAACAAGAACTCTTATTCAGTGCTACTGAGATTGAAAAATGGCATAGCTGCTCTGCAAAATAGTTTGGCAGTTTCCTACAAAGTTAAACATGGTCTTAACTTAATATTCAATAATTGCGCTCCTGGGTATTTAATCAAATGGCATAAAAATCTGTTCATGAATGTTTGTAACAGCTTATTTTCAATTTCCCAAACCTGAAAGCACCAAGATGCCCTTCAACAGATGAATGGGGTAAACAAACTGTGCTACATCTTTAGAGGGGAATATTATTTAGCAATAAAAATAATTATCAAGTAATTAACATACATAGATGAACCTTAAATGCCTACTGGTAATTGAAAGAAGTCAGACTCAAAAAATTGCATTCCTATGGGTCCAACTGTATAAATTTCTGAGCAGGACAAATTATAGAGGCATTAAAAACATCAGAATATTTCAAAGGTTCTGGAAACGAGGTAGCACTGACAAAGTGAAACACAAGGGATTTTTTTAGGATGGTGAAACTATTCTCTATAATACTGTAATTGTGGATATATGACATTATGCATTTGCCAACCTCAATTGAACTTTACAGCACAAAGAGTGAACCTTACTGTATACAAGTAAAAATAATTAGGAGGCTGGGTATATGTTTAGTATGGGACGCAGAGTATGATGAAACCATCTGTCTTATGCAAAACCTCACTGAAGAAATTTGGGAGAGAGGTACTGGCCTAAGTCACTGTGGAAATGAATGGAGTCTTTAAGACTAAAAGAAAAAAAAAAGGCACTGCATTCTACCTGAAAAGAATATTTCCCTCAGCAATATGGGTTAGAAATTTCTTTACTGTTGTACACACACACACACACACACACACACACACACACACACACACAGAGCAATGGAACAATTAGGTAAAGCTGGGAAAATGGTATTAACTAATCATGGACAGAAAAAGGGGAGACTGAGAAGTCTATTCATAAAGAAAGGCCTCTGTCTCCTGAAGGAGAGGAAGAAAATAGCAGGAGAAGGAGAGCAAGGATACCATATTATTTCTACTTTGAATGAGATGAGACTTCAAAGCAGGTGACTGACCACATATCCCAAGTCATGTGTCTGGGGGAAATGGACTGGTGAAAGATGAAAGTACACATGTGACAGAAGGAACCAGAAACTCAAATCATGGCATGGCTGAGGTGACTATGCTATGCCAGTTTCCTCTAGAACAAGACACTGTCTGGCCCAAGAAGGCAGAACCATAAGCTAAGAAGTTAGGCATAACATCTGTTACAGTAAAGCAAGATGCTGAGGATCCAGGCAGTGAAGGAGTAAGAGGAAACATGCAAACTGTAGGCCTCCTACTACATGTTTCTATTAAAAAGCATAGCGGTGGTGACAGTTTAACAAAATAGAGTAAGAATAACTTCCACCTTAATTTTTTTTTTGACCTAAATTTACGGTATCCTTCTGGGTTCCTCGGGTTCTGAGTGACATTATAATATTTTGGTCATATCCGGACTTGGTATCAAAACAACTGGGCTCAAAAACTTGCTCCGTTCTAAGTCTCATCATCTGCAAACTGAAATAATGAGGAAAATATTGAGAAATCTATCACAGGTTTCTTTTTAAAAGTATTTTATTTATTTATTTGACACAGAGAGAGAGAGATCACAAGTAGGCAGAGAGGCAGGCACCTGAATGTGCACGTAGCCACGTCTTCTCTGTCTTTTAACCTGGGAGGCCATTGTCCCTGCCTCTGGGGCTGACGGGGATGTGAGGGGTCGACCTCACGGCCTCCAGATTTCTGAAAGCTGGCAGATGCCCCCCCTTCCCGGAACCAGCAGGACTGAGTGGCCTTGCCCCGTCCCCCCCGGCACTTCCCAAATGAAATCCCACTTCCAAGAGGAAAGCCTGAAGAGAGTGGGGAGATGAGGGGGCCCAGGGACAGGGAGGGCCCAGCCAGTGCAGAAATCACAAAAGTCGGAGGACTGACCATCTGTGACTCCGTACACGTGGATTTGGTTTTTTATAAGTGATCACCACAAACCTCCTTTTTGAGCTTGTGCTGGGGGAGGGGGGCTAAGGTCTATGAAACCCAGTCCGGGACAGGGAGAAAGCTCATAGAGCCACCGTGTGGTTTTCCATGAACCGTTCAGTGGAACACGCTGCCTCTTTTCACTTCTGTCCATGCTTCCACATGGAAGCAAAATGCAATAAAATAAGCGGATCATGACTGTAACCCAGGAGCCCCTAGTATATGCATTTTTAATTCTCATAAGAAATCCTTGATAGATTTCTTGGGGCGCCTGGGTGGCTCAGTGGGTTAGAGCCTCTGTCTTGGGCTCAGGTCATGATCCCAGGGTCCTGGGATCAAGCCCCGTGTTGGGCTCCCTGCTCAGCGGGGAGCCTGCTTCCCCTTCCCTCTCTGCCTGCCTCTCTGACTACTTCTGATCTCTCTCTCTGTGTCAAATAAATAAGTAAAATATTTTAAAAAATGCATATACTAATAACAGTTCAGCCCTGCTAGGATTATTGTTTAAGAATTGCATGTATTGATATATATAAAATACCTAGAACCTGGCCTGGCACATTTAAGGATGACATACTACTTAATATTATTTTTATTCTTATCATCATCATCTTAATCATCTTGAAATATCCCTTTACTACCTGCAGTCCTGGTTTTATGCTGCCAGGCTTTCCTTCATACTAACAGCAAAGTAATCATTTAGAAAGGCAATGTAGGTCACACTACATGCCAGTTTAAATTATCCAGGAAATACTAATTTACTTCAGTAAAATAAAAATGTGTTTTGTGGTTTATTAAGCCATTCATGATTTATCTTCCAAGCATCTCTTAAGATTCACATCCTACCTCTTGCAACCTGCATCTTCAAAGTTAGCCATAGCAAGCTTGTTGCTACCTCCTAAACTGGCTATATTTCACCTTCTCTTTGAGTCCAGGACAATGCTGCATTCTGTCTAGAAAAACCTCCTTCAGCTGGACCCTCATTCTCATCCAAGACTCTCCTGGGATATCACTTCTCAGGAAGTTTTCTTACTCCTTTTCTATTTTGGCATAAGTTTGGATACCCCAGACTTACATAATATCATCTGCACATGCTTCTGGTACAGTTCTTATAATACAACACTTTATTGCTCTTTTCATTTGTCTGTGCTTAGTAGATGCTTAATGTATATGTAGGGATAAAACAAAACATGAGAGCGTCATAGTCTGAGGCCAGGATAATATGAAATTAAAAACATTACTACCATATGTCTATGAAGGAGTCAAGTTTTATAGAACCTCAAAATGTCTTTGAAATCCTTCAAATTTAGTGTGGAAAAAAAAAGTACAACTATGTAATTATGGAATGGTTTTTTCCTAGGATTTTATCTATGTATTTATTTATTATTCTTGAGATAGATAGCATGCAAACAGGGTGAGGGCAGAGGGAGAGAATCTCCGACCGTGAGCCAAGTGTGTAACTGGACGTGAGGCTCAATCCCACAACCCTGAGATCATGACCTGAGCCAAAATCAAGAGTCAGATGCTCAACCAAATGAGCCACCCAGGCACCCCTAGAACGTTTTTGCATACTTTTCTTTTGTAATCAACCTAGATTTTTTTTTTTTTAAGTATATGGATAGCATTTGGTGGGACCTATATTTCTTACCATTGGATTAGGTTATATATAAACAAGGAGAATAGGCTAGAATGTTCCATGTGGTAAAGGATTACAACTGGAAGCAACAGTATTAATTCCTGTTTAGTGTAACATGGATACCGATGATTATATATAGAAATATTTACAGGTATATGTGTATGCTTGTGTTAGTACACACATACACAGCTCCTTACTCTTTCATCTGAGAGGGCCTAGTAGCCATACCAACTCAGCAGCAATGAGTACACTTAGCACCCATATTATGTTTTGTAATATTCTTCTCCAATAGAAGAAACAAGGGATCCTTAAAGAAATGGCTAATTCTAACAGTGGAGCAGGAAATATACAAGATGATCCATCTTGTACTGCTGGAAAGAAAATGCTAAAAACAAAACAAAACAAACAAACAAACAAACCAAAACATATACACATGATGGGAGTATCTCCAAGGGACACAGGAACTATCTAACACTCTATTTGATTTTTGACATGTATATGAATATATACATATGTGTATTTGTGATGCAACAAAAAGAACTGGAAGTTATCAAATATGAAATCTCTTATAAAAACCTTAATTTCCTAAGAAACTGTTCCAAATCTATCTTTTCTTTGAATACAGCCTGAGCCTCGGTATTTCCATCTCAGAAGGAAGTATTATGTCAGATTTTATGACAAAATAAAATTTTAAAGGAAGACTCCAATAATTTCAAGTTTTGCCCAAATTCTATTCTCCACAGCTCCCAGCCCCACATGAAATTCATACCATTATTTAACACAAGTTTCAACAGGAATAAATTATTCAAAAGAATATATTTAAAGCAATTTTCTAGAAACTTGTGGAATAAAATTTGCTAGATAAATCATATATCTGTATTTAGCTTAGTTTATATTTAAACATTTTCCCCCTAATAATAGCGCTTATCGAATTTGGACTAAAAGAAGCACCTCACAGTACTGCATACAAAGGTAACTTAGTTGTAATGTCTGAACTGTGCTTTGGGGGTCCTATTTAACATTTAAAAATAAGCAAGATTTATCACCCTTGGTCTAACTCATTCTCAGGACAAATCCCCTCCAGCTATTTAGGTATTTCTAAGTGGTTTCAATTTGCATTTAACCACTTTCCCATTTAGAAATGGAAGTATGAGAGGGATTACTCTGTTCACAATATGAAGTCTAATTATATGATTAAATGATTATACCCTACAAAAATTTTAAAGCCTCAACTATGAAAAACCTGTACTCTTAGAGTTTCAATTTCAGTAACCATACTTCTGTTGCATGCATAAAATGCTCTTTTAAGAAATACAATAGCATAACTCTGAATGCAATTAGAATTTTATTGCTATCTGTAAGGTAAAATAGTGACTTAAAAGTCAAATCAGATTTCTATACTATCTAATGCTACAAAAATACCAGTCTGGAAGAATAGGCTTTATTCTTCAATTCATACTGCGGTCATATTTCTGCAAGGACAAAAAGTCATACCTGCTTTAAGTTTACAAACTTCTGAATTATTGAAATATATTTTAAAAGACTGCTGAAGGGCAAAAAGGAAGTTTTTTGGTTTTGCTGCAAAATGGCGGAAGGATCACTGCTTTTCCAATCAAACAAAATGGAACTTTATCTGAACAAACAGCTCCCTGATTAGAGCAGTAGTGATAAATCAGCCACACAACGTTCTCTAGTGCAGAGCCTTGGTTTAGTCACTCAAACAAATGGAAACCCCATTAGACTTGAAGGAGTAGCTGATGTTACAGTGAAACGTAATTTTGTAATCCACAGAGTTTAAGGTGTATGTGATTATTTCGTTTCTTTTTTCTAAAGTTTTTAAAAATAATTTCCTTCCAGAAGTTTTCAACAAAGGATTTAAAGTGCATTCATACACACCATAATATTTTATTATAAATACTTATAAATTTATTGTTTTTAATATAAGCGATTGACAGCATAAATCCTCATTCTTTGAACAGTTTTTCCTACAGAACCCAAATGATTTTCCAACAGAAAAGGTTAAGTTTACCACAGGAAAATTTTTGGCTAGGCTAAAAATGTCAGGCCACATCTCCACATACAAACATAAATTAAAACTCAGAAAATTATCCAGTTAGTTCATACATCATCCTCTAGGAGAAATATTTTTAATTGCCTAACAAATTATTTATTTTACTTTGTTAATACCTGGGCAAGGAAAAAAAAATATGAGAAAAAAAGAAAAGTGTTGTTTTTATCAGTTTGAGATTTTCTGTGATAGAAATAAGGAGATATAGCTAAATTTATAACTACTCACAAAATAAAAGCAAAATGGACTTGTTTACTTGATTTTGCTATTATAATAAAAAGCTTAATATGGGAGACTAAGAGTTATAATTTTTCCCTTCTCACTGATTTATAGTTGTCCATTAACAAGTCTGAGATTGTTTCTCCATAGAAAAGTTAAGAGATCAAACAAGGAGTGTTGCAGAAGACACTCTTCAACCACAGGGAATGACTTAAACTCCACTCACTCACTCGTCTCTTTGTCTGCCTGATGCTGAATCCACAATTTACGCCATCAGCTTCTCTCCTGACTCATACTCTTGAGACATGTTCAGTTGAACTGATAAAGAGTTCAGCTTTCCAAGTGAGATAAAATCTTGATAGAAATGTGGTCACAATATTTATATATTAGAAAATAAAGCTTTAAAAACTGTAGAAGTAAGCTATGATGGGGAAAGATAGAGAAATAAAGGGAAGAATCAGCACCAAGGCAGCTTCTAGCCCATCAAGGACAGGAGAAAATTAGGCAGTGAGGGTGACAGGGGCAAGGTTTTTAAAGAAGAACATCTTACTCCAATGCGTGGAGAAAAAGGATAAAATTTACCTCCAGTGGTAAACTTTTCCTTCTTCACAATGGCCTTAGCTTGCATTTTACTACATGAGGTAACAGTGAATGTATAACTGAGTAGAGCTGCCTGATGTCTGAGATTCTATTACTAGAGGGAAATAATAGCTACTTATTACAGACTATGCACCCCCATGCTGGACTGGCTTCAGCATGTGCAATTTAAAGTAAGCGACTTAAGTAACTTACGTGAGTCTTAAATTGTATATAAAAATCTTATTCCTAATTTTTTGTCCTCCCTTCCCTGTAAAAGGTTGATTCACTTCCACAAAATGCAGGTACTTGTGCTTCTTTCTCTTGGAAGGAGTATTATTTCAAATACAATGAGAAGCCTCTACATGGGACTCAACTTGGTCAATGAAACTTGGTTTGAGCAGAGTTCTAAAAGCCAGTGATTGGTGTTCCTACCAGATCCTTGTTTTTGTTGTTGTTTCTTCCCTGTTATGAGAACATAATGTTCCAAAGGGAAGCTGGTCTCTTAGCTTGGATTCTGAAATGAAGACACAAGGAACACCTCACACACCTCACACACCCCCTCCAACCTATAGTCAAATATAACTTGAGTATTGCTGTAGGCCTCTAAAATTTTGGGATTGCTTGTCTCTGCTGTAATAACCTAACAAAAGCTTTTAAAACAGACTAGATTCCTCCACTGGGTTAGGAGTTGGATTGATTGATCTTCATGATTTCACTTCTAAAAATCTACTACTCTAATGTATTTACATGGAAATAACTAAATTAGAGAACTTTCACAAATGATAGGTTATTATTTTTAGCAAAAATGCCAATGGTAATTTACATATAGGAATAAAACAATTCTTTATAATCGAGTGAAAAATGGACCTCTGCTCATTTTTGGCATCCATGTGTGTATAAATCATAAGCTAATCAACAAATAAAATATATAAGTGGATCTCTTAGATTTCAAATAATTATTTTTTACAGCCTGTCACAATCTTGTAAAAGTTTCAGAAGAGTTAGTATAAATTGTGTTTCATTTTTCATATAAATGAATAGACTTTCTTTCCCCATGTTCTTCATGGATGGAATTTGGGGAAATTAGAAGGTTTAGAAAGCTAGGAATATCAGTTTTGACTGCCAGTTTTAAAACTGTAGGTAATATGTCACCATAATGATGTCACCAATTAGGAACAAATAAAGACATATTAATTGGATTTATTTACATAAGATACTGGTTTGTTTTTGACAAAAATTTTTAAACTATTTCCATGAACTTCCTGAAAGTTCTTTTCCTAGGTCTTATAGGCCAGTTCTTCTTGAACTTTAGTGAGATCCACAGACTACACTTGTACTAACAAGGTTTTAGATAACAGATTAGAAAAGGCACGATAGTTCAGTTAAAGTCTGCATCAGCCAGAGAAATAATTCATTCAATTATAGCTTGCAAAGGAAATCAAAGAAGTGGACAACATAAGATAGAGCATGGAAACAATAAGCAAAAATTTTAAATACTCTATCTACAAAGTTTAACATGATTTAAAGACAAATCTCAGAGCTATATTTAAATGTTTTATAACTCTAAAAAATTGTAAAAAGAAATCTGTTCTTCATAAAGATGTAGAATTAGTAATTATTTAATAAAATCCACATGAATAAGTGGCTACTTTTTTTCTCCCTCTTAATTACACTTAGGTAATATAACATGGAAAATGAAATAAATGTTATGGACAAATCATGATACAATTAAAACTCCATAAATTCCTTCTCCCCCTCAGTGATCTGGATATTTTAGATAAAATGTGGTTTATGGCTCAAATCATTCAGGTAATTCCATACACTTTATTCAGTAGTTCCTTATTAACACTAAAGACCAACCAGTTAACCATGCTTTCAACACTGCTTTGATTTGTTGATCCTACACTTTCAGCAAAAATGGGGTTACCATGAAGGAATGAAGCCTGGTTTCAAGGCCCCTCCAGCATGAGCCATTTCTATGGCTCTAGGGAGGAGCCCTAGTTTTGTGTTCACATGGTCACATGCTATTTGAAAATATGCAAAATTTAGATATTTTAATGACAGTTGGTTAAGACAGCTGCATCTTTCCATTAAGACTTTCTCCTTCTTACTTCCCAAATTGTTGGCTGGCTGTGAGAAGCCCAAGGCATTTTTGTGTGTGTGATAGTGCATTCTTCTTGTAAAAAGGGCTCCCCAGAGGCACGTGGATGGCTTAGTTGGTTAAGCGTCTGTGTTCAGCTCAGGTCATGATCCCAGGGTCCTGGGATACAGTCCTGCATCAGCCTCCCTGTTCAGAGGGGAATCTGCTTCTCCCTCTCCTTCTGCCCTTTCCCACTGCTTGTGCTCTCCCTCTCTCTCAAATATATAAATAAATAAAATATATTTGAAAAGGGGAGGGGGCTTCCCAAACTGCCCAAGACTATGGCTTTACAAAATCTGGATTGTACTTCTGGTTTCTGGTCATAGCTATAATTATCTCTGTATTCCAGCCAAACTGAGATACTGCTTTAGTACTTGTCTACTTCTATACAGATAAATTCCGGTGTCATCTGGGATCCAGATAAAAAATTACATTTTGTTTGAAATCTGCTCATCCTCAAGTTAAAATGAACATGTCTTTCTTAGAATAACCTCTGTAACAGTTTATTTATATATTTTATGTAACCTACAATATTATGCTTTCTTTGTAGAAAACATCTCAATGTAACTAATAATTTCATTTTTATAGTACCTACTAGGGTAACTGACACATTGTTAGATACTTAGTGAATATTCGCTTAAAAGACTAAAAAAATTTTTTTTGTTTTTATAGTTTTGATTCTGTCTGAGTTAACTTGGAAGACTTTTCCCAAGTTGAGCCTCCAAATGAGAAAGCAGCCAGCTGACATCTTGATTTGGGCCATGTGAGATCCTGAGTAGAGAACCCAGGTAAAACATTACGGGCTGCTATATGGATTTTTAATAAATTATCTCACCGCTAACTTTGTGGTATTTGGTTATATAGCAATAAAAAAAGGAATCCTAATTTACAAAGTAGCTCAATTTGACATAGTTGATTATTCCCTCACCCACAATAAACATTTTTTTTTTTTTTTAAACTTGGCTTGTTATGTCACCAAACTCTCTTGGCTTTCTTCCTACCTCACCTTGGTTATTTCTTCTGTCTTCTGACTGAATCTTTCTTTTCATTCATGATTTTTAATATCGGCATATCCTAGGCTCAGTATCTATTTCCCTTCACCATATCAACCCATTCTCAGTAATCACACCTCTCTCATATTAAAAACAAAAAAGAAAAACTTCTACACATTTCTTTTCATCTCTAGTCTTCTATCCAAACACCTCCTAAAAGATATCTCAAACAACATGACCAAACACACCTAGGGTCTTTTTGCCATAATCTGTTCTACCCAAAATCATTCCTACCTCAGAGTAGGTCCACTTTTTCCAGGTGCTCGAGTAGGAAACTTTAGAGTCATCTTAGATTCGTATTTCCTTCAAGTCTAGGACATAATCAAATATTACTAGCTCCACGCTGAAAATATATCTACAGTCTATTTCTCATCACCTCCACTCTGACCATCTTACGGATGACTGTATCAGCTTCCTAACTGGGTTCTTGCTCTGCCCCTATCAACTCCATAGCCTATTTTTGAAAGAGCATCTAGAGTAAACCTTTCAAAAAGGAATTAAATTATACCACTCCTATACTCACAATTTTCAATAGTTTCCAATTTTTCCAAAATCTAAAGTCCTTACAATGGCTCATAGTATTCTCTAAGATCTATTCCCATGGTAGCTCTATGACCCCATCATCCCCTACTCTTCCATTTATTCACTTTACCTGGTCACAGTGCCTTCCTACTGGTCCTCGTACATATCAGGTGCACACTTAAGGTCCTTACACTAATTGGTTCCTGACATTGGAAGGCTCTTGCACTAGGGAGTCACATGGGAAATTCCCTTATCTCCTTTAAGTCTATGCTTAAAGAAAACTTTCTCAATACGTTCACCTGGATCACCATTTTAAAAATTAAAACAGGCCTCCTTGCACTCTCAGCACTGCCCAGTCTCCTTTAACCTTCTCTGTTTTGTTACCCCATACCAGTTATTACATACTGGCATGCATATTTATTTATTACTTTTAATGTTTATTATCTTCACACTTGAATATAAACTCTATACAGCACGGATTTATATTACGTATGTTTATTAAAATATCATAAGTCTCTAGAATATGTCTAGGCACAGAGTAGGTAGTTAATAAATAACTGTGGAATAATCACCAATTATTAAGACTTTAAATCTTTAAGACTGAGGAGGTTTCATCAAAGTAAAATAAACAATTTGTGCAGATAAAAACATACAGAGACAAGAACATTACATTAACCAAATCATAAGTTGTTTTGTCAGACCAGAGTATCAGGATATGAGATTAGAAAATTAGATCAAGGGGCCAAACTCTAGAGGTATTATCTGAAGGATTTTAAGGAGTTTGGACTCTATCTTAATGAGAGAATGGAAAGAAAAGCCGGGGATATAGTCTATTGAATGACATAGCAATTTTTCCTGGAATTATTGGCTCTCTTCTCCTCAGTGGCAAGAGCTGCCAATTTTTTTTTTTAACTTCTCTTAAAATCTAATGATCCAATCAACAGAGGATTCTAACAATAAGGTATTTGTTTTAAATCTCCTGAACAGGTGCCACTTAAGATCAGATGATTTTATTCTTCTACTTACATGACCTTGCTCACACCAAGTCAGAGTTTGAAGGAGTAATTTCTTTTTTTTTTTTTTAAGATTTTATTTATTTATTTGACAGACAGAGATCACAAGCAGGCAGAGAGGCAGAGAGAGAGAGGAAGGGAAGCAGGCTCCCCGCTGAGCAGAGAGCCCGATGCGCGGCTTGATCCCAGGACCCTGGGATCATGACCTGAGCCCAAAGCAGAGGCTTTAACCCACTGAGCCACCCAGGCGCCCCTGAAGGAGTAATTTCTGATGCACTTGAATATCTGATAAATAAGATATACCTAATCAATATAAGTGGAATAAATCACTCTGTGGGGTACTGCTAAGACGTCCAGTTGGAAACATAGGGTAAATGAATGGCTATATACTTCTGGAACCCTGGAGTATAAACTTGGCATCTTTTTTGATTCTATGGATATGAGAGGACTTTTTTCCCCCAGCTTTACCGAGGTGTGATTAACAAACAAAAACTGTATATAGTTATGTACAATATGTACAATTGTACAATATGTTTTGGGTTTAATGTACAAGATAATCTAATATATATGTGCATATCATATATATTCATATATAACGTGAAATGATTACCACAGTCAATTTAATTAACCCATGTCACCTCGTACTTTTTTTTTTTTTTGGAAACTCCCCCCAACCCTTCCACGGCCCAGGTTACGCACGCGTGTCCGCGTGTCCGCCCCTGCTTCGTACTTTTTTTAATGATGAAAACACTTAAGTGCTCTTAGAAAATTTCACACACACGATAAAGTATTACTAACTAACTAAATAATTTCTGAAGATCTAAAGTAAAACATGGTGTAAGGCATTTTTAAGGGAGAGCTAGATGGATGACAACAAAGAATAGAGTAATACCAAAACTGAAGGAATAAATGGAGGGGAAGAATTCTCAAAGGAACACTGACAAGGTGAAGTCAGGAGATTAGAGAAAGTCCAGGAAAGAATCGTGTTAAGTCTATACATATACATACATATATATACACACATACATACATATAGATACAATTATGTATAGTTAATATATATATAGTTAATAGTTACATATAGTTTATGTATATACATTAGTTAATAGAGATTTCAAGGAGGGAATGGTAGTCATATGAGAAAAATATTACAGCAGCTAAATGAGACAGATATTGAATGTTTTATTACATCTGGCACTGAGAATGTCACTGGTAATTATGGTAGTACTGATTCCCCAGAACAGAAATCAAAAATCTCAAATTTGCATGCAAAAGGATTATTAGAGAGTATTATAGGGAAAAAAATAACCTGTTAGGTGTCAGTATTAAACAAAAGGAGATGATGAACTACAATGTGATTGATTGTAGCCAATATTTTCAGGAATCCTTATAAGGGTATATCCCTTCATAGTTCCCCACCTTGAAGCAAGGAACACTGGTCTTTACACCAGCCTCTCCATCTACAGGTCATGGGAGATAGGATGTCTCTGTAGAGAAGGTGTGATATTGGAGTCAGATCGCTCTTAGCTCTTTTTAACTGAAAGCAATTTCCTTTAGTGAGAGGGACTTACCTAAGAGTTCTCTGCTACCAGCTCTCCCAGAAGCTGGGAAAATGAGTGCCTCAGACCTGAGGGGGAGATCTGGATCATGCCCCAGAGCATCCTACCACAGCAAAGTTTTTGCAAACTTTGCCACACATCGGAATCACCTAGATGGGTTTTCTAAAACAAAAATTCCTGGGCCATTCTAATTCAGAATTGGATGTAGGGTTGGGCCTGAGAATTTTCATTTTCACCATGTCCCAGGTGATACAGATGCTGATGATGCCGTTTTAGGACCCACACATTGAGAATAAATGTACTGCAGTAATAACTGCAAGCATATGAGTGGAATTACAGGTCAAAAATAGAGACAGATTTCTAGGTTGTTTTAATACTAAAAAGGATTGGGCATTTAAAGTGATGAAGCCATCTCACCACTGATATTTCCCAAAAAGTACTCCGGTCCTCAATCTCGAACCTGTTGTTATTTTGGCTCCTACACTAAGTAAATGGTACCATTCAGCTATTGAATCGAAAAGTCGTGGTCATCTTTGATTATCCTCTTTCCATTTCCTTCCATAGCAATCCCATGGTTGAATTTTACAGGATAAACCTCAAAAAAATGTATCTCAAATCAAATGACTTCTCTTCACATCTCCTGCTACTACCATCATGATGCAGTAACTACTCTTTCTTGCCTGGATTCTAGCAATACTTCCCCAAAGATTCCTCAGCTTCTACTGACGCCCTTACAACACATTCTTCCACTGCAATCAGAAGGATCTTTCAACAATATAAATCAATTTGTGTAAGTCCCTTGCTTAAAATGTTTCATTGTCTTCCCTAAGTAATTAAAGTTTAAACTCCTTATCACAGCTTGCAAGGCTATACTGCCTTTGATCTTTCCCTCAACTACAATTATTTCCTTCCTGACTCAAAGCCTTCCCTTCTGCCTAGAATTTCTTTGTACTTAAACTAAATTTGGGGCCACTGGGATCTATCTGCTAACTCCACCAAAAAGGCAAACATTAGATCGAAACTTAGCAACTGGTAACAATTGGTGAGTTCATAAAATGAAATACATGCTAAACAGGACACTAACTTTTTTGTTTATTTTATTTTTGCTTTTTGCAGACTTAAATATTTTTCTTGGCTCACAGGATGACTCAAGCATTCAGATTTAAATGGATGGAAAGGGAAAAATATGGGAGGAAAGAAAAAAAGTGAAGGAAGAGGTAATCAGGGTTTGAGGGAGCACTGACAGCTCAATGTCCAGTGGTTGGTACAGCGCTGCTCATAAGGGAATTTAAGCAGGACCATCTGGAGCTGAGAGAAGGGTTATAAGATGGTATTTTTATATATGCAGATCAGAGTCTAGGATAACATGATTTTATTATAAAATGTCTTTTCAGGGCTGGACTGGTGTTCTGAAAAAAGAAAATTTGTTCCACCCTACTTCGTGATCTTGTGGAATATTTCTAAACAGCCTGGCCACCAGCACATCTGTCCCCTTGCTGGCTTTTAGATCAGTAGACCAGAATGTAATAAATCCTTCAAGACTAAAGTATGCTGGGTTAATCTATGGCAATGCAGTGTGTCACCATAGAATATAAGTTTACTAACATATTATAGGCCTCTTCTGAGGTTAAAAAAACCTGGATTCCTTTAAGTCATCATCCAGAGGAAGATTTATTCTTGGTACAGTGAAAGTTATGTGACTGTACTTTTCTTAGCTGTAATTCTGAACATTCAAGTTTAGTTTTATAATATAGTTTTATATCTCCAAATTTTGGAAATTTCAAATAATGATGGGTCAGCTATTTATTATCTTTTACTACACATGGCGAAAAATACTCTTTTTCTAAAGTGACTTCTTCAAAAGCATAGTATATTATTTTAGACTAGAAATAAATAATAAAAGTGACCCTTCTTTCAAAAGTATGTGGTAATGATAAATTTTGATATTGTTAATGAGCTCCTGTTAAAATCCAATAGCTTTAGTCAGAAATTTATTTTCCTTCCAGACTTGGATTTGATACAGTCTATATATGTTAGACACTTTGACGATATTGATCATTTAAAAACATAAAGCTGGTAATAAACTATACAGTAATAAGAACATTTATTTTGCTAGGACAATGTCATTAAGAATTTTCCTGTAGTATGTAATAGGTAGATAAAAATTCACTATAAGTCATTTGCTATGCATTAAATATAATAAACTTACTTCTCTTTTATTGTTTAGCTTTCCATAGTCTAGAAAATGACTCCACGAGAGCATGAAGAAAGAAAATACTTATAATCATTTTCAACGGTACATATGCAAAGTATTACTTATGCTGTCTTAATCAGAAAACATATGAAGGGATTAATTAAACTACTAGTAATAGGTTAGCATTCATTGAGCAAGTGGACTTTCACTTTCTACAATCTGATCGGCAATTTTTTTTTGAGATTTTATTTATTTATTTATTAGAGAGAGACAGAGAGAGAGAGAGCGCAAAAAGGGGGAGAGGGAGGCAGAGGAAGAAGCAGGCCCCCTACTAAGCAAAAAGCCCAATGCAAGATTCCATTCCAGGACCCTGAAATCATGACCTGAGCTGAAGGCAGTGCTTAACTGACTGAGCCACCCAGGTGTCCAGGATCAGCAAATTTAAAACAGACTTTTTTTTATAAAGGAACACATACCCTCCAAATTTAAAGAATTACTTCCCAGAGAAATTTGTGGCACTGGGAGGAGCTTCCCCAGTGACTCCTGTTCAATGCTAAACTCTGCTGTGGCAGTTTACAAGCACTCTTTTCCTTTTTAATTTTTTTGAAATATATCTCCATAAAAACAGCGACATGCATAGGGTTTAAATAACAAGGATAAGACACTCATTCATGTTTCCATCAAAGAGTATAAGAAATAAAATAGCAATGATTCCCTGCTGAGTGTGGAGCCCAACAGAGCTGGACCTCCCGACCCCTGAGATCATGACCTGAGCCAAAATCACAATTTGATGTTTGACTGAGTCACCCAAGCACCCTTCTACGTGTGTGTGTGTGTAGCTGTGACTTTAAAGATTTTATTTATTTATTTGAGAAGGCGAGGAAAAGAATCTTAAGCAGACTCTGCCCTGAGGGAGCCCAATGCAGGGTTCGATCTCATAACCATGAGATCATGTCCCGAGCTGAAACTAAGAGTGGGATGCTTAACCAACTAAGCCACCAAGGTGCCCCCCACCACCATATGTGTGGTTTGTAAAATGGATTTTAAACCATGCCTTTTCCTTAGATGACCCTGGTGCATAATACATGTTCTTGCATCTTCTCAGATAGATCCACTCTGGTATTCACTCAAAGGAACCTAAACAAACATTTCTGCCATTCACTTGCAACACTTCAAGTTCAAGTGTGCACAAGTTCTGTAAGATTTGGGGATGACAGGTGTTTACTGAAATAACCAGTCACAATGTTTATATTGGTCTGATCAGTGGATCACTAGAGAGAAAAAGACAACTTAAGTGTACTTTTAAGATCTTAGATTTCCAGACTTTATAATAAGACAGCAGGTGGATCTTGATAGGTCACATCTGATTCTAATTTGGTAAATTTATTAAAACAGTCTATTTGACAAAACAATGCCATGGAAGAAATTGGTTATTTTCTATTTTTGGCTAAACTTTTAACTTACTGAACAGAATTAAGGATAAAACGCACAATCAGTAAGTAATGTATAGTTCAACAATGACACTGTATCCATGTATCTCCAATCCCTCCCTTTAAAAATTGGTCTTTGTCACATTTCAAACTATTGAAAACAAATACATTTATTTATTTTTAATTTCCAGTATAATTAATTTAAAATTTCAGGTATACATTATAGTGATTCAACAATTCTATACATTACTCAGTGCTCATCATGATAAGGGAATTCTAAATCCTATTCACCTATTTCTCCTATACCCCTCCCCCCCCCCCAGGTTCCTTCTGGTAACCACTAGTTGCTCTCTACATTTAACACTATGTTTTGTCTTTTTTTTCTTTATTCATTTGTTTTGTTTCTTTTTTTTTGTTTCTTTAATTCCATGTAAGAGTGAAATCATATGGTATATATTTCTGACTTATCTCACTTAGCATTTAACTCTCTAGATCCACCCATGCTGTTGAAAATGGCAAGATTTCATTTTTTTTTAATGGATGAGTACTATTCCATTATATAGATATAAATGTACATCTTCTTTATCCCTTCCTCTATCAATGAACACTTGGGTTGCTTCCATACTTTGGCTATTGTAAATAATGCTGCAATAAACAGAGGGATGCATATATCTTTTCAAATTAATGTTTCCATTTTCCCTGAGTAAATACCCAATAGTGGAATTATTGGATTGTATGATAAATCTATTTTTAAACTCTGAGGAAATGCCATACTGTTTTCCACAGTGACTGTACTAGTTTATAATGCCAGCACCAGTGCATCTTTTTCTCCAGATCCTTACTTACTTATTGTTTCTTGTGTTTTGATTTAGCATTCTCACAGGCATGAGGTGATATCTCACTGTACTTCTGAGATGCATTTCCCTGAAAATGAGAGATGGTGAACATCTTTTCATATGTTTGTTGGCTATCTGTAGTTCTTATTTGGAGTAATGTCGATTCACATAATCTGCCCATTCTTCACTTGGATTATTTGAGTTTTTTGGTGTTGAGTTTACATATTTTGGATACTAAACCCTTACTGTATAAGTCATTTGTAAATACCTTCTCTGACTGAGTAGGTTGCCTTTTTGTTTTGTTGGCTGTTTCCTTTACCATGCAGAAATTTCTGTTTTGGTGCAGTCCAATTGTTTATTTTGCTTTTGTTTTCCTTGCCTCAGGAGACATACATGGAAAAATGTTCCTATGGCCACTGCTTTTGCTGTCCTCTAGGATTTTTATGGTTTCTGGACTCACGTTTAGGTTTTTAATCCATTTTGAGATTATTTTTGTGTAAGGCTTAAGAAAGTTGTCCAGTTTTCCCAACACCATTTGTTGAAGAACTTTTTCCCATCATATATTCTTACCTCCTTTGTCAAAGATTAATTGACCATATAATCATGGGTTTATTTCTGGGCTCTTTATTCTGTTCTATTGATCTATGTGTTTGTTTTTGTGCCAGTACCATATTGTTTGATTACTACAACTTTACAGTGTATCTTAAAATCTGGGATCATAATACCTCTAGCTTTGTTCTTTTTCAAGATGGCTTTGGCTGTTCAAAGTCTTTTGTGATTCCACACAACTTTTAGGATTATTTGTTCTACTACTATGAAAAATCCTGTTGGTATTTTAACAAGGATTGCATTAAATCTGCAGATTGCTTTGGGCAATATGACCATATTAACAATATTTGCTCTCCCAATCTATGACCATGGAATGAATATCTTTCCATTTGTTTGTATCACCTTCAATTTCTTTCATCAAAGCATTATAGTTTTCAGAGTACAGATCTTTTATCTCTTTGGTTAACTGTATGTTTGTTTGTTTGTTTGTTTTGGTACAACTGTAAATGAAATTGTTTTCTTAATGTCTCCTTCTGCTACTTCATTATTAGTGTAAAGAAATGAAACAGATTTCTGTATATTGATTTTGTATCCTGCAGCCTTACTGAATTCATTTATCAGTTCTAGTAAATTTTTGGTGAAGTACTTAGGGTTTTCGATATATAGTATCATGTCATCTGCAAATAATATAAGTTTTACTTCTTCCTTACCAATTTGGATGCCTTTTCTTTTTCTTTTCTGCTTGCTGTGGCTAGGATTTCTAGTACTATGTTGAATAAAAATGGTGAGAGTGGACATCCTTGTCTTGTTCCTAACCTTAGGGGAAAATCTCTCATTTTTTCACCATTAAGTATGATGTTAGCTGAGGGTTTTTCTTTTATTTTTTTAAGGATTTTGTTTATTTATTTGACAGACAGAGATCACAAGTAGGCAGAGAGGCAGGAAGAGAGAGAGGGGGAAGCAAACTCCCCGCTGAGCAGAGAGCCTGATGCGGGGCTTGATCCCAGGACCCTGGGGTCATGACTGAGTGGAAGGCAGAGGCTTTAACCCACTGAGTCACCCAGGCACCCCAACTGCAGGTTTTTCTATGTAATATAACCTTTGTTATGTTGTGGTATGATCCCTCTAAACCTACTTTGTTGAGTCTTTTTTATCATGAATGGATGTTGTACTTTATCAAATGCTTGTTCTGCATTTATTGAAATGATCATATGGTTTTTATCATTTTCCTTATTGGTGTGATATATCACAATGATTGATTTGCAAACATTGAACCCTCTTTGCAACCTGGGAATAAACACCACTTGATCATGGTGAATGATTTTTTTTTTAATGTACTGCTAGATTCAGTTTGCCAATATTTTGTTGAGGATTTCTGCATTTGTGTTCATCAGAGATATTGGCCTATAGTTCCCTTTACTGTAGTGTCTTTATCTGGTTTTGGTATCACAGTGATACTGGCCCCACAGAATCAATTTGGAAGTTTTCCTTTGAGAAGAATAGGTATCAACTTTTCTTTAAATATTTGGTAGAATTCACCTGTGAAGGCGTCTCTACCCAAACCTTTTTTTGTTGGGAGCTTTTTAATTGCTACTCCAATTTCATTGCTGGTGATCTTTCTGTTCAAATTTTCTATTTTTTCCTGATTCAGTTTTAGGAAATAATAGGTTTCTAGGAATTTGTCCATTTCTTCTAGGTTATCCAATTTGTTGACATATGAGTTTTCATAACATCCGCTTATAATCCTTTCCATTTCTGTGATGTCAGTGGTAATTTCTCCTCTTTCATTTCTGATTTTATTTGAGTCTCTCTCTCTTTTTCTCTTTGATGAGTCTGGCTAAATGTTTATCAATTTTGTTGATCTTTTCAAATAACCAGCTCCTGATTTCACTGATCTGTTC
Organism: Martes martes; assembly: GCF_963455335.1. Classification (NCBI taxonomy): domain Eukaryota; kingdom Metazoa; phylum Chordata; class Mammalia; order Carnivora; family Mustelidae; genus Martes; species Martes martes. The sequence continues at coordinate 31,280,463 of NC_137899.1, forward strand.
TATTATTTGTTTTCATTTCTATTTTGTTTCTCTCTGCTCTAATATTTATTATTTCCTTGCTTCTACTGATTTGGGGCTTTGTTCTGCTTTTTCTGGCTCCTAGAAAGGAGTAAGTTTAAGTTGCTTGAGATTTTTTTTGCTTTTTGAGTTAGGCCTTTATTGTTATCAATTGCCCTTTCAGAGCAGCTTTTGCTGCATCCCAACAAATTTGGATACTTGTGTTTTCATTTCCATTTGTATCCTTGTATTTTTTTATTTACTCTTTGATTTATTAGTTAATCCATCCACAGACCCATGTTGTTACCCTTCCATGTTTTGTGTTCTTTCTACATTTTTTATTGTAGTTGATTTCTAGTTTCACGGTTTTATATTGTTTAGTCCAATTACGTACAAAGTAATTATCAGTAGGTATGTATTTATTGCCATTTTGTTACCTATTTTATGTTTGTTTGTTTGTTTGTTTTTAGTTCTTCTCTGTTCCTTTCTTCTCTTAGTCTCTTCTCTCAGTTTGCTGGCTTTCTTTAGTAACAGACTTGGAATCCTTTCTCTTTATTTTTGCATATGTATTACCTATTTATTTTTGGTTACCATTACTTTTATATATAACATCTCATGCCTATAGCAGTCTATATTAAGTTGATAGCTGCTTAAGTATCTAAAAGCACTAAATTTTTACTCCTCTACCCATCACATTTTAGATATATGGTGTCAAACTTTACATCCTTTCATTTTGTGAATCCCTTGACTGATTTTTATAGATAGGCTTAATTTTACTGCTTTTGTGCTTCCAACTTTTCTTCCTTCTGTTTATGGTCTTTCCTATCCATTCAGAGTCCCCTTTAATAAACAATCAAATAAATACACTTTTAAAATGTTAAAACAGAACTAACCAGATCCATTGACAGGGTGCAGATTCTGATATAGCTTAGAGTACACATAACGATGTTTTGAAGTTAAGGCAAAACTCAAGTAGTAACAAATTTGTCACGGTCTGAGGTATTAAGAAATGATGTTCACATGTATATTTGGTGGTTTACATGATGCCAAAATGGATGTTTATGTCCAGAGGTTCTTCAAGTGGTATATAAACTTTGGCTTACTTCATTGCTCTGTGAAAACTGTAACTGTCCCAGATGGAAAAATGTGTTAAAGTATATTTCCACATCTCTAAATCTATTTCTTTTTCTTCAACTGCCAAATGGTTTAAAAACTTACATGTATCACAAAGATAGAAGGTGACTTAGAGGTGCTAAAGAAATAGCTAATTTATTCTATATATTCTGAATCTTCTAACAGATGAAATATTTTCAGCAGATAACACCAAAATTATTATCTTCCAGATGATCAACACCTGATAAGAGGTGGCGCAACACATTTCTATTTAAAACATAGAATTCTACATTTAGGTAAGGTAATAGTTTTAAACTTTTGTACATTTTCCTTTTCATAAAGTATATTTATAATTATAAATTTATATAAACTTAAATAAGTTATACCTATGAATGTGACAACCTTCATTTATATATTTGCATTTAATGAAATTAGTATCTAGACAAAATATTTTCCATTAGTCTTTTCAAATGCCACCATTTGCTTTGACTTAAATGGTAAACGTGAGAGAAACTGAACTTATTTACTTAGTAATTAAATAGTTTAACTTATTTATTGAATATTTATATTTTAACCTCAAATTGATGGACACTAGACATTAATATTGTTGATTCTTCCCAAGTGTGCTATAACAAGCTCTTTTCTGACAGTGATCTATACCTAAAACTTGCCATCATGTAAAATAAATATTTAAAATAGGTTATCTCCCACAGGCATGCATAATGTAACCAAAGACTTATAGTATGTGAAACAGCATGTTACCTGATATCAAAATTAAACCTGATGTTGAAATTACAGAAGTATCTAGTTCATCTTACTGCCAGTAAGAAGGATTAGGTTCAAATCAATATAAGCAATTAAGAAATTATTTTACAGGCAAAGATACTAGATAAGATAGATACCTTGGCAATAGTGGTAATATTTATATTCATTCCTTTTACTTCCTTACTTCTCTCCCACTGGACTTGTTTGTAATATTTAAAGATGTACACTTTTGAAATGTGTGCATGTAGTTTTTTATGATAGCTAAAATTATACCTTTGCATTTTAAACTAAAAAGAAACATTTTAAGTTAATTTTCCAAAAGACAAAAGAGATTAGATAACTAACATCAATTTGAAAAGTGATTATTACTTTCTGAAATGTGTTTACTAACCATAATAGATAAGCTCATTATATGTCTTTATACTGTTTATCTACTTATATAACTCCCTCAGTTTCTCTGTAGTTATCATCAATCTATCAATTTATAATTATTAAAATGGTAGAACTGGTTTACTATCATCTGCTTCTCTGATTAAAACTTTGTCAAATTTTGTGTACTCAAATAGAGCATAAGTCAGTAAATATCAAAAACAGTTTATTTCTAACATTACAAGTTGTGCAATGTAAAACTCAAACCAGATTCCCTGACATTCTTTTCTTTAATTAATAAAGCACTATTTATGCTAGATTGAATTCGAGTGATCCAATATATTGTGATTCAATAGTCCTCTGATAATATATTCTCAGTTTAGTTTCAGATTTTAAAAGCAAGCATGTTTTAGCTTTGAGAGCTCATACTTTTTTTTTTTTAATGTTTGGAATATATAAAGAGAAATTTTGCTTAAATTTGTTATTGCTGACATTTCCACTGCTCCTTTGTTTTATATACAGGGAAAAATTACATAACCTTTACCTAACAGAAATAGTACAATTGAGAGCTTTGGCTGTAATCCTATTTGTTACTTGGACTACATTTTTTGGATATTATACATCAAATACTGAATACTTTGAGACAATACTGAAAACTAATACTGAAAACCGGTGAATGTTTCATTTAATATTTCTACTCATTTGTTTATTGTTTGCTTTATCACCTTTATAAACTTTAAGGGTGACTTTATAAATAGTTTGTGTTGGATTATTTCAAATATTCATTTATTTTTTCAAAAAATATAGTTCTTTGCAACATGAACTATTTAGACTGAAAGGATACAATGATGACATAGTATTTTTATTCAAATAGAAGTTATCTCGTGGGAGACAATGATGTTTAAGAAGTTATAACACAGTATGAAAAATGCTGTAACACATATGACAAATATCTAAATTTAATAAAATGGGTCTTAAATTCATCAAAACCCATAAAAGTATGTAGGAAGACAACTGTAGACAAACTTTCAAAATATGATGATTTTTGTAAAATAATGTATGTAATTTATACAAAGCAAAAGCAATTATTTAAATATTCAATATATTTTTAGTCAGGGTATACATTTGTTACCTACCAGACTCTCCAGAAATACTCTTTGCCACCCATATTATTTCCAAAGGTAATTTTCAAACTTAAGCTGTCTTGTTAGGTCTTTTTAGCAATCCCCCAAGCAAGAACCATATAAACTTTCAAGAAGAATTTAGGTATGTAATATTTTAATTTAAATTTCTATGTTTTGAGAACTTTAAAAAGTTTTGCTTTGAAGAAGTCATCTATTTCTATTGTTTATTTGTCGTAGAATTCTCAATTTTTCATATTTTTTAAGGATTTATTTATCTATTGAGAAAGAGAAACTATGCACATGAGTAGGGGGAAGGGCAGAGGGAGAGAATTTTCAAGCAGACCCTACTGAGCACAGAGCCCAAAGTCATGTGGATCCATCTCATAACCCATGAGATCATGACCTAAGCTGAAACCAATAGCAGGATGCTCAACCGACTGAGCCACGGGGGTGCCCCCCTGACCAAACTTTCTTACTGTAAGGATTGTTTGCATTGGTCATGCTTAGGCTCTACCAAATGGATGGCTGGAAGATGGGAAAACCTGACAGTGTGCCGATTGCCCCAAAATGACTCAAGTTATTTTTGAATGTTTTGCATACGGGTATATTTTCAATACAACTTGCCAACAATTTTTTCTCTAAACCGTGCTCACTCCACTATGTAGAGAAAAAGAGGTCTGATAAATATGAACATGAAATATGAACCAAAAAAACCTAGATTGGAAATATACTGCAAATAACAAGGCCTATTAATTCCATAGCTGTCTATGAATTCACTGCATAGATCAACATAAAGATTATTTTTGGATAATCTGGTTCTTTAACCCCTCTGTGGTACTGAACACTTTAATAAGGAGTTCACATGCTGAAAATAAACACTTAGTTTGGGCAGAATTTTCTATTGCCTATATTTTACCTCTCCCTAATTAAACACATGCTCGATTTTAGTTTTCTATGTTTCAGTCTACAGTCTACTTAAAGTCTACTTTTAAGATAAAGTATTCCAAAATATTAATCTATAAACTGTGGTTAAAGGTGAAAAAGAAGGTTTCAAAGAGAGAAGAAACTTCCCAAATATGAGGCCTTCACTATATATAAAAAGAATAGTCATATATTTTTATAGCCCTTTTAAGAGACTGAGTTATACAGTTTATAAAAGGAAAATAAATGAAAAATAATAAATTAAAGTAAAAAAACACTTAATTTGTTTAGTGTTCATTTACTTAGAGTTATTAGAAGTTTCTTGTGTCCCAGAAGTACTACAAAATCTATCTCTTTGAAGTAGGAAATCATATTTCTATGGCAATAAATCAAAATTAAATGTTAAGTGTTAGAGTCACTTAAATATTTAGACCTTAGAGGCTAAATTTCCATATTGTAAATAAAATTTGAATTTGGACTGAATAATATTAAGTAGAAACATTTTAATTTCACATACTATGTTTATGAACATAAATTAGAGAAGATAAAGCCCATAAACATTACTTAGGTGTCCCTTACACAGTCAGCAGGTATTAGTAGGTAGTGTAATATAGATAGGGTGAAAGTAGATATTCTAAATAATTCTTTAAAAAAAATCAGCATTTCACAGAAGTACAAATCACCTAACATAAATATAATAACAGTCAGTCAGGTACTAAGTAATGCTGTAGGAGGAAAAGTATAATGTAAAGATATAAATCAATTCATCCAAATATTATTAGCTCTTTCTCATTCTTTCAATTCCATCAACTTAATTCTTCTTTGTATGGGTTTCTTTCTACCAATTTGTCTGATCTAATTTCATAGGCAATGTAGAATTTTTAACACATCTTTCTCAGTCCAATGCAACTGGCATTTACAGAATATTATTAATGTCATAAGTTTTTTGAGAGCATAAGAACATCACTTCCATTACTGAATCAATTTCAGTATAGCTGTGAAAAGAGGGAATCACAGAAGTTCAATTGTTTTTGTGGTCTTTAATAAAGATGTACAGAAAATGATGAGATTGTTCAAGGGGAATTCATGAATTGAATACTGAAGCATATGTAAGACCTAGCAGGAAAACAGGGCTGGTAGATGAGTGTTTTGACTAGAGGAAATATTTGCAAAGGCACAGAGCTATGAAACACCTTCTCATAAAATAAATGCTTGACATGTGAACAAAGAAACTCAGTGGGTGAGCTTAGGGAGATAAGCATTTCTTTCTTTCTTTTTTTTTTTTTAAAGATTTTATTTATTTATTTGAGACAGAGAGAGAGAGTGGGTGGGGTAAAGGGCAGAGGGAGAAGCAGGCTCCCCACGGAACCCAATGCGGGGGCTGGATCCCAGGACCCTGAGAACATGACCTGAGCCAAAGGCAGGTGCTTAACCGGCTGAGCTACCCAGGCACCCAGAAAGATAGGCATTTTTTGTTGGTTTGGGTTATATCTTGTAAGTAAGGAGATTACAGTGGCTATTTTAAGCAGGCCTGTGACAGCATATAGTTTGTATTTTAAATGAATCCTGCCCCAATATAGATGATAGATTTCATTTAAGCAAGACTTCAGGCAAGGTGACAAGTTAGGGAATTACTGAAAGGGGCTGAGAGGCATGAAATGAAGAGAGCTTAAATTGGTCCCTAGATAAACACATGTAGGCAATGAGGCTTGCAAGAGAAATATCATGATTCTATGATTGATTAGAGGTGCATGTAGAGAAGAAATTTTTAAATAAGAGCTCAAGTTTTGAGATTATGTTAGTGAAGGTGACATAAATTGAGATAAGAAATATTAACGGGGAAGACTGTAAAGCAAGATGGATATTTTGAGTTTTTGTGGCTTATGGGATAACCAATTAGAGGTCACCAAAGACAATAAAATACATGATTCAGAAACTCTGTAGTCCTGTTTATGTGGAATCATACAAATATATGAGATTGAGGACTGGAGGAATAACAAAAACATTACCTACATAACAGAAGAGTTTGTAGAGCAAAGGGCCATCGGTGGCTCCATGACTGAATGTCTAGAAACTGAAAAAAAGACCAGGACAGGATTGTTCCCCTGGTGCTAAAGTGGTAGTTATAAAAAGGGGAAGAAGTCAACAGTGCACAAAGCCAGCTGTGGTATCTAGTAAGCTAAGAACTGAAGAGTGTCCATAGGTTATTTGTGGTAAACTTGGGAAGTTTCAGAGTTTGAGAGCATTTCAGAGAACAGCACAAGCCACATAAAAGTGAGCTGAGGTGTGGATGCATGATCATGGAAAAATAGTAAGTATGGACCCAGTAAACAAACAAAAACAAAGAACTACTTTTCATAATACTGAAGTAACAATCTAGAGGACTTTAAAATATTCCAGAAGTGGTTCAAAATGTTCCACTTTGCAAAAACTTCCCTTGTATTCCCATTATTTTCAGGTTAAAGGCTTTTTGAGAGTTATCTCAGAAAACAAAACAAAAAACAAATTAAAAAACCTCTAGAGAATACCCAAATACAGAAAGGACAATACAGAACTGAATGCAAAATGGAAAGGGAGTTTTGGGAAGCATTAAAGCCTTTTTATGCATTCAAGACAATAGTATCTGGAATTCTCTGGGACTATAAATATAAGAAAATATTTATGGTCTAATAACTTATCCAGGTGCATCATTTCCAGACATGCACTCTCTGCCACATGTATACGTATAATTTAGTAGTTTGAGCACTTTATTATTTAGACCAACTTTTATATAGGAATTCAATTTTCATTGTTTTATTCATTCTGCATCTATGATTTCAAACATGAGGACATTTGATCCTTAAAGGAAGAATCACATGATGAACACAATAGTCTAAGATATTATATTGTACTTTCATATTTACTGTATTTTATAACAACCAGTAAAAGTATGCTAAAATGAAACCATTCCAGAGAGGATTTGGCTACAAACAGAAAAAATGCAGTATCTGAGCTTTGATCCAGCAAACACACTACCTATTTTCACACTTTTGCACTGGAAAAATTATGGACAGAGCCATCACAAGTCTATCCATTGCAGCATTATTTGTAAAAGTTGACTTAACAACAAGAGAGAAAAAAGAAACCCAAAGATAGCTGATAATATAGGAACATTGACACTGTACAGTATATTAAGCTATAAACAGAATGAATAAAATCCCTATAGACTGCCATGGAGTGATCTCCAGAATATACTGTTAAGTGAAAATAGTAATATAGAGGAAATATATACACTTTTCCACAGCTTAAAGAAAAAGGGTGGAGGGCTGATTTGAATATATGAATATGCATATACACACATAGTATGAATATATGTATGAGTGTATTTGTTTATATTTAAAAGTAGAAGGATGGGGTGCCTGGGTGGCTCAGTGGGTTGAGCCTCTGCCTTCAGCTCAGGTCATGATCTCGGGATCCTGGGATAGAGTCCCACATCTGGCTCTCTGCTCAGCAGGGAGCCTACTTCTCCCTCTCTCTGCCTGCCTCTTTGCCTACCTGTGATCTCTCTCTCTGTCAAATAAATAAATAAAATCTTTAAAATTTTTTTTAAATAAATAAATAAAAGGAGAAGGAAAAATACACATTTTAAAATATTTACCTATGGAGGAAAGGGGGAACCTGGTATATCATATTGGGAATACGCATAGATTTCTCTGAATTTATCCTGTTTTGTAACAGGACTTTAGAACCATGGAAATATTTTGCATAACTATAAAATAAAATTTTAGAAAAGGTAATTCTTTAAAAATTTGGAAAAAGATAAAATTTTAATGGCCTCTCTCAACCAAATACCATAGACAGAGAAATGACTTTAATAGAAGTCTCACCCTTTGCTGGTTTCTGCCAGTTTTTCCAGGACATGCCATCTGCAGGCTCTGGAGGGCCGTGATGTCCCAGCTGCTCTCATCCTGGTCACCAGAAACTGTGGAAGAAGGAAATAACTTTCCCTCTATAGTGAATGCTTGGCTGACACCCCTTCTTCTCTAGGGCATCTTGTAAATGAATATGATGATCTAGGTTAAAAGTTCGCCACTGTGGCCAGTATAACTCAAGATTGTCTTTCCTAAATTTGACCTATTTGTTCAAACTTAAAACAAAATTTTACTCACCTGAGACCTCACAGTGGACCCAGCCCAGTGGAATCAGACCCAGTCCGTTCCCTAACTCAGGCCATGCTCTAAACTGGACCCAGTCCATCCCCATTCCCAGTCTGGGTTCTAAGTCAAACCCAGTCCGCCCCCAGATCCATTCCAGTTTCTAAACAAGAACCAGCCCGTCCCTAGACCCACCCATGGCTTTCGGTCAGACGCAGTCCGTCCCCAGACCCAGTCCGGGTTCGGAGCAGGAACCAGTCCGTCCCCGGATGCAGTCCGGGCTCTAAGCCGGAACCAGCGCGTCCCCAGATCCCGTCTGGGCTCTGAGAGTGGGACCCGGTCGGGCGGATCCTGTCGGGGTGCTGAGTCGGACTTACCCCATTCCTGGACTCAGACCGGCTCCAAGTCATCACCAGTCTGTTCCCTGAACCAGTCTGGACTCTCAGTTGGACCCAGTCCGACTCCAGCAGGTCTCCAGAATCCAGAACCAGTATGGAAAAAGAAAGCCGAAAGTCTGAACGTTCCTCGCAAAAGCTGTGGAGCTAGGATCTGACACGGACTTACCCAGAGGCAGCGAGAAAGCAGTGACGCCAAGAATTACAGGTACCCGTACCTAGTTGCTCATTGCTCTTCTCTTCCATTTTCTGACACCAGCCTGCGAAAAGATAAACTGAGGCACAGGAAAAGCCTTAAGAGTTTATCTGTGCAAGAATTGATTTGAATCAGGCAGCAGCCAAGCCCCAGACAGAAAAGAGCTTCGAGGAATGGTACAAAAAGAAAGATTTTTTTTTTAATTTAAATTCAAGTTAGTTAACATATAATTAGTTTAAGGGAAGGAATTTAGTGATTCATCACTTGCATCTAATACCCAGTGCCCATTCTGTCAAGTGCCCTCCTTAATGCCTATCACCCTGTTACCCCATTTCCTCACCCACCTCCTCCTCAGGCAGCCCTCAGTTTTTTCCCTACAGTTGAGTCTCTTAGGCACATATGAAAAAATATAAAACAGCAGGTTGATTATTGCAAGGCTATCTTTGTTTAGAGGATGGCCAGAGTCTTATCCGATTACCTTATTAGTGCTCATCAATTTCGGATTGGTTTAAGATTCCATTTCTGGGAGAGCTGCGATTGTAATTAAATTTTGGTTTGGTAATATGGGACTTAACATGTGACTCCACTGAAGGCCTGTTGGTCTTGTTTTTAACAGGAGATATTAATTGTATTCTGATTCACGCAGACTATAAAAAGTAATAAATTGAGGAAAACTTGATGGATAGTGAGTGATATTTAAGGAACATTGATAGTGATATCGATATTTAAGGAATATTGATATTCTTATTTTGGGTATGATAACAGTGTTGTGATTTTAATCGCAATAGTAAGACTTTTCCAATACTTCTTTAATTTCAGACAAAATGATAAAATATCTGGAATTTGTCAAAGTAATAAACAAGGAAGAGTAGGTACAGATATATTTGAAATAGCATTGGTCATGAGTTGATATTTGTGATAATACGTGTAATGAGGTAAAGGAGGGTTCATTATGCTGTATTTTTTATTTCAACCTGCTTTTGAAATTTCCCAAAATAAAAAAATTAAATTTTTAAAATTAAGAACAATTTTGAATCGTTGAGTAGACTTTCAACATTGAGTGAATGGAACTTACCTAAATTAGAATCAACGCTATAGATATGTTGGAAGAAGGATTTAACATTTTGACAGCATGTAAGAGAAAAATACAAAGGAAATCTCACTCTTTTATAGGTAGACTGAACTAATTTATCTCTCAATTTTACTTCTAAATTTAAATCATTTAATTCAAATAATGGGTTATTGATTGCATTTTTTCTAAATTTTCTATCAACTTAGCAAGAACAGTTCCTATTTACGTATAATTTTAATGGTGAATCTTAATTATCAACAGGGTAGAATGTGATTTCTTCTTTCAATTAAGAAATATTATATCCTTGTATGATTAGTTTCAGTTTAAAATTGTTTCAAATACATTATATTAAATGGGAAATTTTTACAAAGTGGGAAAAACATTACTTCACCTCTGTCCCAAAACTTATGGTGTATTTTGTCTATATGTATGTATGTTATTTTGAAGATCATAACTTAAATATAAATGATAATTATATTATTTGGAGGTTCAGCATCCAGAGAGGTAAAAACACAAATCTTTGCCAAATACAATTATGTAATCAAAAATTTATTTAGGGGGTGCCTGGGTGGCTCAGTGGGTTAAGCCTCTGCCTTCAGCTCAGGTCATGATCTCAGGGTCCTGGGATCAAGCCCCGCATCCGGCTCTCTGCTCGGCAGGGAGCCTGCTTCCTCCTCTCTCTCTCTCTGCCTGCCTCTCTGCCTACTTGTGATCTCTGTCTCTCTCAAATAAATAAATAAAATTTAAAAAAAAAAGTTATTTAGGTCTTTTATCATATAAGTTTTCAAAATAGTTACAAAAGACAAATGTTGCCTTAGACTAACATGAAAGTATAATATTGTCATGATTACAAATACTGTGCTGTATGAGTATCCATAGCTAAACATATGAATTTTTTGTTTTAATTATTATTTTAAAAGTTAAGGTTTTCTTTCCTTGATAAGAAGTAAACCAGTTCATTGCTTTCAATTAATAGGTAAAAAGCTGGTTAAATATACATATATATATATGACCGATACTTGCCTTTCTGCAAAATAACCTTCTGTTGCAATTGAAGGGTTGAAAATGGTGCCCAAAGAGGATACAGAGTTATTGACTTTGGGGAAAAAACAAATTGTTATGCTCCTTGGGAATGCATCACTCAAAATGTGATTTCCAAGTAGGGGGACCCAGTAATTTCTCTTGCATTGAGACAGAGAACCCCCAACTTTTTAAAAGATGGGGGAGGCATTTAAATAAAAAATAAAAAGTGGGTATATTATTTAGTACTGCTTTAAAACAAATATTTAGAAAAGACTTGAAGCAGAATGTGTTCTCAAGGAGTATACTCTTTGGTTAGCAAATTAACAGATAAGGAAATATAGCATTAAAATTGATTGTAATCAGTGTGGAGAAAGCACGAATCACCCAAAGTCATGGAAATACAATTTAGGCGGGGCTTCCTGGAGGAAATAAATGCCTTGAGACTTGAAGTAGCAGTAATTAGCCTTTCAAATGTTTGTGTGCCTAGTGGAGGTCTAAGGAAATGGGCTTACATGGAATATAGAAGTGGAAATGAAGGGAAAGAAAAGCAGTGATAAGCACATATGCAAGAGATGTTTTGGATTTAAGGAAACACAAATTGTACCTGAGGCTGAAAGATGAAGTTTAAGAGGGAAAGCATAGCATGTCGCTGGAAGGGAAGAAAACAATACCAAGCTCATGATTTCAGTTCTCTTAAAGACCATGAAGAGTCACTGGGTTGTTTTAAGACAGGGAAGTTTGTGTTAAGACTGCACTGTTTATTTGTTAGAACCACATCCAACTCAGCAAATTTATTTATTTATTTTTAAGAATGCGTTATGATTGTTAGAGTGAAAATTTGGCCACAGTATAACAGTTCAGGGAGTTCAAGTCCTAATGACCACATTCAGTTAGTTTAAACTCCTGTGACATTTTTAGCACTTGAGCTCTATAAAATACAGGGAGGTGGGAAACAGGGGCAAATCATCTGTATGTTAGGAAACTTCTGGAAAAAGAAGATATTACAAGAACAATCACTTAACTTACAATCAAAGTAGGTCTTTGAAGAGAACTTTTCTTCTTTTTATTAGATGTCTCTGAACTAGAAGCTTTTTACTTCATTTTCCATTGTGAGCTTCCCACCCATGTTCCCGCAATTGATATCATCTTCTTCCCTAATTTAGCCTTTTTGTGATGTAACATTTCATGCCCTCTTTGTATGCTGTGTTCCCCTTAGGTCATGAATAATAAAATGAATGTATTTGCATCTGTGCATGCACAGTTATGCTTTACAGTTTCACTCCCATTATTCATTACAGAAGACATTATGAAAAATTGTATCTTCACCTTTCTGTCACATATGATGCTCACATTTGCACACGTGAAATCACCTATGACTTCTTCATTTGCCTCTCATGCAATTGATTACATATGGAATATACCTTCAGAGCTAATCTCTTATGATAGACTCTCATATCTTTTGTAAGGAGTTTATCAGGGTCATTCCTATAATTTCTCAGGGTGTCAGAGAGGGACCTTGGTGAGAATAGATAGTTGCAGAATAAATGAATCACCTAAGTGATTACTTAAAAAAAAAAACCCACGAGTGAGGACTCCTCCTGGGCATTTTGGCCAATGAAAAGAAATAGGAGCCTACCTTTCAGAGATAAAATTACTTGCTGAATTGATGATCATTGAAATTGTTTTGTGGGAAATAATTGAATGTGATCATATGGCACTTTTGTCTGGAATACAAAAGGGTGTGTTTATGTGTGTGTAGTCTCTAGTCACATTAAACATCTTTCTCCCTCTTCTCTTCCTCCTTCTGCTCCCAGTTACCCTTATATTGTAGTTTCTGAATTCTCTGAATCTTCTTTCTTTGTCCTTGAAATCAGTCAATTCCCTTAGTCCGTTATGTTTTCTTATTGTTTAAATAAGATTTTCTTAGAGATTAGAGGGAAGGTTTTGGAGCGGTGATGATGAGATTTTATCCATCTCTCCAGCTTCGTAAATCTTGCCCTTCAAATCATCCAAACTTCCCAAGGAAATTAGGCAATAAGAATGCAGAAAAATTTGGAAACAAGGTACCTCTTCATTAAAATGATATCCAGCATCCAATAACCTGCAATGTCATGTTCTTTGATAACACATGAATTGCTGGTGCGTGTTTTGGTTTAAGGTTTAAATGGACTCTTAAAATATTTCCCTTCCCTCTTCATCACCAGCCCAAATTTCATTTCAAGAGATTAGGAGATTATATTTGCCTTTGCTAATCTTTCCAAAAATTTAAAACATTCTTAGCCCTGTGCTACTGCTAATGTTGACCTGACCCATTTCTCTGTCTCAGTAGGTTCAGTGAGAATACATGAGCTCTGCAATATAACTTCCTCCCTGAATCTTGCTAGGTTTTGTTTTTAATTTTGTTTTTGTTTTGTTTTTTTTGTTTTTTAATTCACTAAGCCTTGGTTAATTTCCATTGTGGTGGTTTTACCAGGAACCAAACTTGAGTCCCTAGGCAAAACCCAGTAACAGGCATGTGTGAAGAGAGAAGATTCTATCCTAAATTATCCTTCCCTGTAGGTGCCTTAGAGAAGAAGGCAGATATGGACAGAGACCTTGATACCAGGTCCAACCAGTGATGTGTACACTGTTTTGCTTGCTTATTGGGAAGTCAGCAGTGCACAGTTATTATTTTTGAGCTACAGTAAGATTGCTGGTTAGAGAAGAGTCACCAGTATAATCAATCACTTCACCAACTCCTATTTGACTGAAGAAGGGTAGGGAGGAACATAGATGCCTGGGGAAATGAGGAATGAAGTCTACTACCTCTAGATGCTTCATAAGCTGTGTGTTATATGAGAAGGGATATACATAACCAGGTTGATGAAAGTGCCATTTTGGTAAGTCAGGTAATATTGAATATTGGCATTTTCATGTAATTCAATCTCAGGTGATCACAGGTTGGTTCTGTTTGTAAGAATGAATAATGAAATGGGAGAATGAATAGGAAGCTCCCCAGAGAGACTCCACCTGGTTGACAGATGTAACCTACTATGCTTAGAAGTTAGGGATTCATCCTGTATTCTTGATAGGGACCAGAGAGTGATCTACTGGCTATGTGTTTAATAAAACTTAAAGACTTTTTTGATGGCAGGACACAATGCAGTGACACTCAGACGAAAGTGTTTGTTACTTGTAGCCCTGAAAGAAAGCTGCAGCATAGAGTCACAAAGGAGGTTGCACCTGGGGACAGGATAACAACAAGCTGGAGCTCTAGATACTAGTATATGTATGGCAAGAAGGGTGGGGTTAACTCTGGTGGGCTCTCTGTGGATTGACCAATTTGAATAATTTTGCAAGTTCAAGATGGGAGAAAGGGGAGTGACTCTAATTTTCTGGTACCAAGCCCTGAGGCAATTAGGGCCTGTGCATAGTGGCCCAAAGAGTGAGAGCTCTTTGGGAAGGGTTCCCTCTTAGGGAGGGGTTCAGTGCTCATTTAGCTGCTCAAGAAGGGCAACTTGCCTCTACTCAAGGCCCAAATTGAGTCAAAACAGCATTAAAACAAACAAACTGTATTACACTATGGAAGCAGACAAGCACATGGGAACAGATAAGTTTAAATATGTAGTGTTAAATTATGCCAAAAGAGATACATGGTTTTGTTGAGTAAAGATGCAGTACCTACCAAAACTAGATAAGGATAGAAGTGAAGCCTTGTTGGAGAAGTTAATTCCACTCTTGAGTCTTAAAACGTGAGAAATTGCTGGGACAGAAAAGGAAACAGCAAGTGGTAGGGGAGCATATGAAATTAGACCAAATGCTGGAAAGAACAATTGGGTGTTTTAGTCGTTGTATTAAAAAAGTGAGATTATTAAAGAGATTATTATTATTTTATTGTATTAAAAAGTGAGATTCCACTAGGATATGTATGGAAATTCGACAACTACCTGTACCTTCTGTACTTCTCTCTACCCACCACACTTGACTCTATAGAGGCCTGAGTGGCTATGTCTCTGTACCTTTAGAGGAGAGGAGGTTACAGGGGGCTTGCTTTGGCATTTTCTAATGTGCTACAGGCACTTACTAAGTACACAGAGGCTGTACCACAGGAGAAAGTTTCATAAAGGTGGGAAATAACAGGAAAAATCTTTCTTGACAGATTTCTGAGACTTAGAAACCATCTTTGAGGATTAACAGTTGGTCAGCCATCATTTGTTCACCCTATTGATAGTTATATTTTCTCACTCATCTCTATTATTCAAGCAAAACAACAATTTCTTGATAATTATAATATTTTACACCAAACCCTAGGCTGATTTATAATCCGTGTAATGCTTTCTAATGCTGTAAAAGGATATGAGTGTCCTTATATAACAACCACCACCTTCCCACATCCAAATTGGCATCCTCTGCAAGTATGTCACCTAGAATTGGTTTGACTAATACTAGATATGTTACATGCATGCTCTTTAAGTGATAGGACAATGAGACTGGATTCTACATTCCCTCAAATTTTAGCAGTAAAACTTTCTTTTCCCCCAAATTTTCTGGGTCATTTATTTTTAGATTGCATTGCAGTCTCAGATCTTCAGTATATAGAATAATGTGCTCATGGCCACACTTAAAGGTAATTCTCTTTGTTAAAAAGTTCAAGTGTAGGTTGTTTTAGTCTTACTCTTGTAATTACCTCTATCTGAAACACACTGCTATCTATTATCCAGGAGGATAAGGATACCTCTCTTACTTCCTTTATGTCCTAGCTTAATGCTGGGGCTTCCCTCATAATTCTATTAAAAATAACACCTCATGGGGCACATGAATGGCTCAGTTGGTTAAGCATCTGACTCTTGATTTGATCTCAGGTCATGATCTCAGGGTCATGAGATAAAGACCCACATCAAGCTCCTGCATTGAGCTCCATACTCAGTGGAGAGCCTGCTTCTCTCTTTCTCCCTCTGCCCCACCCCGCTCATGAGCATGCTCACCTTCTCCCTAAAATAAACAAATCTTTAAAAAATAAAATGTGGTGCCTGGGTGGCTCAGACGGTTAAGCATCTGCCTTCAGCTCAGTTCATGATCCCAGGGTCCTGGAATCCAGCCCCACAGCAGGCTCCCTGCTCAGTGGGAAGCCTGCTTCTCCCTCTCCCTCTCGCCCTGCTGGTGTTCCCTCTGTCTCTGTGTCTCTCTGTCAAATAAATAAATAAAATCTTTAAAAAATAATAAAATAAAAATTTAAAAAATAAAAAATAAAATAAAATTTAAAAAACACCTTATCTCTCTCCCCAACCAACCACCTTTCACTCTTTACCCTTACCCTGCTCTATTTTTCTTCAGAAATATCCTTCAAAATTATTGAACTACTTATCAACTCATTCAAACACAAGGTAATTCAATACAATTTTAGTTCATATAAAATCTTTTATTTAAAATAATTGTTTAATCTTTCATTAAAGACTGAAAAGTTATTTTTAATCAACCCTGTAACTGCCACATGGTTACCTATTAAATGTCACTGAGTACCCTTGTTACATATGTAGTAGCAGTTTAAATGTTATGCAAGCCTCAAATAATATACAGATTTTCCATGTCTCCATGTAAATGTCATTATTTGAAACAGATACTGGGTATATTTTTGAAATGTTATCTCATTAATCATCATTATTCTACAAAATGATGGTAGTAAAAATACAGTTCACAATAATATAAATATGCAAAATTATTTTAATTAGAAGACAATATTGTGTGTGGTTCTATAAATTTACTTTTATCTTTCATTGGCTATTTTAGTCAGTCCATAAAAGGGCAAGAAATGATCCCACCAAGAAGTAAGAAATAAGAGAAACAGGATTTTACTTAGAGTGAAATTCTAAATTCCACACACTGTATGTTATACATCAGGCCAAAGATATCATTATATGAAGATAGAATCACTTGCAAGCAAAAAGAATATGATGGCAAATGGATTAAAATATTAACATTGCTAAAGAAAAAATGTGCCCAGTTTTTGTGAGAAATGTATGTGGGAAAAAAAGAGAGGAGTTTTGGCAGCAGCCATCTATCATTGTGCAAGGAAAAGATTGCCCTGAGTCAAAAGTTTGGCCCCTCTTTGGAATGAGCAAGAGAATCTATTGAGAAAATGGATACATCTGTCTATTTTAGCCTGTGGGCATAAAATATTCAAATCATGTAAGTACCCCTCTGTTGTAGTCCCACCTCTCAGATACCAGTTCATATTCTTTTGTCAACCAGCAATCTTCTGATAATGGTCTCCTCATGTAGCTTGCCTAAAGGAAATGTGCTATGACAGTTATATTTCTATCATAAGAAAATAAATTTGCATTGTAGCTTATATGTGTCGCTTCTGATTTTAATCAACATGAAGCAGCCTTCTCAAGTTTGATGAACTTTATACTATTGAACTTACCAAGAATTTGTCCTAATAATGCAGAAGACCAGGTCACCATATCCTATACCATGATTAAATAAGCATTGTACATTGTCCTTTTGCAATCATTGTCTCTCTTTGACAAATTAGGAGCTTGTTAACAACATCTTCAAGATCAAATCTATAAACTATATCATACTATACCACAAATAATTGTAAACTTCCAAGAAAATAGGTTTTCTAATTTTTGTAAGATCTTGATAAATCTCCTAGGTGTCATTGCATTATAGACTATATTCCAGATGCAGTTGCTCTGTAATATATCTCCTTTGCCTTTCTAGAGAGGTAGTTTTTTCTTTCTCTGTTATATGGATAAAGGAGGGATTTTTAAAGTCTGTATAGATATAAAGAAATTTATACATTTTCTCTAATTCCTTTTTAATAGAACTCTATCTTTTATGATTCTAAGATATCATCTGGGAATTGTATTTCTATTATTTCTTTCAACGTTTTGCTTTAAGCACCTGCATCCCAGGAGAGCATACACATGAGAAATCTCAAGGTCTTACATAATTGTCTCTGAATAACCCCTGAATTAGTTCTTAATCAAAAGCAGGAATTTTTCCATGTAAAGGGTCAACCCTATTAAATAAAGACTGAATTTTGTAGTGTCTTGACTCTAGTCCTAGTTCACATGATAATGACTATTTCTGCTCTTCCTTAGTAGTTTTAAATCCTTCAATCAGGAGATAGGAGACAAATGTTTAAATAAGCCTTTAATGCATATAGGCTTGTATCCCTGGATTCTTGTTTCCTACTCTACCTCCAACTAATCCAATAATTAAACATGTAAAGAGGAAAAAAATGACTGGGTAATAAAATTAACACTTTATACATTTGGAGTGTTGTGAGTCATTTGTTTATATATTTATTCTATAAGCACTATGTCTAACTGCTGGACACTGACCTATCAGATTTCAGACTGGTAGAGGTAGAATCTATACATATAGAACAACAAGGCACATAGAAATAGATGTTTGCCTTAAGAGAATCTTTTGGTTTAAATTCAGTTGAAACAATGTTTGATTGAATACTTCTATAATACTGAAAACATACTAGATTAAAAACCACAAAGTATTAAAAGATTGAAGATTGCACAACTCAATATAGAACTGATACATGCTATTATAAAAACATAAATGCATCTGGGGCGCCTGGGTGGCTAAGTGGGTTAAGGCCTCTGCCTTTGGCTCAGGTCATGATCTCAGAGTCCTGGGATTGAGCCCTGCATCGGGCTTTCTGCTCGGCAGGGAGCCTGCTTCCCCTTCTCTCTGCCTGCCTCTCTGCCTACTTGTGATCTCTGTCTGTCAAATAAATAAATAAATAAATCTTAAAAAAAATAAAAATAAAAACATAAATGCATCCTGATCACAATTCCAGTATGTTAAAAAGGGGTTTCCCCCCCACACACACCATCAAGCAATGCTTTGACAACAACTGGGTATCTAAGAATTCAACTCAATTCTGACATCTATCTACTTGGCATCAGATTCCACAGGTTGAAGGTTCAATCCCACAAAACTGCCTGAAGCCCCCACTTCAAGTGCCTGTCTCAAGTCCAGGTTGTCACCTGTACTTCTCACCAGCTGGCTATAAACCTAGGCTCCCACAGCCTCCTCCTTAGGTTCTATTAATTTGCTAGAGACTCAGCAGAAGTCAGGGAAATATTTTAATTTCTAGTAATGACCTCACATTGGTTTATTATGAAATGATATAACTAAGAAGTAGCCAGAAAGAAGAGATGCTTAGGACAAGGTATGGGGAAAGGGCATGGAGTTTCCCTGCCCTCTCCAGGTACCTCACTATCCCTGCACCTATCCACCAACCCAGAAGCTCTCTGAACCCTGTAATTCTGAGCTTTTACAGCTTTATTAAATAGGCATAATTGGCCATTGGTGATTGATTCAGCCTCTAGCCTCTCTCCTCTCCCTGGAAATCAGGGGGTCAGACTAAAAGTTCCAACCTTTTATTCATGGTTAGCTTCCCTGGCAACTAGTCCCCATCCTTAGGGACTTTCCAGAAGTCCCCTCATTAACATAAACCTAGTTGTCCTGGCAAGGGGGTTATTAGGAATAGCAAAACATCCATTTCACCTCTATGGCTCCAGAACTATTTTAGGAACTAAAGACAAGAGACCAAATATTATAACAAATGATGCTCCCATTGCTCTTATCACTCAGGAAATTCCAAAAGTTTGGGACTCATGGGTGAAGAGCAAGTATATATGAGAGATATATTTTGGTCATTTGAATGGCCAAATATATATTTCTTATAAATCACAATATCACAAAACATATATCCCAACTTTGATGATAGACCAAATTGGAAAGAATAACTCCATCTCCCTTACAAGGGGTGATGGTGATGGGAAATGGAATTTGAGGGGGCACTCTGCAGAAATAATTTTGATTGTCTGAATTTGATTAAACGTCTTGAATACAAGCTCTCCACAGCTCTCCACAGGTAACATCCTAAAAGCAAAGAAGGCAGTGAAAAGGCTGATTTTAAGAAGTATTCAGATGAGTCATAGCACAGGAAGAAAGGCTGGAGTTCCATAGGCCATGGAAGACAAGAGTTTCCAGAAGAAAGTTGGACCGCCCTTATCAAACACTCAAAAAGCAGTTGGATTGAAAAAAGGTCAATAAGGTTCTGATGAAAACTGTTTCTGAAAATAGGTCAAGGTTCTCTTTGTGTCATGGTTCCATCTTCTTTCAGCTGACTACATTATCAGGCAAGTAGAAAAGAAGCTAAGACAGTACTAGGAGTCCCATAGAGTCACAACAAAATCAAGATAAAAGAAAAGGGTGTTTTCTCCTTTTGAACTAAATAACACCTTGCCAAGAAATGCTCTCTCCAGAGAATGTTTCCTCCCAGTTCATTGGCCTACGGATAAACAAATCATTTGCAGAGAGGGTCAGGCCACCACTAAGTTAGATAAATGTAGCTTCTCCCCTGATGCTAAAGATGCTACTAGCCCTCATGGAATCAAATGGCTGTGAGGCAGAAGAGACTATTTGATTACAACTAGGGTTGTTTTAAGAAGGAGGATGGAGAAAGAATGAACACTCAATAGACAAATCTTTTGGATCATGGCATCTCACATTTTAATGTGCACATGAACCACCTTGAGATCTTGAGAAGTGTGGACTTGGAATCAATAGAGTCTGTAGGGGACCCTAAATCCTGAAGTTCTAAAAATTCCCAGATGATGCCAGTAATTCTGGCCTTGATAACAATTTGAGTAAGAAGGTGTGAGAACAGTCATTGCACACTTTCTCTGAATTTGGCCTTCATTGGTACTTGAAATACAATATAAAGTAATCATAGTCTTTCTCCCCAAAGGGATCTATACTAATGAGGGATCTAGAGCTAATGATAGTCTAGATTTCTAGCATGAAAATAAAAACATATGAAGATACCATTATAATCTTGATATTAGAAACATGAGTACATATAAAGCCTCACTAACAAAGTAAAGTTACTATTTAACCCTTATGGATTGCATGTTAATTCTAACCACACTACAAAATCTTTTAAAACATTAACTTAGTTATTGTTAATTTATGCAATATGGAGGGAAGCCCTGTATTCTCACCATATCTTTAGGTATGGATGTATAAAAAGCACTTCTTTTAGTATATAATTTCTGGCCTGCCTACTCACCAAATTATTTGAATTTGCTTATGAAATTATTTGACTTCCCTGGATATTTTATAACAAGCATGCACTCAATTATAATAACAAATTAATAGATCTACATGTTCACAGAATTCTCCGTGGATTAAATGAGAAAGAACTCTCAGAGGAGAAGGCACTAGAGGACAAGTGCAGAGTCACTAGGCTATGACACAAGTCTGGTTGCTGGAAAAAGAGAGTAGAAAAGAAGGAAGGTTCGAGGGAGGGAGGGGAGTGAGTTAGTGTGGTGGCATCTCAGACTGCCATTCAATTCTAAGAAAAGTTAGGCAAGGCAGTCTGTGAGTCCTTAAGCCAAAATTACTCATCAAAGGAATTCTGCATCTCCTTGGAACACGCTGACCTCAGTCTCCCTACCACACTGAATCATGGCAGGGAGCAGTGTAAGGGAAGCCCACTGGCACAGGCAACAATCTGAATTACAGAGTGCAACTTACAGGCCCTTGGATACTTAAGTTCCTTAAGTGTCTTAAGCAGCTGGAGATCTGAGAGGCACATTCTCATGGCCACCATGGTTATATCAACCAGACAGTGTCCTTTGCAAAGCTAGTAGAGCCATGCCAAATTCCGTACATTTAAATTTGTTCCATTCAGCCATAAGCATGAAATGACAATCGATCTACAGATGCTGTCAGCATATGCTTCCTGACATTTTGAAAACAATTCCAATTCATATGACCAGCACAAGCAAAAATATTAGAATTAAAATCCCAGTGTTCTTGACCCTTCTGGAGGATTTGCAGAATTCCCAGTGTTTTGAATTGTAAAACTGGACATGCTGAAGAACACATTTTCAGTACATTCCAAGAAAGCCCTGACATGCAGATTTATCACTACAGCTACTTATTACTGAACTTTGTTACTTATGTAGAACATTAAGAAGAGACAGAGAAAAGGAAACATGATGAAAATCACATAACATGATGAAAATCACATCTAAAAGGCTCTCAAAGTGTTGCATGACACACAACACAGACCGAGTACTGCGGACTATAAAACTTATAGATGAAATCTCAAAGTGAAACATAACACAGACATATTTTATGGTTTCAGTATCAGTTTCTTTCATTTCTTTACTTACTACTTCCCTCTGTATAAGAATTTTTATATTAAAATATGAATTCAGGATCACCAAAAATGTTGGTCTCTCGAACTTTCAGTCACTATTGTGATTTCAGGGGTGTGCTCATCCAAGAAAAGAGGGAGCTTGATGCTCAACTGTTATAAAATGGCAGTGACTGTACATGGGAGAAGAGGGTAACTAATTTAGCGAAGCATCAAGACTTGGCTTTAAACTACTGCAACTGTCAAGTTCTGAGGAAAAACAACAGCTGCCTAGTGCCCTACATTCAGGAATGGGGTTATTCTGCAATCAAGATTTCTGGCCAACCACAAGTCAGAAACAATTTTTCAAATAGTGACTAGTTTTGAAAATGTATTCTGCAGTAGCAAATCAAAAAATAAATTTTATTTGTGCACTAATGCATAACAAACTTTTGGTTTGTCATTATGCAAGTATTACAAAACTAATCAGTTCCATGAAAAAATGGGGTACACACTGGTATGGTCAATTTCATTGCCTGGTATTTCAGCTACATAGTATTTCTAGAAAAGTACAGTATGATAAATCTGAATAAATAAACAAAATGTCATTATTCTTACTCGAAATAAAGACTTATAATTCCACAAGAAGAGATTATTTTTATCTGCTTGCAACATGGCTACGCAATGCTTTCTAATGATTAAGAGATTTAATAAAGAGCTTATTGTTTCATATTAGAATTGAGTAAAGACAACTAAAAAAGTTAATGGGAAAGATACCAAGTCTTGGAGAGATTTTTTTTAAATAGTGTAAAAATTGAATTTAGTTTGTTAATTCACAAACAAAACATATTACAAAGCTTTTAGAAAAATAATATTTCAGAATTTAATAGAATAAATTTCTGCTCCAGAAACTGCAAAATGATATAGAAATATAAGTTGTTAATAACCAGTGTATTTCCAAAGTTATTAACACAAATATAATATACCAAAACATCATGGTAAATTCAAATATTGCTCTTAAAAACTTGAAAACCTCACATCATTGCTATTAAAAGGAAAATTGTGGTGTTATAGAATATAAAATTTTAAAAAGTGCTTATGAATATTAAAAGAGGCATGTGCAGTAGCTTTCCTTGTCATACTTTTTTTTAAAAAAAGATTTTATTTGGGGCGCCTGGGTGGCTCAGTGGGTTAAAGCCTCTGCCTTCGACCCAGGTCATGATCCCAGGGTCCTGGGATCAAGCCCCACATCAGGCTCTCTGCTCCATGGGGAGCCTGATTCCTCCTCTCTCTCTGTCTGCCTCTTTGCCTACTAATTGTGATCTCTGTCTGTCAAATAAATAAATAAAATCTTTTTAAAAAATTTAAAAAAAGATTTTATTTATTTATTTGACGGAGACAGTGAGAAAAGGAACACAAGCAGGGGGAATGGGAGAGGGCGAAGCAGGCTTCCAGCTGAGCAGGGAGCCCAGACACAGGGCTCAATCCCAGGACCCTGGGATCATGACCTTAGCTGAAGGCAGACGCTCACTGACTGAGCCAACCAGGCAGCCCTCCTTGTCATAAATTAAAAGAGGCAATCTCATATGCTTTTCAGTTTACTTTATTGCTCCTACTTACATTCAGAGCAATTTGAAAAAAAAAAAATTAAAAGGGATGCTTAATGACTGATACCTCTCTATGACAAAGGCATTTGAATTTTAAAACTTCTTCACATAAAAGTGGCATAAGAGGTTGCTCTTTTTAAAAACCTTTTTTTGAAGGTCTTTAAGACAAGGACCAATTTGAACTTTCTTGTAAAAGTTCTTGAATGAGATGGTAAGCAGAGGCAGTACTCAGGGAGAAGCATGACTGAGAGCTCATCCTTTCCCCCTCACTTCTAAGGAAAATAAGAAACAGGTTTGCAGAAGAAAATAGCAGACCACTCTCTTGAAGGCCAATTTTCATTCCAATTTTACTAGATCTCAGCTACAGTCTGCAAAATCTACTTCTGATATTTTATGCTAAGCACATCTGTTGTTAGTAGCTGGAAGACAAGCATGCTCATTTTTTAGAAGTCTGTATAAATGGAAAAGAGTGACATTATGCAAAGGCTTTTATAAGTATCACTTAGAATCAAATCAATGCTGTTAGTCCACGTAAGCATATTCAAGAAGAGTTTTTCTCTGATCCTCAAAACAGATTTCTACAAATTATTTCACTTTAAGACATGTGAATCCCCCTTGTGGATTAAAAACAGAACACCCCACAGAAGACCACTTTCCAATAATCAGGTACTTTTACACTGTAACAAATATGTAAATAATTAGATCAACCAAAATCATTAAGGAAGCAGATTCCTATTCTTAGATTTCATTATATGTGACTGTGTTTAACAAAGAGGGATATTGACATTTAACTCAAAAAAGTGACATTACATGATACATATATTATGTAGAACCTACTCAGAAAAGTATAAACTTTTCTTTGATTATAAATTCAAATAAAATTGAGGATGTGTGTGTGTGTGTGTGTGTGTGTGTGTATGTGAATGAGAGAGACAGAGAGAGAGAGAGAGAGAGACTGAATTCAAAATACTCATCAGCCCCAGATCATTAGAGGAGGGCCAAGCAGGCTCTCCAACAGATGCCACTGTGCTAAGCCTCTTTATAAAGTGCCATTTAAGTTGCGAACCAAAAAATGACAAGGAGCCAGATAATAAGGTATTGTGAAGATAATTATACCAGGCAGAGAAACCAGGCCTTGCAAAGGCCCAGAAGTAGGAAAGTGGTTACACTTTCATGTTTGAGGAAATGAATGAATGGCAATATGGCTAGTAAGTAGCTTTCAAAGTATGTGACTCTGACCCACAGTAAGAAGCTAATTTTATGTTGCCATCTAGTACACACCCAGACAGACACACACACACATATGTAACTTAAGAGTTTTATGAAACATTTTACTTACCTACCTATTACACACTTTGATCTCTGTTTCAATTACAGTAGCCCCCCCCCCCCCACCTTATCCTGAGGGGATATATTCCAAGCCCCCCAGTGGATGTCTAAAACCACAGATAGTATGGAACCTTAACATTACTAGATTTTTTCATACACATTCACACCTATAATGAAGTTTAATTTTATTTTATAAATTAGTCACAGTAAGAGACTAACAACAATAACTAATAACAAATGGAACAAGTATAACAATATGCTGAAATAAAAGTTACATGAATGTGCTCGTTCTCCAACTATCCTCCTTTCTCAAAATATTCCTGTACTCACCCTTCTTGTGATGATATCAGATGATAAAATGCCTATGTGATGAGATAAAGTGAGGTAAATGACATGTCATTGTGATGTAGACTGAGGCTCCCACTGACCTTCTGCCTATATGACAAAAGGAGGATCATTTGCTTCTAGATGGTGAGTGACCACTGGTACCCCAAACCGCAGGTAAATAAAACTGCATAAATTGAAACCGCCAATAAGGGGAGACTACTGTACTTTCTTTTTTCTACCTCTCTCTTTTAATGCAGGTAGAGACCATAAGTTGATTTGACAATATGCCAATGGGTGAAACTACAGTTTGTCAAACAAGGGTTAGACAAGAGTGTGGTAGAGAGTAATGTAGAGAGTAGAGAGTAGTGTAGAAAGTAGATTAGAATGATGACAGCAGCCAAGGTAGGCAGGTCCTAGAATGAGTCAGGTTTGTAGTCCGGCAAAAAGGATTTTCTTTATGGGTTAAATTAGGGGGACAGAATTAGTGAATCTGTCAAATATAGACATAGTACAACTAAATATACAGATTAGAATTTCAGGTAAACAGCGAATAACTTTTATTATAAAATATCCAATACAAGTACTACAATAATACAATACTTCTACTTACTATGTAACACTTACCCTATATTTTATCTGGAAACGCTAGTTTAAGGGTAATGGGAAGCCATTAAAGGATTTTGAACCAGAGTGATAAATGGAAAGATAAAGGACCTGAAAGTCTAGTTGCCATGGGAAGAATTTATTAGAGGTCAAAGGGGCAGCTCAGGTAGGAGGCTGCTATAGGAGAGAATACTGCAACTTGTATGGAGGGCAAGTAGAGAGAGAATATTGGTTTCATGTAGTTTAGGGCAATGAATTTCAGCAATATGTCAGGGCTCAGAGCAAAGGAGTATTAACGGGACTAAATCAACCTATCATATACTAATATATTTATTATACATACTCTATGTTGTAATTTTATTTCTCAATATAGCATCAGTTAAAATGATAATAAACACAAATTTTTGCAACCCTTCTGTGTGAAGAACATACTTTCCTTTCCTTTCTTTCTTTTATGTTTTTAATTTCTCCTGACCCCACTGAGTGGAGCCTCAGCATGTTTCCAAGTTCCTGGGTCTGAAAGTTTGGAGGTTTGGATATGGTTTCAATACCAAAGAGGAAAATGGACCCAGGCTGCTCATCACCACAGACTTTCACGGCATAGCCTGTGCTTTTGCCTCAGTGGATAACCCTTGAGGTTTGCGGGGAAATTTTAGGATGGAATTTTTCATGTGGTAACATGTTTTCACATGTAAATCATATAGTGGTATCTCAATTTAAGGGCCTTTTTAAATTTTTTTTTATTTATTTTTTTAAAGTTTTTTTTTTAATTTATTTATTTGACAGACAGATCACAAGTAGGCAGAGAGGCAGGCAGAGAGAGAAGGGAGGAAGCAGGCTCCCTGTTGAACAGAGAGCCCGATGCGGGGCTCGATCCCAGGACACTAGGATCATGACCTGAGCCGAAGCCAGCGGCTTTAACCCACTGAGCCACCCAGGTACCCCTTAAGGGCCTTTTTAAAAAATATTTTTATAAGGTGCCTCGTTAGCGCAGTAGGTAGCATGTCAGTCTCATAAATATTATTATAAAATATTCATAAAATCTTATTTGAGGTCATAGCTTCTTAGAGGATAGTAAGACAAATTATAGTTCTGTAATTCCTCCAGTAAGTCAAATTGTCATCTAAAAATTTACTTTGCCTTTGCGTTTTTTCATAATTATTTTTAAAAATAATTTCTCGGGTGCCTGGGTGACTCAGTCGGTTAAGCGTCTGCCTTTGACTCAGGTCATGGTCTCAGAGTCCTGGGATGGAGGCCCACCTCTGGCTCCCTGCTCAGCGGGGAGTCTGCTTCTCTCTCTTCCTCTGCCCTTCCCCCTGCTCCTTCTGTCTCTTTCATTCTCTCTCAAATAAATAAATAAAACCTTTTAAAAATAAGTAAAAATTTCTCAGGCTCATAGTCTTAGAGCAGTGATAGCCCTGTGTCTTTAATGACTAAACATATTAGTTAAAAAATGTAGTGTTTCAATATCCCTTCAACCAGATTTTGGAAACCTAACTCATTCTAATTTAGTGAGACTTAGTCACACTGCATAATTGTTCATGAAATCACTAGGAATCTCAGCATCCCTTTAAAGTGTGTAGGTAAAGCCCTTAAGCCCTATGAAATAAGTTAAATAAAGAAAATATTTTGTTCTTTAGAAGTTAACTAACGGGGCGCCTGGGTGGCTCAGTGGGTTAAAGCCTCTGCCTTTGGCTCAGGTCATGATCCCAGCATCCTGGGATGGAGCCCCACATCGGGCTCTCTGCTCAGCAGGGAGTCCGCTTCCTCCTCTCTCTCTGCCTGCCTCTCTGCCTACTTGTGATCTCTGTCTGTCAAATAAATAAATGAAATCTTAAAAAAAAAAAAAAAAAGAAGTTAACTAACATCAGCTAAAATAGCACAGGACAGCCCCTGTGGCCAACAAAAAGGTAAGTGAAAGAAAGCTTGTTTGAATATTAAAATTAATTCTAATATAAGCCACCCTGAATAAATTGTAATCTTAAATGATAATGTGTATATGCAAAAGAGTCCTAAGTAATATGGTAGATGACTGCTTTTGATCTAGGCATTTTACAGGAATACCGTAAATGTATTATATATAAAAGTTTAGTTGAGTCAAAAGCTATTTCCATATGTCTATTATGCTTTAATAGACATAGTTATAATGGGATTTTTCCACATTAAATTGAAGCCACCTTTCGTTTTACTAAGCATTTGGAAGAATTTAGATTTCTTTAGAATTGGAGCAATTACAATCTACATTCCTCCCCTCTCTCAGCAATTTTCTTTTTAAAATGAATCCAATTATATTTTTTTTCTTTCCCTAATATTAATAAACCCTCATACTAATCAATAACAAGAGGGTCTTTCATTATTCAAAGCTGTAGGAAGTTGTAACCTGTGATGAAAGTTGTATTTCCAATTGTTTAAACCAATTCCTCATTATAAGTCAATTCAAGGATCTCTAAAAGCATGTCAGATGACCTAAAAAATACATGGGTCTCTTTCATCAAAGACATTAAGAACTCCCTGCAGTATGATATAATTCACTTTATTCCAATAGAAATGATCTTATTTTCATAATCTGAAGATACCAGAATTATTTTTATTCGAGTATTGATATATTTTAAATTTGTTTTAAAATCTGAATCTTTTAAACCAATTAATAACATACAATTTTAGTTTCTGATGTATAAAATAGCTGTAATAACAATGAGAGTAACAAGAATGCTTTAGTAAATCACAAAGTAAAAAAAAAAGTTTAAACATTTTAATTTCAGTGGCTCATAGATTAACACAACTGTTTATCCACTCATTTACTGTTTACTGTTTTAATCCCTATAGCCCATTTGGGAAGGAGTTTTATTGCTAACCTACTACTTTAAAAACCTAGGAGTCTTGGTTAATGTGGTAGAAAACTTTGACCTCTTACTTTGAATATTCCTTTCCATTCACTTTTCTACAATATCAGAAAGAATATTTAAAGATCAGTAGACAGTTTCCTTAATTTTTCTTCAGAAGTCTGCCTGGGAAAAATATGGTAAGCCATCTTAGTTTTGTTGAGTAAAATGAGCCTTATGTGTAACCTTTGGAATAGTTTTTTATGTGAAATAGTGTATATGATGCCTCCCGCACATATATGTCATTATGCGTTACATGACATAATTCAATATGCAATGCTTTTATTATATATAAAACTTAGTAAGTTAATATATTGATTAAAGAAGTATCCAAAGCCTTCCAGTTAAGCATGGTCAAGGATTCTCAAAAACTTCCACTTTAGAAAATAATTTCACCTCCTAAAATCTACAAACAATAGCAATACTAAAAGCCTATGGAAGTATATTAGCCACCTTGGCAACTATAATTACAGCACAGTTGATAAAGTTACAGCTACAGGGTGTTCATGTCAATATTTATAATGTGAAATGATTGAAAGAAAATCTAAATGGTCCACAAATAGAAATAACAGCATAGATGAAATAAGACATGTAAAAAAAGTTTAAAACACAGCTACAAAACAGTATTTATGAATGAACCTATTTAGAGGACCAAAAGTGTATACATTTCTGTCTAAAAAGATGAACACAATAATGTTAAAAACTGATCTCTGAGTAAATTATAAGCTGTTTACTCTTTTTATTTTGTACTTCCTAGTTATATTTCTACGATGGTTATATATTAGTAAAGTTTTTCAAAAGCCAATATAAGGGACTTATATAAAAAGTGATTTTGTAGATATAAAATATTGCCTGGGCCAATAAAATATTGCCAAATAATATTAAATATCGTGTCTTCATAAACCTAGCACCTGAACATGTAGGCTCCTTTCCCTCCCCTAGGAAAATATAAATTTATGTTTCTAAACATATATTATACATCTTCTACTTCGAATATCCTATTTATTAGTATGAGTCCTTTAGTGTTAATTTTCCTACCTTATTCATTACAGTGTGATGAATTTATAAGGTGGCCTTTTCTCAAATCTTAATATAATGGAAAAAGTTGAAAACAATACTATATTAATCATGCTTGGCTTAAATAAATTAAGCTTTTTTTAGAAGTACTAAATGTAATTTTCCACATCAAAAAATGATTATATAATTAGTTACTTGTGCATAAATTTTCTCATAACATTTAGCACTATTAATATGCAACATGGCTAAATCATAAAGTATATCTTAGTAAAAAGTATTTTAGACTAATTTTCAGAAAATTTGAATTTCAATCTTTATTTTCAAATAAGAAGATGGATTTTCTCAGTAGGTAACCTTCACCTTCCTCAGAATTAGTTTCTTTACCTGAAAAAAGAGATCTCATATATTTCTAAAATTATATGCTGTAAGAATGTCAGTTTTTCTTTGCTAATTACTTTAAATTTTTCATACTGGTTTTAATATGCTTTCTGCTATAATTGGTGGCTTAGTTTTTATAGTTGGTCTCATTTAATTCCTATATTTTTATTCTTTCTGTATTTGACAATTAGATTATTTCACTAACTTTTTTTGTTTCACAAAAAATTTTTAAATTTATTTTTTAATTAATTTATTTTTGCCTAATTTCTTTTACTACTAAATGTTTCATTTGGCATTGATTTTTTTCTACCAATCCTTCTAGAATAGCTTAGTTTCTCCAGAACTCAGAAATGTTCTATAATATACACTGTTACAGAGAACTAGGAAATGTATACATTCATGAATAACTTCAACTATCAAGAGTTGAGCACTGCCTCTGTCTATGATTTGCCTCCAGAATAGTATTTCTTTTCTCAGATCAACTAAAAGGGATCAACACTGAAAACATTAAAGTTAATCTCAGTATTTGTACTATTTGTTTTCCTTAAAAAAATAATTTAATTTTACTAATATGTCCATATTTTTTTTTTAATTTTTTATTTTAATAAACATATAATGTATTTTTATCCCCAGGGGTACAGGTCTGTGAATCATCTGGTTTACACATTTCACAGCACTCATCATAGCCCATACCCTCCCCAATGTCCATTTCCCCACCACCCTCTCCCGTCCCCCTTCCCCCCCGCAACCCTCAGTCTGTTTCTTGAGATTGAGTCTTTTATGGTTTGTCTCCCTCCCAATCCCATCTTTTCATTTTTTCTTTTCCTACCTCCCCCCAAACCCCCCCACCTTGCAACTCCCCTTCCTCATATCAAAGAGATCATATGATAGTTATATTTCTCCGATTGACTTATTTCGCTAAGCATGATACCCTCTAGTTCCATCCACGTCGTCGCAAATGGCAAGATTTCATGTCTTTTGATGGCTGCATAGTATTCCATTGTGTATATATACCACATCTTCTTTATCCATTCATCTGTTGATGGACATCTAGGCGCTTTCCACAGTTTGGCTATTGTGGACATTGCTGCTATAAACATTCGGGTGCACGTGCCCCTTCGGAGCACCACGTTTGTATCTTTAGGATATATACCCAGTAGTGCAATTGCTGGGTCGTAGGGTAGCTCTATTTTCAGTTTTTTGAGGAACCTCCACACTGTTTTCCAGAGTGGTTGCACCAGCTTGCATTCCCACCAGCAGTGTAGGAGGGTTCCCCTCTCTCCGCATCCTCGCCAGCATCTGTCATTTCTTGACTTGTTAATTTTAGCCATTCTGACTGGTGTGAGGTGGTATCTCATTGTGGTTTTGATTTGTATTTCCCTGATGCCGAGTGATGTGGAGCATTTTTTCATGTGTCTGTTGGCCATCTGGATGTCTTCCTTGCAGAAATGTCTGTTCATGTCCTCTGCCCATTTCTTGACTGGATTATTTGTTCTTTGGGTATTGAGTTTGATAAGCTCTTTATAGATTTTGGATACGAGCCCTTTATCTGATATGTCATTTGCAAATATCTTCTCCCATTCTGTCAGTTGTCTTTTGGTTTTGTTCACTGTTTCCTTTGCTGTGCAAAAGCTTTTAATCTTGATGAAATCCCAATAGTTCATTTTTGCCCTTGCTTCTGTTGCCTTTGGCGATGTTCCTAGGAAGAAGTTGCTGCGGTTGAGGTCAAAGAGGTTGCTGCCTGCATTGTCCTCAAGGATTTTGATAGATTCCTTTCGCACATTGAGGTCCTTCATCCACTTTGAGTCTATTTTCGTGTGTGGTGTAAGGAAATAGTCCAATTTCATTTTTCTGCATGTGGCTGTCCAATTTTCCCAGCACCATTTGTTGAAGAGGCTGTCTTTTTTCCATTGGATATTCTTTCCTGCTTTGTCGAAGATTAGTTGACCATAGAGTTGAGGGTCTATCTCTGGGCTCTCTATTCTGTTCCATTGATCTATATGTCTGTTTTTGTGCCAGTACCATACTGTCTTGATGATGACAGCTTTGTAATAGAGCTTGAAGTCTGGAATTGTGATGCCACCGACTTTGGCTTTCTTTTTCAATATTCCTTTGGCTATTCGAGGTCTTTTCTGGTTCCATATAAATTTTAGGATTATTTGTTCTATTTCTTTAAAAAAAATGGATGGGATTTTGATAGGGATTGCATTAAATGTGTAGATTGCTTTAGGTAGAATAGACATTTTCACAATATTTGTTCTTCCAATCCATGAGCATGGAATATTTTTCCATTTCTTTGTGTCTTCCTCAATTTCTTTCATGAGTACTTTATAGTTTTCTGAGTATAGATTCTTTGCCTCTTTGGTTAGATTTATTCCTAGGTATCTTATGGTTTTGGGTACGATTGTAAATGGGACTGACTCCTCAATTTCTCTTTCTTCTGTCTTGTTGTTAGTGTAAAGAAATGCGACTGATTTCTGTGCATTGACTTTATATCCTGACACTTTACTGAATTCCTGTATAAGTTCTAGCAGTTTTGGAGTGGAACCTTTTGGGTTTTCCACATATAGTATCATATCATCTGCAAAGAGTGATAGTTTGACTTCTTCTTTGCCGATTTGGATGCCTTTAATTTCTTTTTGTTGTCTGATTGCTGAGGCTAGGACTTCTAGTACTATATTGAACAGCAGTGGTGATAACGGACATCCCTGCCGTGTTCCTGACCTTAGCGGAAAAGCTTTCAGTTTTTCTCCATTGAGAATGATATTTGCGGTGGGTTTTTCATAGATGGCTTTGATAATATTGAGGTATGTGCCTTCTATCCCTACACTTTGAAGAGTTTTAATCAGGAAGGGATGCTGCACTTTGTCAAATGCTTTTTCAGCATCTATTGAGAGTATCATATGGTTCTTACTCTTTCTTTTATTAATGTATTGTATCACATTGATGGATTTGCGGATGTTGAACCAACCTTGCAGCCCTGGAATAAATCCCACTTGGTCGTGGTGAATAATCCTTTTAATGTACTGTTGGATCCTATTGGCCAGTATTTTGGTGAGAATTTTCGCATCTGTGTTCATCAAGGATATTGGTCTGTAATTCTCTTTTTGGTGGGATCCTTGTCTGGTTTTGGAATCAAGGTGATGCTGGCCTCATAGAATGAGTTTGGAAGTTTTCCTTCCATTTCTATTTTTTGGAACAGTTTCAGGAGAATAGGAATTAATTCTTCTTTAAATGTTTGGTAGAATTCCCCTGGGAAGCCGTCTGGTCCTGGACTTTTGTTTGTTTGGAGATTTTTGATGACTGTTTCAATCTCCTTACTGGTTATGGGTCTGTTCAGGTTATCTATTTCTTCCTGGTTCAGTTGTGGTAGTTTATACATCTCTAGAAATGTATCCATTTCTTCCAGGTTGTCAAATTTGTTGCCATAGAGTTGCTCGTAGTATGTTCTTATAATTGTTTGTATTTCTTTGGTGTTGGTTGTGATCTCTCCTCTTTCATTCATGATTTTATTTATTTGCGTCCTTTCTCTTTTCTTTTTGATAAGTCTGGCCAGGGGCTTATCAATCTTATTAATTCTTTCAAAGAACCAGCTCCTAGTTTTGTTGATTTGTTCTATTGTTTTTTTAGTTTCTATTTCATTGATTTCTGCTCTGATCTTTATGATTTCTCTTCTCCTGCTGGGTTTAGGCTTTCTTTGTTGTTCTCTCTCCAGCTCCTTTAGGTGTAGGGTTAGGTTGTGTATTTGAGACCTTTCTTGTTTCTTGAGAAAGGCTTGCACTGCTATATATTTTCCTCTCAGGACTGCCTTTGTTGTATCCCACAGATTTTGAACTGTTGTGTTTTCATTATCATTTGTTTCCATGAATTTTTTCAATTCTTCTTTAATTTCCTGGTTGACCCATTCATTTTTTAGAAGGATGCTGTTTAGTCTCCATGTATTTGCGTTCTTTCCAAATTTCCTCTTGTGATTGAGTTCGAGCTTCAGAGCATTGTGGTCTGAAAATATGCAGGGAATGATCTCGATCTTTTGGTACCGATTGAGACCTGATTTATGACCCAGGATGTGGTCTATTCTGGAGAATGTTCCATGTGCACTAGAGAAGAATGTATATTCTGTTGCTTTGGGATGGAATGTTCTGAATATATCTGTGATGTCCATCTGGTCCAGTGTGTCATTTAAGGCCTTTATTTCCTTGTTGATCTTTTGCTTAGACGATCTGTCCATTTCAGTGAGGGGAGTGTTAAAGTCCCCTGCTATTATTGTATTACTGTCGATGTATTTCTTTGATTTTGTTATTAATTGGTTTATATAGTTGGCTGCTCCCATGTTAGGGGCATAGATATTTAAGATTGTTAGATCTTCTTGTTGGACAGACCCTTTGAGTATGATATAGTGTCCTTCCTCATCTCTTATTATAGTCTTTGGCTTAAAATCTAATTGATCTGATATAAGGATTGCCACCCCAGCTTTCTTCTGATGTCCATTAGCATGGTAGATTGTTTTCCACCCCCTCACTTTAAATCTGGAGGTGTCTTCGGATCTAAAATGAGTTTCTTGTAGGCAGCATATGGATGGGTTTTGTTTTTTTATCCATTCTGATACCCTGTGTCTTTTGATTGGGGCATTTAGTCCATTAACATTCAGGGTAACTATTGAGAGATATGAATTTAGTGCCATTGTATTGCCTGTAAGGTGATTGTTACTGTATATTGTTTCTGCTTCTTTCTGATCTACTACTTTTAGGGTCTCTCTTTGCTTAGAGGACCCCTTTCAATATTTCCTGTAGAGCTGGTTTGGTGTTTGCAAATTCTTTCAGCTTTTGTTTGTCCTGGAAGCTCTTTATCTCTCCTTCTATTTTCAATGATAGCCTAGCCGGATATAGTATTCTTGGCTGCATGTTTTTCTCGTTTAGTGCTCTGAATATGTCATGCCAGTTCTTTCTGGCCTGCCAGGTCTCTGTGGATAGGTCCGCTGCCAATCTAATGTTTTTACCCTTGTATGTTACAGACTTCTTTTCCCGGGCTGCTTTCAGGATTTTCTCTTTGTCGCTAAGACTTGTAAATTTTACTATCAGGTGACGAGGTGTGGACCTATTTTTATTGATTTTGAGGGGCGTTCTTAGCATCTCCTGGATTTTGATGTTTGTTCCCTTTGCCATATTAGGGAAATTCTCTCCAATAATTGTCTCCAATATACCTTCTGCTCCCCTCTCTCTTTCTTCTTCTTCTGGAATCCCAATTATTCTAATGTTGTGTCGTCTTATGGTGTCACTTATCTCTCGAATCCTCTCCTCGTGTTCCAGTAGTTGTTTGTCTCTCTTTTGCTCAGCTTCTTTATTCTCTGTCATTTGGTCTTCTATGTCACTAATTCTTTCTTCTGCCTCATTTATCCTGGCAGTGAGAGCTTCCATTTTTGATTGCACCTCATGAATAGCTTTTTTGATTTCAACTTGGTTAGATTTTAGTTCTTTTATTTCTCCAGAAAGGGCTTTTATCTCTCCGGAGAGGGTTTCTCTAATATCTTCTATGCCTTTTTCGAGCCCGGCTAGAACCTTGAGAATTGTCATTCTGAACTCTAGATCTGTCATGCTACCTATGTCTGTATTGATTAGGTCTCCAGCCTTCGGTACGGCCTCTTGTTCTTTTTTTTGAGGTGAGTTTTTCCGCCTTGTCATTTTGTCCAGGTAGGATTTGCTTTCTCCTGCTGTGGAATTCCGCTGTTCTTGGTGACTGAAGTTGGTTTTGGATGGGTTTCTTGTTGATCTTCTGGGGGAGGGGCCTGTTGTAGTGATTTTCAAGTGTCCTTGCCGCAGGCGGAATTGCACCGCCCTTGCCAGGGGCCGGGCTAAGGAATCCGCTCGGGTTTGCTTTCGGGAGCTTTTGTTCCCTGAGCGCTTTCCGTAGAGTTCCGGAGGACGGGAATGAAGATGGCGGCCTCCCAGTCTCTCGGCCCGGAGGAGCCGAGAGCTTGGGGTTCCGCTCCTCAGTGCGCTCTCAGAGCAAAGCGCCCAACAGTCCCGCCTCCCCGGCTTGCGGTCGCGCCTCGAGGAAAGCAGTCAATTGTTGGAGCTGGAGAAAAGCGCTGGGTCGCTTTTGTCTCTGTGGCCTCCGGCCGCGCTCCGAGCCCACCCAGCCTGCGACCGGCACAAGGTAACCCTGGGCTTAGAGCTCACTCCTCGGCTTTGTCGCTATAGCCGGCTTCCCCGCTCCAATACCTGCGAGCTCTGTGGCACTCAGACACCCCCAGTCCTTCTGTGACCCTGCGGGTCCTGGGGTTATGCTGACCCCGCCTGGGTTTCCCCCCAGTTTAGCCTCTGGAGCGATGTCTCCCAGTGGAGCCGACTTTTAAAAGTCCCGATTTTGTGCTCCGTCGCTCCGCCGCTTGCCGGGTGCCGACCCCTCCCCCCGGGGTCTATCTTCCCGTCGCTTTGGATTCACTTCTCCGCAGGTCCTACCTTTCAGAAAGTGATCGATTTTCTGTTTCTGGGATTGTTGCTCTTCTTCTCTTTGATTTCCCGTTGGATTTGTAGGTGTTCACAATGGTTAGATAAGCTATCTAGCTGATCTCCTGCTACCCGATGTCGTCTCAGCCTGCTACTTCTCCGCCATCTTCAATATGTCCATATTTTTACTTTATAATACATTTGTTAATTTTTAGTAGTAGCTCCAGATTCTCTAACAATAGACACAATAGATGAGCAAAGTTTATTTTATTACCCACTGCATACTGACTAACTTTTGGAAGTATTATTTGTGGGCTTAAATATGTGTGGATGTCTTTGTTTCAAAACAAAACCAATTTATATCTTAAGATATTAAATTCTGAAGTTAACCTGTCAAGTCTGTATCTTAAGAACACCAAAATAGAGTTTATATGACTTAAAACATGGCTCAGCCTCATTCTAAAATAAAGATGTCTTTCAAAAAAGAAGACACATAGAGGAGAGTTAACATAGGTATTGATAGAAGGTCTCGCTTCAAACATATAATAAATTAAAAGCAAATGGCAATGATATGTTAGGACAAAGCACACATGAAAAAGAAAGGAAACAGCAGGAAATGAAGAAATTAAGACGTTTTATAAAGGTATGCTAGCCCATCAGAAAGAGGAGGAAGTATTAATGTCAGGTTATATATATGTACACGCTTTCCAAATTACAGGTTTGGGAGTAATAAAACATAAAACAGACATTAGTCCTTTTCAAAGGAATGATTCTTACATAAAGAACACTCTTGAAGGGCACAAAAGTAGACTTGGATGGAAAGATTTGTCATGCCATTTGATAGAAGGAAACAAAATCTTATAGATGTCAATTAATAATTTACAAATTCAAAATAAACTAGAAAATACAAGGTATTTTAATGGAAGTAGACAAATAGATTCTGATGGTCATATGGAAAAAAATGTATAAGTAAGAACGGCAGGAGGAAGTCTGAAAAAGAAATGAGAGAGGACTAGTCTTACCAGATAATATACTGTATCATAAGGTCTCAAAAATTAATAGTATTGATATATGAAAAGACAGGAAATGAAACAAAAAAGCCAGAAATATAACCACACACATTTGGAAATTTAGTGTATGTTAAAGGCAGCCTTTCAAATCACTGAGCTAAAGACGGACTTTTTAATAAATGGTGTTGGGTCAAATGGGTACAACTTGTAAAAAAAAAAAAACCAAAAAACAAAAGATCAAGTTAGACTTGTGGCTCATATCATATACCAATATAAACTACAAATGGAATAAAGATCTAAATACTTTAAATTTTTTGAAACTATAAAGTCATTAGTAATTTTGGAGTAGAGGAAGCCTCTGTAAATAATTAAAATCCAGAAAACATTAAAAAAGATGGTTAACTTTGATTACATTAAAACAAAAAAGGTCTAGGCTGGAAAACAGTATCAGCAAGGTCAAAAGACCAAAGGCAATGTTAAAACCATTATGTAGACAGTAGATGAGGAATTGGACATTTATGCAGGACCCAACTATAATCGCATGTGTTGCTTTCAAGTTCTACAGGAAGGTACCAAACAGTGCTGCTATGGGGCATTAGTCATCACTGTAATTTAGTGGTCAAACTCAGCATCCATCATGGTGTTTCAGGCATATATTATGAGCCTCCTGGGCTAATAAAATATGAAGTCCACAATAACATCTAGAATGCATTCTAGAGGGGAAAAATAACTTGAATCCATTGGGCTTGTAGATCCACATTCACATTTGCTGAATATATAGGGGATAGAGAAATTAAGTTATAAGATACCTCAAAGAAACTATCAGACAAGACATGAAGACAGATCATTCATCAGGAAAACCAGCCCAGGCTTTTTTGAAGTCTTTGAAATGAAAACTAAACGACAACAACAACAACAAACTATTCTAGATTAAAAGAGCCATAAGGGACCTAACAAATAAACGCAACAAATGAGCCTGTATTGAATCCCTGTCTGCCCAAACCAAATATTAAAGATCTTGGGGTAATCTGAATATCCTGGTAAGTTGAATACCTATTAACACACAGAAATAGGTACCACCAATGGAAACTTCGAAGTTGCAAAATAACATGGTAGTCTGAGCTCATTTTATGTATATTCATATGTACATATGTAAGTCTAAATCTAGATTAAATATAGAGAAAATCCATTGAGGACATGAAAAATTTTAAAATTTTAAAAGATTTTATTTATTTATTTGACACAGAGTGGGAGATCACAAGTAGGCAGAGCAGCAGGCAGAGAGAGAGGGGAAGCAGGCTCCCTGATGAGCAGAGAGCCTGATGCAGGGCTTGATCCCAGGACCCTCAGTCCATGACCTGAGCTGAAGGTAGAGGCTTAACCCTCTAAGCCACCCAGATGCCCCATGAATAAGGTTTTAAAAGTGAAAATATCTGTGAGGTCATAATACAGAGTTTACTTTTTGAATATTGCTTATTTTTTCTATCTTTCTACAATAAGTATGCACAAATGTTGCAACAAAAGGTTCTTTTTAATGTTTAAAAAATGATTGGTTCTGAAGCACTAAAAACACCACTTTTTTTTAATGGGAAAGTGGTTTTTTTTTAATTTATTTCTTTTCAGCGTAACAGTATTCATGGTTTTTGAACCACACCCAGTGCTCCATGCAATACGTGCCCTCCTTAATACCCACCACCTGGCTCCCCCAACCCCCCACCCCCCCGCCCCTTCAAAACCCTCAGGTTGAAAAACACCACTTTTAAAAAATAATATTGTCTCTCTCTCGGTCAGCCACCTAAGAAATATATGATTATCGTTAGCATGGGATTCTCCAAATTCTATTTCACATAATGTTTTTATAAGTTCTGGAAATCTTAAGAGCAAGTAGATTCAAAATACTATGCACATTTTATGGAATCTGCATAATGACAATTTTAAAAGAGCTGCTCAAGCTTTTTTGATTCTATGCGTCATATTGTTTATTCTTCTCCCAGGTTTTTTCTTAGACCTTAATATTTTTTGGTGAGGAAATAATTTTTTAACACCTTGGAGGTACTTTTGTTCTGCCCAAGGCTTCCTGCTTTTGCGAGCAGTTTTATCTTTCTCCAGGACTTGGGTCATGTTTTTGCCCTCATAAATATTTAAATAGGCATTATCAATATTATTCACATATATTTAATAACAACTCTTCATAAAAGTGGAGCTGCTGCCACCTATAAAACCTAATTGACACCTTTTGATGGATATTGTTTTGAGAGGAGCCGTAAAGAACAAAGTAGCTGCCTGACAGCTGCAGTAAAGTGAACATAACTCCCTCGCCGGGAAGGCCCGTGATTGCCTCTGGAGCGACGGGCTCCAGGTGGTTTCATTTATCTCTCTGATACCTTTCAAATACCTCTCCAGCAAAACGCCTTGAGCAAAACACACAGATTTCCAGGTGTGGTCTTTGTAGAAGAATACTGTAGAGGTGTGTAGAACTTTTTCTGGAAATAGTTCCAAAAATTCGTATTTGTAGGAAAGTAGCTTTATCATTTCCCTTCTAAGAGTTTATTTCCGACAACTTCAGCTAATCTTGTGTGGTCCTGACCATTCACTCTGTCAAACATTGAGGATCAAAAGGAAATTCTCTTTAATCATGCCTTCTGCTCTAAACTACGAATAGACAGATTACAGGACTAGATTTTAAGCTCCAATCCTATGGAAATAAAACTTACAAAACAGAATTACCAGGATTAGTTTCATTTGTTAAATGTAACCTCTGTTCAAAGAGAACCCTCCCTGAGAAAACACTTACAGTGCATCATGGGTGTTTTCCCATGTCCCCCAGAAATGTGCTCCAGCGGTAGCCGAGAATAAAAGTAAGGGGTGCCTGGGTGGCTCAGCCAGGTGAGCATCTGACTCCTGGTTTCGCCCTAAGTCATGATCTCAGGGTCATGAGACTAGAGCCCCATGTAGGGCTCTGAGCTCAGGGTGGAGTCGGCTTGATACTCTCTCCAACTCCCTCCGTCATTCACTCTGCTCACACACACTATCTCTCATTCTCTCTAAAATAAATAAAATCTTTTAAAAAATGGAAAATGAACTGACTATAAAAAGAAGGAAGGAAAGGAGGGAGGAAGGAAGGAAGGAAAGAAGGAAACAAAGAGCTTTGTCTCCATTAAAAGAGAAGGATTCACAATGAGGTCACATGATAATAGTCCAGTTCTCTTTCTCCCAATGGAGGCGCTCTATTCAGTGTGTGCTTTGCAGCTGGAGCTGCAATAATCTGGAGAAACCTGGAAGAAGATATTAAAGAACCCAAAGAAGAAAAGGAGAAGGTGGATGGAGAAGGATTGTTTCTGTTTTGAATTATAGAAACACTAGCAGAGAACCATTTCCCGCACCTGTATCTGTACCAGTGCCATTTATTCCAATATGGAAATAATTTGAACTGATGTACACGGGGGGGGAAAGGAAAGGAAAACAAACTATGGCCAGGCTATTAAAATAATCTATCCTAGTTTACTCACTTAAAAATGTGAAAAACAAAACCATGTAACTAGAGCATCCCTGCCATCCTCTTTCCCCTTATCTCATACTTCATTTGCCATCTGTGCTTTGTGTTTTGCCTCCTTTTTTCCTTCTTAATTCATTATCTTATCTTCTCTTTTCCGGTTCCCTGACCCTAGGAACGGGTGGTCTGTTTCATGTTCCTAGACACAATATTGCTGCTCAAATTTGATGGGCGACATAAGGTTTGTGTATTCAAATACCATTTTATGCACTGTTCCACACTTCTTATCCTCAGGATCATTAGTCACAGTATGTGTTCCATGCTGTGCCCAGAATGTCTCAGCTGATAATGACATACTCAAAGAGCATTTCGAGTCTCTATTTTACTAACAGAGTATCAGTATCCCACACAATTTGTCCCTTGTGATTCTACTCTTTCCAAAGCTTAAGTCTTAACATAACAGAAAATATTTATCTCTTTAGAATTCCCAAAATATGTTTTGGTCTATGACAGTTTTTCAGAGTTAACTAAGAGAAAAAGCCAATTTCTTTAAGCTTGAGATGAGCAATAAAAAAATTTACATAGGCCAGAATTTTCAAATATATTTCAAAATGATTCAGTTTTAATCATACATGTCATCCATAGAACAACATGGTATAAAAAATTGAAGGGAAGAAGAAATGATCATAATTGAGTCTTGGGATTGAATTAAATTCTTCTTAAGTTACAAATCATTAATATTTGTAACAACAATCAGAAAAATTTTAAGACAGCCTCAGAGGAGGAAAAAATCTAACATTTCTTAGCTTGATATTTATAAAATGTATATAAAATAGCCATAGATCTTTTTTTATAATATTTTTTAAGACTTTATTTATTTTATTTGACAGACAGATCACAAATAGGCAGGGAGGCAGGCAGAGAGAGAGAGGGGGAAGCAAGCTCCCCGCTGAGCAGAGACCCTGATTCAGGCCTTGATCCCAGGACCCCAGGATCATGACCTGAGCTGAAGGCAGAGGCTTAACCCACTGAGCCACCCAGGCACCCTAAAATAGCCATAGATCTTTAAGGCTTCACACAAATCCCAATAGATTGAATGTTGATATGTAATCTGAAGGAGAGAATATGAAAATTATACAATGGTGGAAGTAAATTAAGATTCATGGATTCTACCCTAATTTTAAATTCCAGCTTACCAGAAATGCTTTTATAATTTCTGTGGTCTGCTTGGCCTCTGGGCACATATTTTACTTGGGCAATAAGTATTGTGGTAATTAAGTCTCCAAACAGCCTTCTAATGAACCCTGCCTCCTGATATACACAGCCTTGTATAGTATCCTTCAACAATGAATCCGATCTGACCCTATATAACCAGTGAATCATGGATTCAAGGCTAGCCTTTAAACCTCGCAACTAGACTCTTGAAATTCTCACTTACCACAATAGCCGTGTAAAAAATAACAAACTAAGACCACCATGGTATGAGAATACTCAGCCTGGCCAGGTAAAAAGAGCATATGGAAAAATAGCCATCCCAGCCCAGCTGCCAGACATGTGAGTAAAGAAATCAT
Organism: Martes martes; assembly: GCF_963455335.1. Classification (NCBI taxonomy): domain Eukaryota; kingdom Metazoa; phylum Chordata; class Mammalia; order Carnivora; family Mustelidae; genus Martes; species Martes martes. The sequence goes on from NC_137899.1 coordinate 31,323,395, forward strand.
CTTGGATATTCCAACTCCAGCAGATCACAAAGGGGTATGGAAAAAAAAAAAGAAGAAAAAGCTGCAAACTTATGGCTCTGTTTACACTGTCCTAGCCCTCTCCAGCCATTGACCTACTCTAGATAAGGTCCCCCCAGAGGAGCCATCCCTGCTGTGACCTGCCTGCCCTCCTAACCCACAGAATTTTTATCAAAATTTAATGGTTGTCATTATATGCTATTAAATGTTGGAATAATTCATTATGCAGCAGTAAATAACTAGAACAGAATTTGGTTCCTAGATGTGGGGTAGTTGCATGAAAAAAAGATATAAAATGTGTGACATTTGTTTTCATACCAGGCCATGGCCAGAAGCTAGGAGGACACTGAAGAAATGGTTATTAAAAACTGAAAGGGACTCAAGGAGATTATTGATGAGGGCCTAAGGGACAGTGAAGAAAAGACACCTATTATATGCTAAAACGAGTATTGTAGAAATTAATCTGTAGAAATATGGAAAACAAAGGGATCTTAATTCTCTTGTGGATAATTAAGGAAATTTCAACACTTAATATTGAAAGTTCTACCTTGCTTCTTCTAGACATTCATAATATGAAAGAGAAAGATGCATTAAAGAAAAAGTAATCCCATTTTAACATAATTTACATATGGATATAGATAAGAAATCTTTTCTTATCCGCAGCAAAATATTCTCCAACTAAGAGATCAGCAAAGATAAAATCCCAAATGAGACAAGTAGGTCCTTCATTAAGATCAAAGGTGCTGCCCCATAGAAAATTTAGGCTGTTCGAAAGACCTTAAGGTCTTAAACACGTATCTTACTGAATTTTTGTTGTTGTTGTTAAATAATAGAAGTTTTAATGATTTTAAGGGATTTGCTCCACAACAGCCTCACACAAGACCCAAAATACTAATCCTTCTGAAGAAAATGTTTGGTTGTGACTTTTGTTTCATGTAGTAAATTCTGATATTATTTTTTTGAAAGATTTTATTTATTTATTTGACAGACAGAGATCACAAGTAGGCAGAGAGGCAGGCGGGGGAGCAGGGAAGCAGGCTCCCTGCTGAGCAGAGAGCCAGATGTGGGGATCCATCCCAGGACCCGGGGATCACGACCAGAGCTGAAGGCAGAGGCTTTAACCCACTGAGCCACCCAGGTGCCCCAAACTCTGATACTATTAATAGGAAGCTCAAAGATTTAATGGAATGATATTGAAAGAGAAATTGCCTGTTTGACTAAAACTCACAAAACCAGCACAAAATTAAAGTTACTTCCTACAGAGAGAGAGACCCCAGGAATTCCAGCCATGCCAACTCAGGTACCACAGGAATGAGTGCAAAATGTCTTCAGAGATCACTAGCCTCAGCCTCCACGTAACTGCTACCTAATGGTAGGAGAGGTCCAAAGTGGGAATCACCCAGTTGACAATCATCCCCAGAGACCAAACTTCGATACATAGTATCTGCCTAACTCATATCTCTTGAAGACATTAAATATGCTTTTCCAGGTTGACTGATATTGTGCAGTAACATTTAAGATTATCTTTGTTTTCCTTGTTTTTGATTCTCTACACAGTAACTTTTCATACATTTAAGTAATTTACATAGTTCCAAAAATCATAGCTACTCATGTCAAATGAGCTAATCCAAGAGTATCAGCCATACAATCTCAGAAGTTGGAGAACATCAAAATTTCTCATTTTGCCAAATACATTTCAACTCTCTTTTCTCTATATATATCTACTTCAACTTCATCATAAGTTGAAAAGTCTTTGGAATTTGAGTTGAGAATTTTAGCCTTTATATTTTCTTGATCTAGTTATAAAATTCGCCTTAAAAACTAGAGAAAAGAATAAAGGCAAAATTGATAGCCCATACATTAGAAAACTAAAAAAAGTCTGTATAGAACTTTTATGTTAACAGAAGTAAAAGTCATGTAAGCTGGCTACATTTGAAATTGTAAGTGCAAAATATATAGAATGTTTTATAAATTTTTATACAGCAAATTTATTTCTCAAATGAAACCAATCTTAGAGCACAATATATTCAACAGATTAAAAATATCTCTGGTGTACATTACAAATTTTATTTTCCTAGTCTCCTAGTCTTAAAGGTTCTTTCCAAGCTCTTTCTAAGGTGCTTTCTTTCTTTCTTTTTATTTTTTTCAATCATTCTTATTTTGCAGATACTCATAAACAATTTGATAGATTGTAAATACCTAAAATACATCTGATAGTTCAGTTTGGAAGCCAAAATTGCTGGTTTTATAACTAGAAGAACTTTATTACTAGCATTAGCTAGTTCTCTTTAAATATTTATTGAGCATTTGGGGTTATGAACTTCATGATGAAAACCTTTGAACTGTTTCTTGAAGTGGAAAAAGATAGTAAATTATATAAAATGCAAAAAAAAAGTTTATACTTACCTAAATCAAAACTAGTCACTTCTAATATCACTTTCCTATGATCTGAGATTTAATTAGTAAGAGTGGCAACATATTGATTATAGGTATATTTGTAATAAAATGCTCTATACAATGCATACATATTTTGAGTCTAAGTGAATGTTTTCTATTTATTTTTATTTGTTTTCTGTCCATTCTAATAAAAAAAGTTCCTTTAGAAATTCCTAAGTTGTCACAAAATCTTAGAGTTGGAAGAGACTTTGAGGTGTTATTATGTAAACTTGTACTCAAAAGACTTCAAGGGAAATAGTTTCATGTACGGTAAGTATATATAAATTATCCTTATATAAATTACCCTCAAAAAAGATCAGGGATGCTTGATTAAGAATATTTACCCTTCCTATTTTAAAACCAGGAAGTTTGAAAGATTTGATAAAAATTCTATCCCATTGTATTCTTGTAGTGCCTAAAATTATGAAGGTGGATTAAAAGTTACTTTAAAGATATAAAAATGTCTTAATGCTAAAATTCTAATCTGGGAGATCAAGCTCCCATATGAATAGACTGAGAAAAAAAATAGCTGACTTATACATCTTCCCTTCTCTTTTACTCACTCTATTTTACCTGCACTGATGTCTTTATTATTCATTTATCATTTTTCACTTTATCCCTTTCTTCTACTACCTAACTCAATCTATTCTCACGCTGTATTTCCCATGCATATCAGACATATGACTGTGTCATACACATGGCAAAACAACTCATCAACTCCAAGTCGATAAACTGTCAATGAAATTCATTATCAATAAAGTCTTAAAAAGTGTCTAGATTGTGATTGTGTTTTCTACCCTCTCATTTATTTATGATACAACTTAGAAAACAAAGGAAAAAAGAATGTTCAAATATCACTTTGTTTTCTTAAGGAACTGTTTTTAATGACCCTACCATTGTAATGCCTTGAGGACAATTATCTGTCATTATGCTATGGTAACTACATTTATTATCAGATAGAGAAAAGTAAATGTGTCCCAAATATGGATGATTTCACAAAATCAGATACCAAAAAGTGAAAATGATTCTGGATATTATTAAGTGCACATATTAACTTATCCTTAAGAAAACTCCCATCTGAAATAAATATTAATCATAGAAAATTAAATTTTAGTGATCAGGATTAGTATTCTAATAAGGTTATATCCACAAGAAAAGATATTATATTAAGAACAACACATACATATTTGAGAGACTGAGTAAAATAACCCATGTGCACATGTACTACATTTTCAACCAACCAGACTGCTTCTTTCTAATTGATTATGGCTCCTTTTTGAAGATCCAGGAACATTAAGTGTCTAGATATATTAGTGTGATTTTCAAAATCATCAACAAGGAACTAAAGGCTTAGAATGGCCAAATGTTTGTCATTTCTAACTTTCTCACATCAGTAGAAATAGCAAATGTGCTAATAATTTTCATTTAACAGGTTATATAAAAATTAAGACAAAAATGCTTCATCAGAAAAAAAATGCTTCATCAGATCATGTTTGATTTATCATTTCTAACAATCGGCTCTCAAGGTAGCCAAATAATTTCACTTCTTTACCAGGATTATGTTCTTGATATTCACATAGGCAGTTATGTTGTTTACTCAATCTCTCTATATTCTCTTGTGATACCTTACCAGGAAATTGAATGTTCAGCCTCTCAATCATTCTCATGGCTCTTGTACACATCGTTCATAATTTGTTGACACCAATGAGTACACACATCAGCATTTTACACATGGCCTTATTGGGCTTTTTCATCAGTAGATTGTCACACACCTTCAATGATCTCATCCACCAAAAAGTAAACATGACATCAAGTAGGATGAATTGATTTTTCTGTTGTAAGATATAAATATAAATATAAATAACTATTTCCTATCATTGTATTTTCAAAATCAGACTTTGATCATTGCCACTCTTTTTAGCATACAGGATTCAAACTATGTGTGTTTTAGAAGCTAATTATATTCTTTTTTTCTTTTACTCAATGATATTTGCCAATTTGCTTCTCCTGATAATATAAAAGAAAAAAAGTAGAAATTTAATATTAAATAACATTCTGAAAGTCTTATAATAAAGATCAAATATTACTATGAAAAAAGGTAACTCATCTGTTTAAAGATTTTATTTATTTATTTGACAGACAGAGATCACAAGTAGGCAGAGAGGCAGGCAGAGAGAGAGAGGGAGAAGCAGCCTTCCTGCTGAGCAGAGAGCCTGATGTGGGGCTCGATCCATGTGGGGCTCAATCCCAGGACCCTGAGATCATGGCCTGAGCCAAAGGCAGAGGCGTAACCCACCGAGCCACCCAGGGGCCCCTAACTTTTATCTAATATCCTAATACTCACTAAATTTTGAGCACTCAAACTTTTCTAGTATCTTGTTATAAAACAAAGACACAGTGATACTCAATAACAGTATGTGAAATTTATTTAAAACCCAAACTATCTTAATTCTTATACTGGAGTATTACTTTATTAAGTGGAAACTATTAGATTTTTAGTTTTTATGAATAAAGTTAAGTTCTGGTATATATCACACAAAAATATTACAACAAAGCTCAGCTATAATTTCAAATTCATGCAAATGGCTGGCTCATTCTGCTGCATCTCATGGATATTTCAGTGTCTTCCCCCATTTACCACCCACCACCATCTATCAAATTCTATTGATTCTCCAAGATCAGCTCAAATGTCACTTTCTCTGTGAGGTTTTCTGCAATCCCAATTAAAATAAATTACTCCTGACTCTATGGTTTAATAGTACTTAGTTATATTTACCTAGATTATAACATTCTTCTCTATTAGAAAAGAAATTCTGTCAATACCAAGATTCTATCTACTTGCTTTATGGTCCCATAACAGCTAGCACAAATATTTAGTTATCCAAGTCTCTGTATATTGCTAGAACAACAGATTAGAGAGTAGTACGGGTTTAAGTACCCCAGCCTAAGAAAAAGAAGTAAAAGTCCATTCAGAGGGCCAGTGGGTTTGGTGGCCAAGTGCCCTTAAATTTCTCATATACCAATAGCTACTCTAGAGTAAGAATTGGATATATGAATATCCAGTAATTTCTGAGGTTTTTTTATTTGTCCCTAATAACCATATCCATTTAAGCCATGAGATTTAACCACCTTTTTCCTTATAGTAAGACTTATAGCTAAAGAAGTTCCTAGTACTCAGAAAATGCCATTTTGTAGCCAAAATAAAAAAAAGATAAACTGTTGACTTCCTGCCTCCAAAGTATTGACAACAGGTACATCTTAATCCTCCAAAAAATGTGTAGTTGTCCTTTTAGGCAGAAATAATATTCTCATGCAACAAAATTATCTTTTAAATTTAAAACATGGTGGGTTTCACACAAAATCTTAAAAAAAAAAAAAGTCACAGTGATGATTCAAGTGCTTCAGATAAATGAAAGCTTTATATTGAATCAACTTTAGTATCTCCATTCATTAGACAGAATGGCCAAAAAAATGTCTTTTTGACCTGTGATGTTTTTGACAAAGAGATTATGGAACTTAGTATAGTTAGAGTAATTTCTAATATTTGTTCTTCATACTACCCTTGGAAAAAACAAGTATTATTAGATGAAGAAAGAGACTCACTTCAATTTCAGGGTAGTGACTCCACCATTGGAGATATTTATTACCTCGAAGAATTGTCCTTAGTCTATTTGATCAAGTCACTGTGTAGTCATTAAGTGGCAGTAATAAAATTATATTTTAGAGGATACTCCCAGGGCGCCTGGGTGGCTCAGTTGATTGGGCGACTGTCTTTGGCTCAGGTCATGATACCGGAGTCCTGGGATCAAGTCCCACATCAGGCTCCCGGCTCCATGGGGGGTCTGCTTCTCCCTCTGACCTTCTCCCCTCTCATGCTCTTTCGCTCTCTCTCTCTCTCAAATAAATAAATAAAATCTTAAAAAAAAAAGGATACTCCCAACTGAACCCTAATTATCTCTTCTCTTGCCTAAAAACTGAATACATATATCTTCCTTAGTTTCTATGGGATGTGTGTTTTTTTAAACCATCTATAACAAATTTTTTAGCAATTATGAACTCAAAATATCCATCCAACAAGACAGATAAATATATAATCCACTCTTTGACTTACATTATCTTCCTAATAGATTATGACACAACTGTCAGGAAAAGAGAAAGTAACGTCAGTAAATTTTTGGCTTGTTGAATTGTAGTCAGATAAAATTAATGCTCAAATTATTTTACTATAATTGCTTCATTTTAAGATGATTATCAACCTTAGTGAAGAAGATACAAATAATGTATTTTCTTGACAATAATACCTACTGATTTGATATAAAATGACTGTTTGAAATGTTCACAATATGTATAAATACTATTTTTCAATAATGGTCCATTGGTATGAATTAATAATAAGTGCAAGGGTGGTACTCGTGTCTAAATCTTGGAGGCCAGTAATATAATTATAGGTACTGCTTTGTATGTAAAATGTGTTTATTCCATTTTAATTTTGAGGAGTCACCCAATTTTCTAAGGGTTATTTCTGAATTGACATGATGTTAGGTTAAGACTAAGTTCTACTATATCTGAATTTCAAACCTACCTATAATACTGTACTTTAGCTCTTAAATGCCTGAGCATGTGATTTTTTTCATACATGGGAAATTATCAGAATATCAAAGGATTTGTTACAGATATTTTTCTTCTGACTTTTCATCTTTTCTCCTAAATATCAACAATATGAACATACTGGATCCAAGAAGAACAGGCATTACATTTCTCAAAAGCATGCAAATGATAGATAGGGAGCAATAAGTGTGTTTAGAAATGTTTGGAGAGGGCCGTCAGGGATGGACTGGAAGTGATTTAATGATTTATAAGATTAAAGTGATCTGAAGAGTTTAATAATATGAATTAGGGGGTGGAATTCAATAATAATATGCCTGATCTTGCTCAGATGTTCTGTCTTGAAATTCTTAACATTAAACAATCTTTAGCTTCTCCATTAAAGATCGCAAATGTTTGGTTACCAAAATGATTTTTCCAAATTCCCCAGGCTCTCCACTACCCACTCTATCAGAATACGGGGTTTTGAATATCTTAATGGCATAACTGGCACAGAATCTTTTCTACATTAGCACTGGATATTCAAACACTTTCAATGCTACAGCAAACCTAGAGAGACAATTAAAGTAAATATTTTTCAAAGAGGTTTGAAGTAAAATAACTCTGTATTATTCTTTGTATAAACTGATCTATTTATGGCTTCCTAATGAACAGTAGGAATGTGGATTGAATAGAGCAAAGCAAGCTACTGTCAGGAACAAAATTGTGCTTGCATGAGTGTCATATTTTTAGCAAAACTTTAGATAAAAATGATACATTTCTCCTTAGTGAAACACGTTAGTACCCCACCCCCATGCATAAGTGAGTGTGCATATGCACGCATGCACACACACACACACACACACCACTAATAAAAAGCAAACATTTTCGGTCACTGTAAAACACTTCAATGGGGACTGTTCATTTTAACCACCCACCCCTGGTGTCTTGGGTTGTCACTCACATAGACATTCCTCTTATTGTCTTGGCTAGAAACCACATTTTTGACTTCTACAAAAGTTCTGGTTATCTTCAACTTGTCAACTGCTTGATACTGTGAAGAATGCTTAGCACCTGGACGCATGACGAGGCTGGCTGGAGTGTCAGGCAAACTGTGATGACTGTAACAGAGTCAGGCTTCGAAAACTGCTTTACTGGGGCAAATCATATTCAAGAAGAGGTTTCCTGTATATTCCACGAAAATGACAGGGCAAAACACTCTCTTTATTCAGAAAAACCTAGTCTTTTTATAATTGACAGTTAAAGATCAGTCTTCTCACTTTTTTAAAGTGCCTATGCTTAGAAATTGACAAACACTTCTGGTCTTGAATTTCTATAGAACAGTGATGCTTCTGGAGTTTAAAAAAAAAAAAAACAACTAATCATTTTATTATTCTATGTTTCCCTTTTCTTATTTTTTTCTTATCTTCATTTCTATGGGAAATAGAAATTCAAAACAGTATATTTGTTTCTGTTTTTGTTTTGTTTTATTTTGCTTTTATGGCATAAGTGATCATCATCTTTAGAGACTCACAAAATGATGTATCTAAGATTTTACATTAGCTTTTTTAGACATACTATTTATTCAAGTTCTCAAAGATTCATCTCTCCTATGACTAAAATTCAGAATCCATAATTGGTAAACTATGATTGATGAATTCAATTAAATAGAAGTCAAATACTCAATAATTCAAGTATATGTGAATCAATGGCATACCTAAGCGAATGCCTATGATAAGCTAAGGAAACAAAGTCACTTGCAACACATCATAAAGAGGTCATTTCTTTCCTATATAAAGAATCTTAATACATACATACATACGTACATACATATATTTCCAAAGAAAAATGAAGATGACTGTAAACCTCTAGTTACCATCACATTGCTTAGCACATAGGAAGATCATAAAATGTTTTATGAAGAAATGTGTGAATAGACACAACTATTCAGGCAAGTCTGCAAAGATTTCAATTAAAAGCTTCACTTTTTCTGGAATTGACCAGTAGAGTGATCGCATAAAGATTATACATATATGCATATAAAATATATATTTTATTAATGTTAAAATATATATTACATACTATATATGTATATATTTTATATAAAAAATACACATATATATACATACTATCTTTTCCCTTTATATTATCATGTAAATAAGAAGGTAGAGGGTACTTTCAAATGCTACAAATAAAACTTTATTTTTCTGGAACTCTATGTTTAATCTCATCACATAGCTATAACTTTCAGTCCAATCTAAAGTAAGCAAATAAAAAAAATGTTATTTACTAAGTGGAAAGTCTAACTAAACCCTTATTACTAAGGGAGATAAAAAAGTCAATATCTAATAGCCTTTTTATATCTATAGATATTATAAAGAGATTTTGACATTGCAATAAATACACAGGAATATTAAATATTCTAGTTTTCGAATTAACTTGGGTTTGCTAACAAGATGGACTGACTCAAATACTTACATGTGACTTTAGAATAAAAAGTTAATAGACTTCATTTATAATCCCTTTTAAAAGCAATTTAATTTATTAATTATTATAGAGATTTAAAAACAATGTATTCAATAGAATGAATTAATTGTCCTTTTGATGTTTTCTTACAAACTAATTTGTATCTCAATAGCTTTTTACTTCTAGAATTTCTATAGCTTTTTTTGTTACACTAAATAAATTCAAATTATATTGTTTTTATATCTACTTATGTCAAAAATAGCCTCACAATACATATAAAAGTCAAAGAATTTTGCATAATAGTCCACAAGAGAATGGGTGTTTTTATTTTAGCCCGGAGATAATTGATTTGAATAAAGTCCAGTCTTTCTCAAACTGTATTCAACTAAATTGATTCTCTATACCTTAAATTAAATCTTATTCCTCCTTTCTCACTGAGGAAGACATTTACATAAACTGTTTTATAATGTTGATTAAATTCAAAGCTTGCTAAATACTGTGGGAATTAAAGTCCATGAAATCTTGTTTTAACTCTAGTTTTTTTGTAGAGCTTTTTTGATCTAAATGTCCTATTTTCAGCTTCTGGGGTGGGCAGTCTGGGCTAAGAGAGGAGGGTCTGAGAGTTGGCACCTCCAGGAAGGAGGGTGGATGGAATTTTTTTTTTACTATAAACAAATAAATACTAAATTCTGTACCCACATACACAATTCATATGAGTGGATGATTGATATTTAGAAAAAAGAAAGAAAAGAAAAGAAAAAGGCACTTACTTGGATAACTTTAAGCAAGCTTCCTCAAATGCTTTCAGCAGACAAAATGGATGTGAATTTCAACTTTAGTAATAGAGTGCTAAGTGTAAGGTACCTTTTGCTCCAAAGAAGGACATTACATTTGGTCTGATTTCACTAAGTAGAGCATGCATATCAGTAATGAACAAAATGAGAATACTTTCTATAAATATTTATTACTACTGAGAAGCTAGTTATATATTATTTTATCACTCTCCCCTGAAATATATTTAAATCTCAGGTAAATAAGCTACAATAAAGGTCATTTAAATTTTGTGCTAAAAACCTATGTTGTAATGAAAGCCTTGGAGATCTTTGACTTGTGAGGAAATATATCAACAAAAGACAAAATGTAGTATTATAATCTCTTGTTTTTTAATATATTTTTATTTTCTAAAGTCACATGCTTTGAAATATTTTAAAATAGCTCTTTGAAATGTATTGAGGATAAATGTGTTATTTGTAATATTTCATCAGATCCATACAGATTTTTTTCTCATCGGAATATGTTTAGAGATGCACAATCCCTGTTAAACAGTTCTACTGGTCCTGGAATTGAAAACGCACCATTTGCAAGATTTCCCTTAAAAGTGATTGGGAAAATATTTTATTCTCAATTTGCAAGTGTTTGTGTCTACCCAACTATTGATGTCTTTTTTATCCAGTGGTTATCAATAGAGCCTTGACCTAACTGCCACTGCGTACATGCCAATGAAACAATCAATGACAACTATGATAACTCTTGAAACAAACTATCTTCTCTAGCTGTGTGGTCTCACATTTATCAGTTGGATTTGCTAACAATGTTTATAGTCTATAATTACAAATCTTCCACTGGTTTGAGTTTTGAAATAGAAAATAGAAACAAAAACACCCTCTCTCCTTTTAAAGAAGTTATTTTTGTTTTATTCCTGATTTGCATATAATTCATAGTCTCTCCCAATGTGTATGAGTATGTAGAGAGAGAAATTGTCAAGAATTTAATATATCACTTAAGTTTATATACTAAATTTGCCTATAAATTTAGAAATAAGCACATTGAATTATGAAATTTACTTTTCAATTTATTTAGAAAATCAAAGTAAGTGGAATGACTTGAAATATTTTATTTCTATGTGACAATAGTACATAATACTGACAATTAACATACTTAAATTTAAAAATCCATACTCAGGTAAAATATCTTATTTTAGTTTACAGTTATTTCATTACGCTACAAAATGGTGAAGACAATGGTATAAGACAGAAATATAGCTGCTCTTCTATAACACGAGATAGAAGTGAGAATATTCCCTCAGTGATATGTTTGGGATTGAGGAGGAATGCCAGCATTAATTCAAGACAGGTACTAGAAAGTCACAAATCGTCTTTCTACAGCATAACACTGACATATTTTGAAGATAAATTGCCAAATATTCTATTAGATATTTATTACACATGAAAATCTGCTCATACAGAAAGGTTTGTGTTGGTTCAAGCTCCCCTAACAAAATAACATAGCCTGAGTGGCTTAAACAACAAAAAATTATTTCTCACAATTTTGGAGGCTGAGAAGTCCAAGATCAAGGTGTCTGGCAATTCACATAGAGTTATTCTCAGTGGATGCAAAATATGGTAGTTCTAGTTCTACTATTATAAGAAAGATTCTTATAAAATTTTGTCTTTGCATATGATGAATCTCCAGTTTTCCAACCCAGGATGGGTTTTATTGGGGGGGGAGGGGACTTTTTAAAAATTTTTTTATGGTATACCTTCTTAACGGTACTGATTTCAGTAATGTTAGGATAGCACTCTGCCTGTTAAGATTCCTGGAATTTGTCAGAAATGAATTTCAGTTTAAGAACCAGGATCTTGTTTTCTTGGTCTTCAGTTTGATGGTTAAATCTGCTGCTTTCTATACATGGCATACATGAAAATGCTAGCATAGAGCTATGCTAAACTTAGGTATGGTAGCATGAATTTATAATATCAGAACACCAAAAAGCACGTGAAAAAACACATATCACCAATCATTAGGGAAATGCAAATCAAAACCACAATGTTATACCACTTCATGCCATCAGTATGACTATTCTCGAAAATCAGAAAGTGACAAGTGTTCGTGGGGATGTGGAGAAACTAGAAGACTTGTGAATCACTGGTGGGAATGGAACATAGTACAACCACTATAGAAAACACTATGCTCGTTCCTCAAAAAATTCAAATTACCACATAATCCAGCACTTTCACTTCTGGGTATATACCCAGAAAAATTGAAAGCAGGACTTGAATAATATTTGTATACCAGGGTTCATAACAGTGTTATTCATAAAATACCCAAATAGTGGAAATAACCCAGATTTCCACTGACAGATGAAAGGGTAAACAAAATTGGTTATACGTACAATGGAATATGATTCAACATTAAACAGGAATGAAATTCCGATAAATATAACAACATAGATGAACCTTGAAGACATTATGCTAAGCAAAATAGCCAGACCCAATAGGACAAGTACAGTATGAAGCTACTTATAGGAGGTACCTAAAGTAGTCAAATTCATAGAGACAGAAGGTAGAAGGGTGCTTTTCAGCGGCCCAGGGGCAGAAGGAATTGGGTAATCCAATTGGTAATTGAATTGGTAATCCAATGGGTTCAGAGTTTCAATTTAGGAGGTTGAAAATTTCCAGAAATAGATAGTGGTTGATGGTTGCACAATAATGTGAATGTTTTTAATTTCACTGAACTGTACATCTAAAAATGGTTTAGATGGTAGATTTTATGTATATTTTTAACACAATCAGAAATGTTGTTTTGTAATAATCAGGATGCCTGCAACAGCAAATCTACAGGGCCCGGCTTGTGGACCAGCATATATGAAATGGAGAGTCCTGATGGAAGACCTCTTCCTAAGGAAAGAGAGTAGAAGACATCTTACAAGGTTTGGAGGAGAGACAGAAATATTAACTCCCGAACAGTGTGCACTAAAATGATTCCCGAGTTAAGCTCCCATAGACTTGTATCTAGATTTGGCAGGGGAGGAGTACACTTAAAGTATAACTATATATTTCATAAAATCCCAAGGAGTTATTCTTGGGAGCATTTTGAAACCCCTTCCTAACAGGAAATGCTTAAAATAGCTGGGAGGGATCTGAAGGAACCTGTAATTCTCACAGTTCTGCAATTGGAGTTGAGCTTTTTTCCATTATTATTGTGATACTATTGAATCCTTCGCTTAGTGTGGTCTGAGGAAATGCTGGTTCCACAAGCTATTCTCATTCCAGCTGGTATAATAGTTGTCATCAGTAGGACAGTACCTTCAAATTTCAAATGCGGGGGTAAACAAGAACGGAAATGCTCCTTCCTGAGACTGCTGATAACTCAAAATTACCTGTTCCACTGGCTCATGACACCAGTAATTTCCACCAGGAACTCAGAAATCGGTTCCTCTCTCCATCCATAAATTTGGCAGAAAGTTATAATTGCAGTGTTTTAACAGCAACAACATGAAGTGTTCCTCTCGGAATTACAAGTGCTTTTAAGCCAATTGCTCGAGGCAAACACACTCCTTGCATCAACAAGTCAGTGAAAGTTGATTGAAAGAGGAGAGAAGCTGAGAGATTCTCTGTGATTGATAACCAGAAACACCTGTATTAAAGGGCTAGCCACCAAGAATTATGGAAGTAATGAAGCAGTAACAAATCTCATGTTCCTTGCTGATTCCTTGACAACATAATTGTATCTTCCTTGCTGATATTTTAATCATAGTGCTGGAAAACACCCAGTTAAGCCAAAAAGAATCATGAAATCTGTGTCCATATGTGTCCATGTCTTTTACCTATAACGGAATATAAAGACATATATGGACTATATAGACTAATATGTAGTGAATACACACACACACACACATATGTATATGAATAATATATCTTATATTTAGAGAAAGGTGCAGAAGCCAATGCGAATGCACAGTAGCTTATATATCTTTTGCTCCCATCTAATTTTATTTTATTTTTAAAGATTTTATTTATTTATTTACAGACAGAGATCACAAGTAGGCAGAGAGGCAGGCAGAGATTGAGAGGAGGAAGCAGGCTCCCCGCTGAGCAGAGAGCCAGATGTGGGGCTCTATCCCAGGACCCTGGGATCATGACCTGAGCTGAAGGCAAAGGCTTTAACCCACTGAGCCACCCAGGCGCCCCTCCCATCTTATTTTAAAACCATTTACCATCCTACTATTCTCACTAGTATCATTATAAAAACGATGAAAAAAATTTAATCTGCCAAAGCCATATGACATTCAGTGTAATAGAAATCATCTACTTTTTAGATAGGCTGGGGCAATAAGCAAATTATCTTTAGTTACAAATCTTACTATAAAGATACACAATGTGATGAGTGTTAAATTGCTCATGATGAGATTTCTGAGACATCCAAAAGTATACTCTTAAGCAACTTCTTGATATCTCTCGAATCACAGAAAAATAGAACACAAAAAGTTATTGTAAATCAAAAATACTAAAAATTGTTTATAATGTCCTCATTGAACAAACACTTTTCTGGTCATACTCAACAAACACTTTTCAGCCATACTCAAAATCTGCTGACATTCTTCAGACACTTGAAAACTAGGCATATATCATGGAATCAGGTCCTGATAACGAATCTACTTTAGCAGATTTTTCTAATGGAATTCTTTCTGGGGGGGGGGCGGTGGTAAAAAATGAGGAGGAAATGGGAAGAGCCATTTGTGTATCAGTAACTAATACTGCATTTTCAAATTAAATTTCTACCATTTATTATTCAAGATAGCATAAAACTCCTGTATTAGAATCAATGGCATTTCATGAAATTTTTATTATTTTCTGATATCTAAACTTTATAACTTTATGAGCTACAAAGACCACTGCCTGAAGAATAACTTATTAGGAATTAAACAAGAGAACAGATTTATAGGAACAAGGGACAATGCCGCTTCTATTTACATTGTCCTTGTCCCTGTTCAAAACGATTCCCTAATAGTTTGTTTTTTCTTTTTTCTTTTTGGACTTCTTATAAGGCCGCCAAACGTTAGCATCTACATTTTTCCCAACTACAACACAAGCCCAAGCTTAGTTTATAGCTAGCTCTTAGTTCATATTTTCTTTAAGTAAAACTCAATTCAACTTCGTGGTGTAATTTAAATACTGTTTGTCTCTATTACCTAATAATATGGACTCACCAATTTTATGATGAACATTATATTTCTGCTTGTAACGGTTTCTTAATCCAGTAGCTTGCCATAGTAAAAAAATAATAATAATAATGACTCTTAGCTATAGCTTTCTTATTTCCATGCACTATTTGATAGATATTCAGATTCTTTCTAGTTAACGGTGAATTTTATTAACTCTGTTGTCTTCAATTTAACCCAAATTATTGAGCCTGTTACTTTTTTTAACATAAATTACAATTGTTGAGGCAGAATCTTTAAGAAAAAAAACTAGAAAATTTTATTGAAAACATATTTACATGAGAGCATATCCAGCTTGTGCTAGTAAGCTTCTTTTACATAAGAGCTTGAAGTACATAGGACAAATTAAAGGCCTTTTTACATACTTTAAATTGTTTTTTAACAATTTTGTGACTCCTCTAATATCTCCTGGATTTGGAAATTTAATCCAAATTAAATTTACACATGTGTACAAGTATATTTTTTAAAATATTTCATTATGCATGCCCATGGTTAATTTGCACCCTCCTCTTGTTAAATAACGCAACATACTTTGAACTTGAGATGTTATGCCTCACCCAAATCCAGACCAACTAGCCACAGGTGTCCACCATGTGAGCTGCTGAAAATAGGGTCACAAGGATTGCAGTGCATAGAAAATATGTTCATCTCAATGTGAAGCTAGGCGCTGTTTATACACTCTAGGTATTTTTACTGGTAGCCTTTGAAATAGTTAGACAGGTGGCTAGGTATGATTTTGGTCTGTCGAGCAGATGTTTATCTATGCCTAACAGATCGTAAAAACCTAAAGGTTAATAAAGGGATAAGAGGTGCGACCGTGAATAGAGCTTAGTTTGAGTCCATAGTATAACTTAACTATGAGGTTGACACAGTATATAGAGAAGTACATTAAAGATAGCATTTCCTTCCTTCCAAAGAGATACTTAAATGTTTCCATCACATTGGACTTCGAGAGGTGTGACCTTGCGCTAGATTATTTTCAGGTGGAATGGGGTTTTAGTGACATGAGAGGCCTCAGAGTGGAATTTTAAAGCCAATTGTTCTTTTGCTAGAAAAATTTAAAATAAATAAATCTAGTAACACAGAGAATAGGTTAAATACATTGTATCAATTTAAATACATTGTATCATAGGGTTTCAAATGAAATTCAGTGTCTGAGACATTTGATTTTGCTCTTGAAAATTATAGTTTCCGGGCGCCTGGATGGCTCCGTGGGTTAAAGCCTCTGCCTTCAGCTCAGGTCATGATCCCAGGGTCCTGGGATTGAGCCCCACATGGGGCTCTCTGCTCCGCGGGGAGCCTGCTTCCTCCTCTCTCTGCCTGCCTCTCTGCCTACTTGTGATCTCTGTCTGTCAAATAAATAAATAAAATCTTTTTAAAAAAAAAGAAAATTATAGTTTCCTTTTAAAATAAAAGTACTTCTAGGAAATGACATCCCGTATTAGAATGCTGTAGTTACTATACAAACATTTGTGACATGTGAAACGCCTAATCCTGAATCTGAACTGCTCTAGATTCATACCAATAAATCACTAGAAACAATTTATAGAATTCAGTTTATTGAGTTTATGGCAAAAGAACGCACTTATTCTAGTGCACAACACTTACTTGACAAGTCTTATCTCTGAACTTCTATTAAGGTAGGATAAATGCTGTTATTGAGGCAAATATGATCTGGATATGTAAAAAGAGAGTCAATTCAGGAAATCTTTTTTTTTTTTTTACTAAAATAATTAGTAATTATCCTAGAGTAAGGGGCTCTATTCTGAAATTATAGGTTGAGGATCAGGCAATTAAAATGATAAAACTATACATAAGATCTTCTTTTCAAAACTGCATGGAATAATTGAAATAAAGTTACTAATATCTACCACAAAAATATGAAGCACTGGGAGAGTCATAAATCCAGGATATGTGTGAAGACAGTACACATTTGGATATTTCAGGAAATGTTCACAACCTCCGAAGAGCACTTATTTGTTGTTCTTGTTTTAGACACTCAACAAAACATAAAGCAGGATTCTAGAAATGTAACACTAGTTGGAATCCAGTTTGATCTCATAGAGTTGGTTGGTTTGCTTCTCTTACAAAGACAAAATGTGAGAATTATGTGTAGGATTTGTAGGGGCATCTCTGCGTGCAAAGCGTGAGTCTGGACAATCTGCAAAATGATATAAAGACTTTTAAAAAGGTGAACTTAAAACTCACACTGAACCTCGATAGTGAAGAAAATGCTTTCCACATGGCTTTCAACGTGGCACCATCCAATCCTCTACTTCCAAGGTTTTTGCAGTGGCAGACAGGGACGACACCAATGGTGGAGTGATTCTAGGTCCACAGCTGTGGGTAACTTTATGGCTTCAGGAGAAAATATTCCCACTTTGCAATTGCAGTGAACACAATTCTGCATCCACACAGTTCAGTCTTTGAGGACTTAGGTACTGCACAATGTTTTTATTTGAAAGTCACTGTCAGTATAATTCTAAAATATAGATTCACTAATATGCAATGTTTACCAAGAAACACTTGGGGAAGTTATAACCCTAATTGGTATAGCAATGTTTACCTGGATATTTAAATAATTTCTTAGTCTCATACTGAACGCAAAGGCTTAGTGCTCTAGCTCTCTTTCACACGGGGTCAAACCTGTAGAAAACTTAAAAACAAAACCTCATCAAACTTCAGTTTCCCAAAATCTGAGAAATGGGATTAATGTTAAGGATTGAATGATGTGATGCATGTAAGAATGCCTGGTAAACATACGTGCTTAACAAATGTAAGCTATTGTTAAATATTACTTATTGTCATTTTCTTTTCAATTTAGAGCTCTACCTTCAGTTCATAATATTCATAATGTCAATCATACTTCTCCATAACATTCAAAATTAGAGTAAACCACATATTTAAATGGTTCAAAATTGAAGACTAAAAAAAAAAAAAATAGATACCGGAAATTCTTCATTCTTTCCCTATTCCCAACCAATTTGTTTCCTGTCGAGAGATAATTGATGATCAATTCCTCTGTAGCCTTCCAGAAATATTTTGCATATATGCAATCAAATTATAAAAGTATTTTCCACTTCCATACATGTTGCCACATAGTATGCTTAACACATTTCTGTGCTTGTTTATTAGACTTTTGTTATTGGTTAAGTTCTCTCTCACTTTATTCGACGTCCTTGGGACTGACCACTGGTTTACATGAGAGTCAGTGCTTACTTGCTGTCTCTGATTCAAATTAAACACCTATCTTGCCCCCTCTTTGAACATCCAACAATGGATGTCCTTTAATTCGTAAGGCTTTTATGGATTTTCAGAAAAGTAAAACTAAACAAACCTTTCAGTCTGAAAATTAGGACTTCATCAAATATTTGGGAAGTATGTTAATAAAGCACTGGAATGTAGTGGCTGTGAATCCTTGTTCTTCTAAACATCTGCCACCACAGCCAGGTCGCCTTCCTCCCTCTATGTCCCCAACATAATCTTACAATAAGGCAGTTAGGCCAAATTGTTCCTACGTTCCCCAGCACTAATATGATGTATCTATGTCAGCGAAGGCCTTTTTGTTATCATGCCACAATGCAAATGTCAACAGAAACATGAAGAAATGATGAGAATTTGCCTAAGTCTAGGATATTTTAAAAACCGACAAGTATCAGTTACTCCCACATTTTCTGAAGAGGGAGGCTTCCATTTTGGGGTGAAAGGTTGATGTCCCCAATTTTTACTATAAGAATTGTTAAAAAAAGATTTTAACACATTACTTTTAAACCATTACTGTATTAACTTTTTAAGAGCAAAATCAAAGGAGAATTTGGTTTCTCTTTTTTGAATTGCTTAAAATTACTATAAGATATCATATGGACATATAACTCAAACATGGGAAGGGACGATACAAAAATTTAAAGGGAATAAAATGAAAATTAAATTCAAGTAAAAATTTAAAACGTCAGGGTCCGTTCCCTTACCCAGCCTCACGGTGATACCTGCAGTAGTGCAAGCTGTTAGTGTCTCTCCCAGGTCCCCCTGACTGGCCAGACACCCAACTCTTGTCTGCTGTGTGCTGTCTGCTGAAGTATCAGAATAGCCACCTACTCCATGTCAAAGTACTCTTGTGAGGATTCTTCCAATTGTTAAGTATATCTATTCCAACTAAGAATTGGAAAACTGGATTTGGGGAAAAAAAAAATAGGGCAGATTTATGGACCCAAATGACCCACTCTGAGATGGACTTGAGCTAAACCTCCTTTGATCACCTAACTTCCATCAGCCCATACACCACCTATGGGCCAGAGTAGTGTTTGGTGTCTTTAAGAATTGGAGCCAATACTCCGTAATCCATGAAAAGTTTGTTTATTCCCCTTCCCAAATTCACAGTTACTCTGAAAAATGGCCACAAGCTCTTTGAAGAAGGAAGAAAATTTATAGTGTGTTTTTGGCAGAGTTGCAGAGTCCTTCCTCAAAGGACCCTGGCCTCCTGTACACTCTGGGAGTTCTAAGGCTGTGAACTGAATCAGGTATAGGAATTAGTTGAGGGATTATAACTCTCTCTTTTGGTAATTCAAGTCAGACTTCTATTAACATTAACCAGATTTAGAACTCTTTTAAATACATAAATCAAGTAAGATTTTTGTAGGCTGCCATCAATTTTAGATCTAGGGAGACCATGATCAATTAGCCAATGGCAAGAATCTCTGTAGGTCAAATGATTCTAATTACTGCATTGACTGTGATACCCATTACAGTAACCACACTGACCTTTGCCCTGGTGATTAAATGTCACTAGTTGCTTTCTGCCATCACAGGTGAACACCATCCACACTGAATTCAGAGAGTCCTGTTCAATGGCATTCTGATTGTACTTCTAGGCTATGGAGAACAGCCTCTATAGACGTCTTCCCCTGCAGACTCCAGGACTGCCCTCAACCAGGCATTTCCAAAAGGCTCTATAATGACAGTATCCTCTACACTCTCCCAAGGACATACGAAGGGGATGATTGAGCAGACCTTAAATGACAAATCTACCCTAGGATCCCCATCTTCAAGAGCTTTTGCTTACACGCCTTTATAATACACCAAGGAAGATCTTCAATTTCAATTTAACATGGTGTAGATCAACCAAGCAAACTGTTAAAGCCTTTCCCATTGTTCCAATCAACACACTGAATTCAGAATCTCTGCCTAATGCACTGATATCAATACATTTAGGTTGATCCAACATTATATTCCTTCCACCCTGATCTATACATGTCCCTTTAGTTTCTGACCATATATATTGTCAAAAGCTTACGATTTTTAAAAATGTTTTTGACACCTCCTATTGAGTGGTAGCTTGTACCTTGCTTCTGTAACTTACTGAGACTGAGACTTTTCAAAACTCATACGCAGTCAGTAATACGACTGTCTAAATCTCTGCCTTGAACAGCAGCGTTCTACCAGACACCAAGCCTCAGCTTTGTCAGCCACTAGACGTTATCCAACGTCAGAAAGTGTCTCAAGGACAAAGGTGATTACAGGCACACAGTGTCAATTTCCCATTCCCTCCAGGACTTTCATCTTTTACGTATTTTCAGACTTCCCCCAGGATGCTGCTTAGACTTCAGCACATTCTTCACAAACTCAGCCTTCTGTTGGGGCCCTTCAAAAATCCAGTTTTCTTACTTCCTCTCTGTGCAGCAGCTAAAAGCCCTGCTGGGTTTCTCTTCCCCTTTGCAGAGGCCCTTTGCCTGGGTCAAAACGGTGTCCTAAGTCCATTCTCAGAATCACCAAACACCAAAGGAAATGAGCTGCCTTTTGTTAGCTCATGTCTGAATGATGATCCCATCTGTGGAATTTCAGCCAGATGGGACTTCTTCCCCGCCACAGCATTCTGATGCCTTACAAATATAAGCTTTGTGATTTAACCACCTTCTTAAAAAATTTGTGGTAATGGAAACTCTGGTCTTATCCACACCTATTGCATCTTGCTAAGAAGCAGAATTCCCCATTTGGCTATACCAGTTAGAAACTCTTATGTTTAGATAGAGCTCCTTGACTAGTGATGTTTTAGAGTAGGAAGCCAGAGAGCTGGTTATGTGCTATTGAAAATTTGAAAACCCAGAATAAAAGTATCTCTAGGATCTCTATTTTGGGACATTAGATCCCTTAGTTCTCTTAACCAAATTAATTTAATTTTTCTAGAAAAAAAAATGTATCTGATTTTAAAACTCCTTGTTCGGTCTCTTTGTGATTCTTCAGAGAAAATATGCTTCTTTTGTGCTATATACCAGATGTGACTTCCTCTGCATTAACCGTCAAGTAACTTGCCTGTCTTTCAGGAAAGTGTTGAGATATCTATCTTGTCCACTAATACTCAGTTGCCATTCTCTTCATTGTTGGAGGTTTATTTGAATGAGTGCTACTGAAACCAGATGATGCATGCAATCAGTCTTCCACTGTACTTAGACATCTTTTCAAAGATATCATGTAATATTTTATATATATTTAAAAATTAGAATGAACTGTTCTGCTGTTAAGTTTTAAAGTGAATACTTAATGTACCTTGATACAGAAAAATATGTTGTAGAAATAAGTGAAGACCACCAAATAAGACCACCAAATGAGAACAAACAGGGGCTATTTATTCAGAGCTTGCCATAACAAGAGAGTCAGCCACCACCTCTTGGGTTTGGCAAAGGCTCAAAGGCAGTCATGAGAGTGGGAAGCTTTACTGTGGGGGGTGGGGGAGAAAAGAGGGAAGGCTTCATATAAACTTTAATTGAAGGTTGTTGCCATGGGCAAGCTAGGGGGAGGTTAACTAGAAGTAGAGGATCCTGTGTGGTTGGTTTGAAGAGCACATTTGACATTCACTAGTTGGTCCTAAGCTGGGAGCATGGGCAAAAATTAGGGACACTGGCTGGCAGTCATTGACTGCGTCTATCCACCAACTCCTATCTGTTCTGGGCTGATTGCTGCAGAGACCATGGTTTGCTTTTCCTGCTGGTCGTTCAGATTATGGGTCAGAATTGTATTGTCATAAATGATGTGGCCCCTGTCCATTTGTATATCTATTTTCTGGATATGAAAATAGTTATAGGTTTGTTTAGTAACAATTTGGTCAAGATATTACTTTCCTCCACATCTTATACCAAGAAGCAAGTGAGTTGTATGCACAGAAGATTGCATAAATTTCTACCTCCCATCTTTGGAGGGAGTCTTATTAGAGAGTTGCTTTCTACAGCAGTCTTATTAGAGAGTTGCTTTCTACAGCAGTGGCCACAATTGCCAAACTATGGAAAGAGCCAAGATGCACTTCAGCAGACAAATGGATAAAGAAGATGTGGTCCATATATACAATGGACTATTACACAGCCATCAGAAAGGATGGGTACCCAACTTTTGTATCAACATGGACGGGACTGGAGGAGATTATGCTGAGTGAAATAAGTCAAGCAGAGAAAGTCAAGTATCATTTGGTTTCACTTACTTGTGGAGCATAAGGAATAACACAGAGGGGATTGGGAGATGGAAAGGGAGAAGTAAGTTGGGGGGAAAACAGGGGGAGACAAACAATGAGAGACTGTGGACTCTGAGAAACAAACTGAGGGTTTTGGAGGGGAGGGGAGTGGAGGGTCAGGTGAGCCTGGTCATGGGTATTAAGGAGGGCATGTATTGCATGGAGCACTGGGTGTGGTGCATAAACAATGAACCTTGGAACACAGAAAAAAAAATTAAATTAAGATGCTAAAAAAAAAGAAAGTTTCTTTCTAAACTAAAATGAATGAAGCTAATAACAATTCAGATATTGACAGTTAAAGCTAAGTTCCCAATAAGTCACTTCATTAAGTTAAAAATCCTCAGCATTTTGTATTGGTAAATTGATACATGGCTTTATTTTGGCAATGTCTGACTGATAGAAAATCTCCCCAATCCCTCAAGCATATATAGGAGAAGGTCAAATCATTGACTTCATATTTCATATAGTTCTTTTCACTCTTTTTTGTTTTTTAATTTTATTTATTTATTTGACAGAGAGAGAGAGAGCACAAGCAGGGGGAGAGGGAGAAGCTGCAGAGCAGGGGAAGCCTGATACGGGACTCGATCCCAGGGCTCCAGGATCATGACCTGAGCCGAAGGCAGTGGCTTAACCACCCAGGCACCCCACTCTTCCTTTTTTTCCCACCTTGCCAAAACTTGTACAATGCCCCCTCATTTGCTGTGTATTATATCAGTAATGTATTTATCATCAAGGCACAGATGCATTCAAGTTAATTACACTGTCACTGAATACTTAAAAAAATACTGATTTATCTAGTAAATAACTGTAAGTTAATGTCAAATTTAGCATTGTGTCAAAATATATAATAAAAAATTACCAATTTATGATAATCTCTTAAGTATGTTGAGAGTAGTAAATATGAATTCGTTTAAAAGTTTAATCTTATCTAGCAAGAAGAATCTTATATGCTCTTTTAATAGTAAAAGAGAGAAAGAAAGAAAAAAGTACTTTTAAAAGAATAGATTTCCAATGGTTTATTGATTCTATTTTTAGAGTTGTTTTCTTTTGTGTCTTTTAATAAGCATTTAATGAATGCTGATGACATTTTTTTTAAGATTTTATTTATTTATTTGACAGACGGAGATCACAAGTAGGCAGAGAGGCAGGCAGAAAGAGAGGAGGAAGCAGGCTCCCGGCTGAGCAGAGAGCCTGATGCGGTGCTAGATACCAGGACCCTGGGATCATGACCTGAGCTGAAGGCAAAGGCTATAACCCACTGAGCCACCCAGGCGCCCCTGCTGATGACATTTTGCATTCATCTCTTATTAACTGAACCACTGCCTTTAGATAGAGGAGTTATTATCAAATAAATAAAGTTAAGATACTGACAGAGAAGGTATATAACGATTATCTTCTCGTTACCACATGCGTTTTGAACATGCCACATCACTGAATACTGGGCACAGTTTCCACTGGCTGGGCAGTGACGTACCTGGACCTAACCTGTCTCCTCCCCTGGGTTGCTGTTGGCTGGACCCACATTCACACCTGACACTAGACTGATCAGATTCTCTCCCATGAGAATTATGGCTTAGAGGCTAGATAGTGATTGTCTGATACAGAATAAAGAAAAATTATATCGTCATTCGACAGATGTAGAAAAAACCATGTCAAAAAGCTTTCAGTAAACCAGGCATATAAGTGAACTTGCCCATTCTCCTTGAAAACATCACCAAAAAAACTTAGAATGAACATATTTAATGGTAAAACACTGAAAACAATAAGATAAGAACATGGCTAGGATAAATACTGTCTTCACTTATAGTCTTCCTTGTCTGCTGTCCTAGGGAGGAAATATGGGCACAGAGTGGGAGAGGGTGGAGAAGAAAATGAATTGAAAGGAAGGAGTACAATTTATACTAAGGGTACGGAAGGGGCTTGTGTTATATCTGAGTGTTCTATTTCTTAAACTGCTTGGTGGGTACACAAGGTTGGTTTTATTATAGTTTAACATGTAACTGTAACATTAGAAACTCTTTCAAAAGAAATGCATATTTTTAAGATAATACATAATCCAAGAGGAACAACATAACTGAGTAATTACTTGGGGTAGAGATAAGGGAATAACCTTAGGTCATTTAGGACAATTATTTTCGTAGTCAGGTGATAATTGAATCTCATTAAAACTACCACATGTGAAACTATAGCTCCAAGCAGAAAGTGAGGGTGTGTTTCTCCTATATTGTCCTCAGATCTTAAAAGAGTTGGAAAAGGCCACCGTCCTTTCTATTCGGTGAATTCCCAAAAGATTTAATTCCGAATTTCTGCATTTACAACTCCCTCCTACTCCATGATTTCAGAAGGGCTGTTGTGAGAAGCCTTGGAGTGGGAAGCACCAAGGGAGTATTGCTGAAGGGACTGGCGCCCCCATCAGTATATCATTAAAAAATATACCAATGATTTACCAGTATTAACTCCAGGCTTCTCAGACCCCACAATTTCCATTCTCACGTCTGAAAATAGATCACAGCTCTGATAACAGTTCACGCTGTTTTCCAAATTAGGCCAGCAGAGCCTCTAACAGCCAGCGTTTTAGAGAGCATGGCCACCAACTCTACTGTTACAGGCACTCAGGTAAAGCAGATGTGATTTAAGGGACACAGAGGAAATCTCCCCAAACACAATATTCACTTATAAATAAACTTGGATTGCCCACTGGTCCTACCAAGGTGTCTAAACACTTCATCATCCTACGTAATTACAAGGAAAATAAATCTAGAGTAATTCAAGTTTAGACAGAGATGGAGAGTAAGAAACAGAGACCAAGGGAGAACTAGAGAGAGATTGCTGAAGGATGAATGACAGGGAGGGGGAAATAAGCTTGAGAGATGGAGAGAGAAAAAGAGAAAGGCAGAGAGGATGAGAAACAGATGGAGAGAGGGAGAGAGAACAAGAAAGTACAGAAGAGCACTAGGAAAAAACTTGCTCTGTCGCGAAAAGAGAACGGGATCTTTATGAGTGTCTTGTGAAACCCACACACAAGATAAAAGCCAGGCCTCAGAAGAACTGGGAAGTAATTAGGAGTGTATTCTACTTCCTAGATTCACAAAAGAAACTCTCATTTTTATCTTCTTCAAAATACTTGCTTCATTTTCTTTTGCTTTTTACAGACTGACTTCCCTTTATTCATTCACTTACAGAAGAACACCAAGAAACGCTACCTTTAACACATGATTCCTTGTTTTTTTTGCCCATGCCAATTAATTCCCTCTCTGAGTCTCAAGTTTATTTTTTAAATATTTATTTATTTATTTGAGGGGGATGGGAGGGGCAGAGGGAGAGGGAGAGAGAGTCCGAAGCAGACTGTGTTGAGGGCAAAGCCCAGTGTGGGGCTGGATCCCACAGCCCTGAGATCATGACTTGAGCTGAAACCAAGAGTCTGATGCTTCAATGACTACATCACCCATGTGCCCCTGATTCTCAAGTTTTAATTCCCCAAAGAGATAACTTGATCTGCCACACCTTAGGTGTCCATCCCTGACCCAAACCAGCAAGGCAATAGAGGGAGGAAGGAGCTTGTCAAATGCAAGGTCACAAATGAAACTGGTTTTGTTAGACATGGGAGTGAGACAGCCACCTCATAACTCACCCACCACTACCTTTAGGTCAAATGATTAAGGGACACAATGAAAATGTGCATGTTGCCTGGAAAACCACCCCCTCACACACAGTGTCTCAAACGAGTGTGAAATTTTTTAGTCAACCTCCAGTGCATTCAAATCATCCCTGACATATGAGTGATGATCTAGGGCTGAGTTTTGTGATAGGATCCATGGCCGGTTTGGGGGGTTGCCAGGAGGCAGGGGTCACATGGTGGGATGAAGGAAGTGAGGAGGAAGGAGAACTGGTTGACTGGAGAAAGCGGCAGGAATGGAGGATGCTGAAATGTGAAATGTATACTGAAGCACGTAGGCGGAGTTTCCTTACAGGAATGATTGTCAGTTCAAGTGAAGTGTTTATCTACTACAAGCCCCTTCCCTAGTACAGAGGGGAAAAAAAAAAAAAAAAAAAAAAAAGACAAAGAAATGTTAAGCAGTCAGGTCACTGAATCTGCCTCTTAGTCTCCACCTTCTATCAAACTTCCTCTGGGAATGACCCTACCCCGACGCCTCCGTTTCCACCACCTTCCTCCACATTACAGAGCATCTGGGACACCAGCTCTGTTTATGATTCTGACATGAAATTGAGTCCCTGCGTTAACATGATTAACATGCAGCACAGTAGAAATTACTGGGACCACATTCTCAAGTCACGCCAAACACGCACTCTATAGACATGATAACCTTCAATAAAGATCACAAATGAGCGTTTTCATTTTCAAGGGAGAACATTTACTTCAGGATTACCACCCAGAGAGCTACACTTGTGTTGCTGGGGCATGATTAATTTTGAATCATGAAAATGGAACTCCTTTCAGTCGTTTTTGAAGTTCCATTCAACCTGGTATGAAAGCAACTATAATACACAAAAATACTAAGAAGGGTACAAATTAAACCCACACAAAGAGGGATTCGGGCCAGGTTTCTGGAAGGATATTCGAGCTTAGCTCACGTCACTGTTGTGCAAACATAAATTAAAGAAGGGAAAGTGCCAGTGTCCTGACCGAGTAACAGCATGAACCTAGCCTTGGGCCTAACGTCTAAATTATCCATTAATAATATTTTCAGTCTTATTCAAACGGGGCATGATCCTTAGAGCAATTCGGAAGAGTTTGATGTGTGGTGAGCATTACTAGCCCACATAAGTCAAGTAATATCAATCTCTCATGGTAGCAAGAAACAGAGGTAATTTACCAAATGCTACCCTACTGACCTGAAAGGACTGATTTACCTCATATGGAGGTTTCATTTTAGCGGGGATTTTATTTACTAGACTGACATATTGTATGCTGATTAAGAGGGTCTCAGAGTATTTTTCTTCCCCATGGTTCCCTTTTGAAGTAAGGTTTGTGTGTAGTCGCACATTACAAGGTACTGAGATAATATTCTTTAACTAGAAATCAAAAGTATGGGAAAGCTGACTCAGAAGGATATCTTTTATCAAATTGTTAAAATGCAGACTGTTTATCACTGCTGATTCACAAAGGAGATGCTTTTCTTCTCGAAGTATTCAGCAGACGCTGTTATTTTTTTATTCAGAGTTTCTCCGTACTGTATATCCTACAGAGACATTATATTAAAATGTGATATATTGAGGGCTTCTTAGTCTGTTGTTTAGGATCATGTTACTAAAAATGAGACTGCTTCTCTCATGAAAGGAAAAGAAAAAAACTCTTTGATAGGAGTTACAGTGAAGCATTCACATTCTGAGATAACGCAGAAAAAAGGTTATCATCTTGGAGTGCACTGGGTCACTGTAATTTCTGTTTAAAGAAATCATTTTGGGGATTATGCTGAGACCATTCAAAAAATTCTACCATCATAAAAAACAAATTGCTTGTCAAGCCCACGAA
This sequence comes from Martes martes, assembly GCF_963455335.1. Lineage (NCBI taxonomy): Eukaryota > Metazoa > Chordata > Mammalia > Carnivora > Mustelidae > Martes > Martes martes. Next base: position 31,351,889 of record NC_137899.1, read on the forward strand.
GTCGAAAACCCAGCTGACTTGGGGAGTAAGAAGGAGAAATAATTGTTGAAATACAATTCCAAATGCTTGAGAACTGCCTCTCATGTTTTGTCCTGTGGGTCTCTGAAGGACTCAACTGACAATAATGCTGTTGCTAGCCCCGGTGATACTCCCACGGCGTCGTTTAGTGTTCTCTCATCATTAAATAACAGACATTTTGTGGAACTGATAAATATAGTCTTCAACATTAACTAAATAATCCTCCCAATAGCCTGGTAAAACAGATGGAGAAAATAAAACAGAGAAGTTGTTAAGGGGCTTAACTCAGTCCATAGAGACAACCTTGTGACTTAGTTAGTATTAGACCTCCCTAGTTTCAGTTTATGACACCTCCTCTTCCATTTTTTACTTATAAATAGCAACCAAGTCTCCAAACCACAACCACCCCAACCCCCACCCCCTCATGCTTGTCTTTAATTCTTTCCGTTTAATCAAGAACAGGACACAGTACGGCTGCAAAGGGAAATTGTAGCTGTGGTCATGTTTACATTTTTTAAATGTATATATTCATAAGCACTAAGATAGATGGCTTTTAATAAGACAATTTTATTGGGTAAATATCCTCATTTTAATTTTTTTTCAAAAGACCAAATTGGTTTGAAGCACCTTTTTTCTATCAGCCTCTAAATTATTTCCACTTCTTGGTCTTTGATACAATCAATTCTTCTATAATTCAGTAGAATAAGCTTACATATTTCGTTTTTTCTTGGTGACAAACACTTTGTTAGCTGCTAGAGGAGCGTAAATGAATATGAACTGGGTGTCATATTGAAGGAAACCAGGATGAAGAAGGAACAAGATGACTGAAAAAATAGTAATCGTCATAGTAATGACAACAATTCCTGGGAGTTTATTATGTTCCAGACCCTGTCCTGAGCATGCCTCATTTCATTTGATCCTTTAATATAGGAGCTATTTCTAGTCCCATTTGTTATCCACCATGAAACTGAAGCTTACCAGGTTAATGCCTTTACACACTGAATCCATATAAATAACTAATAATACCCCATTCTCCCATCAAACAATCTTTTATCACTTAAATTTTTCATATAATTTTTCCACATAGAGCTTTTCTGATAGTTTTGGTTACCAAAATAATTAATACTTTTCTTTCTGGTTTATATTTTTATTATTTTTCTTGGCTTGAATTCCATCTCCAAGTCTAATCAATTCTGGTTCAGTGACAAACAGCATTTCAGAACCTGCAAATTTGAGAACTATTTTGACAAATATTTTGAGGTCATGCTACCATGTCAGTTTTTGTGGGTTAGTGGTTTTTCTCTCAAATACCAGCTGATCTTTGGAAACTTTCCTGAGTTTTAGATGGATGTGAATACTACTTTTCTATTGCCCTTTAAAAATATGCCTCCATTGCTATATTTATTTTTATACCTTATTCATATGATATCCTTCATTTTCAAATGGTAAATATCTTAAGACAGAAACTAAATCTTGCTAAATTTGGATTCTTCAGGGTCCGAATTCAATGTCTGGTATATAATAAGTTTCAAGGTTTGTTTAATTGAGCTGAATTTTACTTTCTTAAGAAAAGACCTTTATCTATGAGGTCTTTAACTTTCCTTTGCATTACCTAGTCAGTATTTCTGTCTCTGTAACTCTCCTGTATTTATTTCTTCTTATTTCAGAGGAGTAAAGTTCTCCCCTCATTTTCCAACGTGACCCTAGCAGTTTTGCACCGTGGTCGCTATTGATCTGTTTTTCTCCTTGACCAGTAGTTACCAATGTCTATGCTCCCTTCAGCAGCTTTCACAGCTATTTCTTCCTTTCCAGTTGATTGTAAGTTTTATTTAGACTTGTCAGAATTCCTCCCAGAGGTTACAAGAGGGAAAAGGGTTGGGGGTGGGGCAGGGAAGAGAGTAACTTCATAGTAGAGAAACACTTTCTGATCCAGAGGGTCAAGGTCAACACCAACAGGGGTAAATCATGTTGACAGCTTGTACATTTGACACAATATGAGAAAATGGCTCTTCATCTCTGCGATTTTCCTTCCAAGAATGCATATCCCCAATGTAACTACAAGAAAAACACCAGACCAATTCCAATAGGGGGCATTGGAGAAAATGCCTGACAAGTACTATCAAAGGTGTCAAGGTCACTGTTTTCCAAATGTGTTGGTAGGGCTCTGCTCTCTGCAGAGGTTCTAAGAGAGTTTCTGTCCCTTGACTCTCCCAGCTTCTGGTGCTTGTTGCCCTTCTTGTGCTTGTAAATGCATCATTCCCATTTCTGGGATCACAGTTCTTCTTCCTCTGTCTGTATATCTCTCCTTTATTTGTCTATTATAAGGACACTTATCACTGGATTGAGAGCTCACCCCCGTAATCCAGGACAATCACATCTGAAGACACTTAACTTAATTACATTTTTTAAAAGATTTTATTTATTTATTTGATAGAGATTACAAGTAGTCAGAGAGGCAGACAGAGAGAGAGGGGAGAAAGCAGGCTCCCCGCTGAGCAGAGAGCCTGATGTGGGGCTCGATTCCAGGACCCTGAGATCATGACCTGAGCTGAAGGCAGAGGCTTTAACCCACTGAGCCACCCAGGCGCCCCCTAATTACATATTAATTACATACAAAAAGCCCTATTTCCAAATAAAGTCACTTTCACAGGCATTGGGGATTGGGATATGAAAATATATTTCAAGGACCACTATTCAATCCTCTATAGTCATCAAAAACAAAGAATGAGAAGCGGTGACAGCCAAAAGGATTCTAAGTAGGCAACTAAACAACAACTAAATGTAATAATGTAGGATCCTAGACAAGATAAAGGACATTATATGACAACTAAGGAAATATGAATAAAGAAAAGGAGTTTAGTTTATGATAATATATCAGTATTCGTCTATTCATTATAAAAAATGAACCATACTAATTCAAAATGTTAACAGTAGAAATTGGGTGGGAATGTATGGGATCTAAAACTATTCTAAAAAACAAAGTCTACTCTAGAAACAATTCTACATTTAATCCTTTATAACAGTTCCATCAAACAGAAATATAATGCAAGCCACTTGTGTAATTTGAATTTTTCTAGAAGTCAAATTTCAAAAATACAAGGAAATAGGTGAGATAAGTATTAATAACACCTTTCATTTTATGCAGCCCAATATATCCAAAGCATTATCAATTTAGTAAATCCTTGATATAAAAATTAATACCATATATTGGCAATCCTTTTTTGGCAGTATGTTTCTATGTAGTACTAGAAAAGACAGAGATGCCTGACAGCTCTCCAATCCAATAACAATACCGTAGACAACACAAACAGGTAAAGCGGAATGTCAGTCTACGAAAACAACAGAATAACGATTGTAGGTTGCTTCAGCTTTTAGATTTAAAGGAATGAGATTACATAAAATTTAAAACTCAGTTTCTCTGGCATACCACCACATTTCAAGTGCTAAATAACCACCTGTGGCTAGTAGCCACCACCTGAATACAGCCGCTCCACATTCTTCTTGTTGCTTCTTTCCATTATCTACTACATAAGAAACTATCCTCCCCCAAATCAGTGCCTTCCCATAACAATAATTTATTATATCTCATAATTCTTTGAGTTGACCTGGAAGTCATTTTCTGGTCTTGCTTTATGTCTCTCATGCTGATGGTGTTAGAGAGCCATGGGGGCTGGAACATCATCGTGGCCCTATCACAGGTCTGGCTCCCAGGCTGGGAGAGCTGAAAGGCTGGGCTGAGCAGGGACACTGGCACGGCCAGGCCTCCCTCCTCCCAGGTCGCCTCAAGTCCTCTCCCTCCACTGGTGCACTCTCTCCATTTGGTCCCTCTAGCACAGTAGCCACATTTAGTGCATGATAGTTCAGTGCCCCCAGAGACGCAAAGGTAGAAACTTCCAGGCCTTCCTAAGGCTTAGATCTGAGACTTGTGCACTGTTACCTCTCCCACATGCTGTGTTTTAAGGTGAGTCACAGAGCCAGCACAGATTCAAAGTGGAAGGGAAATTCGCAAGGGCGTAAACACCAGGAGGCAAGGCGATTAGTGTGCTGGAGTGGGGGTTAAGTTTTCAACAAGCATTTGCTTTACAAAGATCATCACTGTTAATTCTCATAATTGCATACCATTATTTCAACATTACAGAAATACAAGAGGTTAAGAAATATGCCCAACAGGTTGCCTCATTAAATGGGGACCTGGGATTCAAACCCAGGCAGTTGTTCTAACTCCAGAACCTCTGCCCTTCTTAATTGTTTAAATACGAAATTTGTTAACTTAAATGACTTCTAAGAACAAAAAGAAAGTGAGAGAGAGAGGGAGAGGAAATGGGCCTAGTAAGCAATGTTTCAAACTCCTGATGTTACGTTTGTTATGTTTAATGACGTTCTCACTAACAGGAATTTTACAATTCTCATTAATTACACTTGCTGGGAAGAGATCTCTCTCTCTCTCTTTCTCACTCTCTCACTCTTGCTCTCTTTCTCTCTTTCTTTCTACAAATAAACTGTGGTTGTGTGAAAATTTCTGCCAGCTTTACACAAGCCTTGCACTTAGAAGCCTCAGTAAACACGTTTTTGTCTAATCACCGGTCATTCAGGGCTCTTTCTGCTGACCTTAAATGCTTTCTTCTTCTTTATAATCAATGAAGACTCATCAGTGACATTAGTAGTTTCGTGTAATATAATATTTTTGCACTCCATACTTCGAGGGAAAGAAATCAAGTCTGACAAAGTAATGACCTCAACATAATTGTCATTAACAAAAAGGTTACAGTGTTCTCACCAGAATAAGAGAGCGGGTAATCACTCTACGTCTTACTTTGCTCTGAACTCTTTAAACATAACAAATAATCATGCTTTATTAAGCACCTGCTCAGTGAAGTTGGGAAATCAGAGGATGGCGACATTAAACCCTGACCTTTGACTTCTTCCGTCAGATGCCAGAATGATTATTTCTCCTGGATCTTGGTTTGACATTAGGGAGCAGTCGGCTAATCCTCATTCTCCAAACTTGCTCTCTGGTCTCTTGCTAATGCTCATCTTGTTCTGTGTCTTAGATTTATTATGATTTATTCACCATGTTGGGTAATAGCATCTCCTTTTATCTCCACAGAAACAGCATCTATATAATTTTGAATCCTAGTTCTCAAGGGAACTCAGGGGGAAAGTCTGAAAACTTAGGAATAGGCTTTTACCTCTACCCTTTGTCTTCTTTCCTAATATAGAATTTGGACAAGTGGATGAGTAAAGAGACATGTGAGATGAAAAGACACTGCGTCTAATTAGTTGAGACTTCTCCCTTCAGGAATAAATATTGGAATAACACCACCCTCAGGAAAAAGAGTAATGGATTTGATAGCTTTTCCAAACAATTGGCCTAACATATTTGCTTTCAAATATAGTCACTGGGCCTTTAGTATTTCGAAAGTGCAGTTGAAGTTGAAATTACAGATATGATGAAGCCCAGAACTATGCATATGTCAGCCCAATTATATAAAGAATGAAGTGTGGGAAAAAGTATTTTAGTGGACCAGACAGGAGAGAGAAAACTTGAGGAAAATATGTACTCCAACAGAAATTATAAGAGAAAAATGAGAATTACCTTTGCTGGACATCTATTATGTGTCGAGCGCTGTGCTGGGTAGATCACAATAAACAGGAAAACTGAATGATAGGAAGCCCACAAAATGGAACAGAACAGAGTAATAAGGAGATTAGTAAGGACAGAACAGCAGTGAAATAATGAATTTATAACCAGGATTTGCTAAAATCACGTGGAGATAACATCCATTTCAAAAAATTCCATAGCATAGTAGAGCTTGCATCATCTATAAAAATATAAGTGGGGACAGACAGCCTTTCTCCTACTTCCAGGCAATTTATTGAGCTTAATCAATCCACAAGCTCCCCAATGTCCTTTTCAAGTTACTCATTCCCTTTTGGCTGAAGGTATCCACAGCGTTTCTCTTGTCTGCTGCCGTGAACAGGTTCACCATCATGACCGCAGAAATGTCGTGCTGCTGTTGAGCCACATGTCTCAATTCTGAATCCCATTAGGGATTCAAGATGAAGGCTGCTAAGTACAGAGTTCAGGTTCGTACCAATGCAATTGCTTAAGGGGAGAGGGGAGAAGATAGAGGGTAAGAATATTCAGGAGGTTTTCATGTCAGTGCAGGGCCTATGCCCGGGCCTAGAGTGAGAAATCATCTAGAAAACAGAGTTTCTGAAGGAGAAGAAGAGGAAGGGTAATGGTGATAGCCACAGAGGTAGCTGTGATGTCACTCTTGGCTTTTTGTGTTATATTGTTCCGCACTGATTTTGTTTGTTATATTTTCTTCTCTCACCTCCTCCAAAGATTTAAACCTGGAACTCCAATAGGAAATATTTTAATTCTACTCAGAAATTATAATAGAAGTTGTAGAAAATAATCCAGAGTAAAAATTGAGAGCCCGATGGTTGGATTTGCAACCAAGCAAGCAAGCAAAAAAAAAAAAAAAAAAAAAAAACAAGGAAGACCTGAAAATCTTGGGCCTCAAGAAAGGACCTACAAAGTAAGAGAAAGGATAAGAGGAGCTATTAAAAATGTAAAATGTTGGTTGATTTTTGCAATGGACCCAGCAGAAAAATCAACTATTTTCAACTTCACCACACTGACTAAGCAGTAAGAAACTTACTAGAGATACTCCATATACAAATAGAACTGACCAGAACTGTACTTATGAGACACATATCACCTGTGCGCTTTTTTTTTTTAGTATTTATCTTGCTCAACACATATACTCATAAAACATATTCATTCCCCAACATGCGCTCACACTGTACATTTAATGCTGAAGTTAAATGTTCCTCTTTAAATGGGGAACCTGGGATTCAAACCCAGGCAGTTGCTCTGACTCCTGAACCTCTGCCCTTCCTAATCGTTTAAATACAAAATTTGTTAACTTAAATGACTTCTAAGAACAAAAAGAAAGTGAGAGAGAACTAATTAATTATTATTATTACATCTCAAGCTAATGATGAAGACATCTGTCACTTGGTGATCCTATGGATGAAGGCGCTAGGGGTTTCTGAAGACGAGCTGCGTGTTAGTAGGATAGAGACTAAAACTGGGAGGACGTTGCAAAAGATATTGTAATGTGGAGGCATGTAGGATACATGTGGGGCCCTTTGTGTTTTTGCTGAGCTGTTCTCCAGAAGGAAGCACACCGTGGGAAAATGATAAGTAGCAGTTCCCTGAATGAGTGAGGGGTTGCAGGCCAGTGCTTCCACGCCTTTTCCATGGCACAGCAGGCCTAGGAAATGTATGGCAAGCACGGATAAACAGATGCGGTTTTTTGAACTGGAGAATATTGACTGCTGGGGTTCCAGCCTACCCCACAGCTTAAGGGATGCTGAAAGTATGCAGCTGGGTTTCTGAGCACCTGTGTGTGCTGTGGCTTATTGCATGGGAACCACCAATGTAGTCTATGAAAATTTCACTTTCAATACTTTTCTTGAGGCCTCGTATTAGTCTATTCTGATTTTTGTGTCTTCTGGATAGATGACACTTATCTGGAGTAGAATTGTGTCCTCTCCCCTAGGTGAATGTAGCTCCCACTTGGTAATATCTACATCTTGGCACTAGGTACGTGGACTAGATTTTCCTCCTGCTCACCCACCCACAGGGCCCTCTTACAAAATATAGTTGATGCTTAAACAACACAGGGGTTAGGGACACTGACCCCTCACACAGTTGAAAATCCATGTATAACTTTCACTTCTCCAAAACTTAACTACTAACAACCTACTATTGAATGGAAGCCTTACTAATAGCAAAGCCAATTAATACATATTTTGTAGTCTATGTATTAGTTACTATATTCTTCCAATAAAGTAAGCTAAAGAACATGTTATTAGGAAAATCATAAGGAAGAGAAAATATATTTATAGTATTCCACTGTAAAAATCTGCATATAATTCAAACCCACACAATTCAAACCCGTGTTGTCCAAGAGGCAACTGTATATCCACTCTGTATTTTACTGTCTTTTTATTAAAAAAAAATTACTTACTTCCCAATCTAATGGTCACAGACTACTATATACACCATGCAGATTTATTCCTATGAAGCTGTCCTTCGGCATAAATGTGTGTGGTACCTATCTGCACTCTACCTGGAGAAGCCACACAATTCATGGGATAGCCCCCAAGTATCTCATTGTTAGATCAATGATCCCATGTACTTTAACTTCCCCTTTGTGGTTTCCATTTTGTCTAAGGGATATTACTGCGCTTTTGGGATATTACTTTTTTGGGGAAAAAAAAAATCCCAAGTGTTTATTCCGTGCTATTCTTTAAACTCATCCCAGTTGTCTAGATAAAACAAAGATTTAAATTTCTGGGGGTTTTCAGTAATAGACTTCTTTAGTTTTCTGCAGTGATGTAGCTTTTCCTTACTTGTATGTCCTGTTGGTATTTCCATAGAAATACCTTTTCCAGGGAAAAGGCAGTTGGTCATTTCACTCTCTTATGTGGAGAAATGTATGCGATTTCTAGAGACTGAAAGAGAAATGGCCCATTTTCAGTGTATTTAAATTTTTTACATGCAAATGGCTGTAATTTCTGCAAAATTTTATCAACCCAAGACTTATCAGACTTAACCCTTTCCAAATGAGAGGGAATCAGTGTAGTAAATAGACTTAAAGATGCTCTTAGTACCCTTCAGTTGAGAAAGCCTCAGGCTCCCTCCTGCCACACAGCCCAACATTTCAAACACTGACATAGCTAAGAGATGACCATTTAGCCAACTTACAAACCTGCTGACCTGTTCCTAAGAAAGGATTTCATCAGTAGACATTAATCTAATGTTATACTTCAAATTGTCTTCCTCCTCTCACCCAGAAAATCCTCATCACTGACCCTTAACCCCAATGACTGTGGAGTAAAGGAATGAAAGCATTGTGATGTTATGCTCAGAAAAATATATTATACAAGTGAAATAAGAGTCCGTATTTTCTGCATCCATCAATGTCTGGTAAAAGCAAAATATCTTAATATCCTTATTTCTGCCATTGCTCACTAGTTTAGATGAGATTGATAAAGACTGATTTCTTTTTAACTGGCATGTTATTTAAATGCATTCTGAGCTACAATCTCTTTAAAAAATGAGAAAGACTTTGAGAAGTATCTAGGTTCTAAATGTATATAAAATTGACATGAAAAATGTGATCCAAGTTCAATTAACCTTGTTAAACACATTGTCCCCCCAAAAGTAAATTGCAGCCTTAATTTATTTAGAGTCTTCCATTTATAAATATGCACTGTGAATTTTCAAGATATTTTAAAAAAAGAAACAGAACAGTATTTCCAAAACATACATGATCAGTCAACCCTTTTCCAACAACGTATCTGTTAAAATTTCTAGAGGAGTATTTCAAAAACCACCATTTGGGAAACACAGCTATAACAACTTTATCAGTGTCATGAAAGAAATCTGGCAGAGATAATCAAAGTGATGTGTCCATAATCTCTTAGCGTCAATTCCCAGAATAGTACCCCAAACTCTAGTTTCCAGGCTTATATTCCCACTACATTGCACGCTTCAAATATGTGTACATACCATCACGAGATGATCATCATTAAACACACTTTCCTGTATAAAATTGTAATGTCTCTTTATTATTTTAGAGTCTATTAAGGAGTTGTTTCATCATCTAATGAATCTAAAGTCAAGTGTATAATCTTAAACTATTGAAGCTGTTGTGTTTTATTTTTTGCTTATATTTAACTATCTTGCCAAATACATATGTATACTATTAATATAAATTGAATGATACAAGACTGATAGGAATCAATATAAGTTGGATGATTTTGTTTAAATCTTAGCTTATAGCCCGCAAAATATAGTCAAGTAGCTAAAGTTGGCCTATCACATTTCCCTTCATTGACATGACTACCAATTCAATCTGAACCTAATGTTTATGTGTCTACTGCATACTCTGAATAAAGAATTGATTGAAGCCCCTTTTATAAATACAGCTTTGTTATTAATCAAGTTAAAGATTTCAATAATATACAAAATTACTATTTTCTTGGAAGAGGATATCAGTGGTAAAGCCTATGATAAGAGCACTTAGCTCAGGAAATAAGAGGTGGAATTATAACTTTTAAGAACTGAGTCGGGGGGGAAATAATAGTATTTTTATGTGAAGGACTTTTGGAACCTTCTGGAGGTCTTGAAAACTATGTGGTAAATTGAAAAGTAAGAATACTTTTACCAAGCCGAAGATAACTTAGAAAGTAAAATCTGATTATTGCCATGACTAAGAACTGTTGTTTTTAAACCAAGATAAAATGTGGTTTAATTTACCCATCTTGTATAATAATTACATTGTTATCATACTTTCACAGGGAATGCAGTTATGACTGTTTATTATAAAAAATTTTTTCATTCTTGTATCACAGACACTTACTAAAAAATATATATATCAAATTCTAATGGAAGTTTAGCTATACATGAAAGGAACCTATTTATTTTTCTTTCTTGTGGTTCAGAGGTATGGGTTTCTGGGTCCTTGAAAAACCTGGCAGCATGCAGCGTATAAGGGAACAGAAGGTTTTTTCTTCCATCTGTCTCCAGGTAAGAAAGATCTTTCTTTCTTCAAGTTCTTTTAACTGTCCCATCTAAGTATAACTTAAAAATAGCCCTAGCCCTTACGGATTCCCTTTCTCTGGAATCACACTTTACTTTTTCAGCCCTATAAAGAATAGAACAATGAGATACTACTATACACCTATTAGAATGGCTAAAATCTGGAACACAGACAACACCAAATACTGGTGAAGACGTGGGGCAAGAGGAACTCTGACAGATTACTTGTAATGCAAAATGGTACAGCTACATTGGAAGACAGTTTGGTGGTTTCTTACAAAACTAAACTTATTTTTACCAATTGGTCCAGCAATTGTAGTCCTTGGTAGTTACCCAAAGGAACTGGGCAAACTCATAGCCACACAAAAATCAGCACACAAATGTTTATAGCAGCTTTGTACATAACTGCCAAAATGTGAGCACAACCAAGATGTGCTTTAGTAGGTGAGCAAATAAACGAACTGTGTACATCCAGACAATGGAATAGTATTCAGCACTAAAAAGAAAGTGGCTATTAAGCATGACATACATAGAGAAAACTCAATTGCATGTTATTAAGTGAAAAAAGTCAATCTGGGAAGACTATATACTGTATGATTCCAACTACATGACATTCTGGAAAATGCAAAACTATGGAGACAGTAAAAAGATCAGTGGTTGCCAGGGGGTAGTGGGTGGGGAGGGGAAGAGAATAGAAATACCACATAAGATTTTTAGGGCAAACAAAATGCTCTGTTTAATATATTGATATATGTCAGTATACATTTGTCCAAACCCATAGACTATACATGACTGAGAATAAACCCTAAGGTAAACTATGGATTGTGATTATGATGTAGGTTCATTCTTGGTGAAAAATGCACCATTCTGATGAGTGATGTTGATAATGGGGGAGGCTATGCCTATGTAAGTGCAGAGAACACATGGAAGATCTCTGGACCTTCCTCTCCATTGTATTATCAACCTACAAGTGCTCTAAAAAAATAAGGTCCTTAATTAAAAAAAAAAAAAACCTATATCAGAAATACCTAATGTTGTGAATTTCCATTTGGACTCCATACATATTTATAAATTTGATTTATATATAAATATATGCAATTTCTATACATTTGTATATAAATTTGTATATAAATATATACAATTCAAAGTATGAATTATTTTGAGACATGACACAGGGATGTTTGAGAAGGGCAATATCAAATTCATCTTTATGTCCTCAAGAACTGAACAGTGTCTGCCAAGTAATTGGAGTTTGACAGTTACAGTTTTAATGAACAATAGATGAACCTAAATTAACAGTCTTAATTTGCAAATATGGTATGCTTCAAAATAATAGGAGTAGTTTGTACACAGGGTGACCAAGCATCCTGGTTTGCTTAGATTAAGGTTTTTCCACAAGCTAGGACTTTCTATGCTAAAACCAGGACAGTCCTAAACATAGAATGGTTTGTCAACATATTTGTACACAAGAAATTTAAGACAGCGAAGGGAAACTAGAAACCCTCCCTAGATCTGAAGGAAGCTAAGCTTTGCTTCTGTAGCCTCCTATGTGACGCTTCTGTTCTTAGTTACTTCTTTTCTAGCTCCCCTTCACTAGGGCTCTTGACTCGAGGCTACCTCCTACCTCTCCACTTCTCCTCTTTCACTGAAATTATACCCCTTCCTCGAACATAGAAATTCAGATGGCAGTGCCCTAGCCGGCTCTCCCTCCAATAATCTTTTTCTTCTTTCTGTTCACTGAAATTCACCTTATTTATTCTATTTCTTCAGAAATTATACTTGTACTATAATAAATAATGCTACCATATATTTTAATCCCTGCATACATACATTTGCACGTTATTCATTCAACAAATATTTATGAGGTACTAACTTTGTGTCAAGAATTATTCAAGACCCGATAGACACAGTATGAAAAGACAGAACAGCCCTCAAAACATTACATATGGACATGCAAACAAATAAATATACAGTTGATTCTCATAATTGGCTGCAGTAATGTTTCATAAAGTCATTGGTCACTGCAAACATGAAATTACAAATACTAAGCCATTGCCCCCAGGGGAAACACGCAGGGTTAGCTTCCTGTCAGTGCCCAGTCACATTTGCATCAACCAATCAATACATAACTTTGTTTTATTTGTGTTTCTGTTTAAAGACACTTCATTTAAATATGTCACTGATTTACTGAACTCAAGACCAACAGAACTAGAACTCATGCTTGTACGAAGATTATTTACATGCCTGTAAATGACTGTTAAGAGTACCAGTTACAAACTAATTTTAGTGACAAGGCAAATTCTCAAAAACAGAATCCCAAATGATAATTATCAATTATAATTCAATAAATGGAGATATTCTGAGAGAAGAAAATAAAACATATAAAATAAGGCTGATGGCTGGATTCAGGGCAGGATTCACCGAGAAACCACTGTTTGATCTGAGACCCTATAGATGTGTGTTTTCCAGGCCGACACAGAAAATGGGCAGTCTCAATGGAGGGCACAGCATATGTGTGTGCACAAAAGAGAACCTGCGTGTAATGTCTGAGCATAAAGAACAGGATAAAGGACTAGGAGAAGAAGAGCTAGAATAGCAGGAAGGGACCAACTTGGTAGGATTTACTGTAAGATGAAATGTTTGGAGTTTGTGAATCATAAGGAAGTACTGGAGAATTTTGAGGAAAAGCAGTGGAGTTATCAGATTTCCCCGTTAGGGAAACTTCACTGGCATCTCGTGAAGGATAGATTGGAGAAGCGTGGCACAAGTCAGGGAAACAGAAAGTGAAACAATTTGGCAATTATTCAGGAGACAAGTGGAGGTGCCAATATTAAGGCAAAACTGAGATAATGAGAAGATAAACCTAGAAAATATTTAGGTTCTCTTTTGAGTTAATAAACAATAGTTAACCAAAATAAATGAATGATAGTTGATGTCAAATTTGGGACCAAAATGAGGAGAAGGAAAATTTTGGATGTTGCCATCCACCCAGCTAAGCAATATGAGGTCACGTCTTCAGATTTGCTTCTGTTGCTTTGAGATGAATGGTAAATCCTGAAAGTGACAGCTAACAGAAATTTTAGCCAAAGAGTTTAGGAGAAGAATCTTAATACAAGATGCCTATTTGAGAATCTTTAGAGTAGAAATGGTAAGTTGAGCTGAAGGCATAAAATAAATTGCCAATGGAAAATAATAGTTACAGTGAATACTTACCTTGCATTGTATTATGATATTGGTGTTATCCTCAATTTACAGATGGGCAGCAGAAAGGATACCTAACCTTCCTCAAGTCAAATGGTTTTCAAATTGTAGAACATGGATTTGAACCGAAAGGATATGGCTTCAGATAATTCAGAGTCTTCCCTGGGGTATGTTTTAATTTAAGAACTGGACAAGATAAGAAGCTGAAAAAAGACTTTAAGGAGAATGGCGTAGTAGAAGGGAGAACCAAAAGAGACTCATGTAATAGAGGCAAAGCTGAAATTAATTTGATGTCAATCATCAGTGCCAGAGGTGGGAGAGAGATCAAATAAGAGAAGAATAAAAAGTAGTGTCACCTTTGAGTCCCTGGTTATCTTAGCAGAACTCCAATTCTTAGTGATTTGGGAAATATGGGAAAAGAGAAGAAATAGATGTAGAAAGTATACTAATTTTACAGTTAAACATAAATGTAAAAGAAAAGAGATTGGAAGAGCTATAACCAGAGAATATAGTTGAGGAAGAAGTGATGTTGAAAATAGAAAAAAAAAAAAAAGAAAGAAGGGAATTGATGTAGTGAGTTCTTGGTGAGGACAGAAATGGATGAGATCCAAGAGTACAAGTGGATAGGTTACCTTCAACCTCTAAGGTACAGTTAAAGAGATAAGAATAGGTGCAGGTATAATATAGATAAGAGGGAGGTTGAAAAAATTTGGAACTGGTAGAGATTTTTCTTTGAGAAATAAAAGATAAATATATTTTCATTTTATTTTTTTTCAAAGGAGATAAATGGCATTGTAAAAAACATGAGACTCACATTTCTAAAAGTAGAAATGTGAAACATCATGGCAGATGAATGGAAGGAATGGTTCTTTGGTCAGAGGGGAGTTGGTAATACACTTATGCTGTCAAGATGACTGTCAACCACACCTGGAAAGGAGTAGAATCTTGACTAGAACTTAAGTCATTTTGAAAAAAAAATCAGTGCTAGGAAGATTTCCTAGGGATGTTTCACTTTGGTTATCTTAAAACATAGAGTCCCAGTCTTGCAGTGATGAAGGAGGGAGGAATGGGGTCTCCAATCATCCACATGGCTTTAGCCCCATTCTTCATCCTTTCTTGCCTTCAACATAATCCCCCCAGCCTCTATCACCAGGATGTAAGAAATACCATCATTTGCTTTACATATTGGCTTTCATCCCTACTTTCACTAGGGTCCCTCTAGCTGAGGATTACTTCTTCTCCTGGAGCAAAATTCTTTGCAGATCATAACCCGGCCATAGTTCGTATAGTTTTCCCTATCTGTCTAGAATCCCAGATTCAGATGTTTATATGTTACTTCCAAATCAATTTGAGAAACTGAGTGTCACCTTTTGAGCCTTTTTCTTTGCTTTCTTTCAGGACTTTCACTCAGCTTCTTATCCAGGTTTTATTTCCTGTTAATTTTCTAGCTGTAATCTCTACTACCATTTGACTTACCTATTCAACCTTACTTTTTCTCTTATCCCAGTCTCCTTGCTCTGTTTACCCGCCTTCACTTCGCTTCTCTTGATTCTCAATGGATCACAATCTCATAACATCTGTTCAGTGTAGACACACTATGTGTGTATGTAAATGGGTATAATGCACAACAAACATGTACTTGATACCCACTCCACAGTGCATGTGTTCACACCTACCCAGGAAGGGTGTGTATTAAGGCAAATGAGTATATGGTTGAACATCTTTGACAAACTATACTGTGGAGACACAGCCAGGAAGCGTATTATAAAAGTTTTCTTAGGCTAAAAGAAGATATACAAATCATATAGGAGTTGATCCCAGGAAGGGCAAGAGATAAATCTCTGTCAGATTCCTAGCATACTGAGATCCTCACTAAAAAAACACACTTTCTCATGCTTTTTGCTTCTTTTTCCCTAGCCAGATAATTTCTTACCTCACATATCTTCAAAGCAGAAAAAGAATGATGAGTGAACGTTGCCTATACACACATACACACACACACACACACATGCACGCACACACACACACGTACATACACACACATTTGAAAAATTTAGATCCTGCTTCTAAAGAGATTATTGTTCTAATGGAATATGTCTGATCCTATTGGTTTAGGGATCTCTGCACTTCAACAATGACATGGAAACTTCCACAAAGAGTTCTGAGGGGAAAGGAAAGATACACTTTAACAAACCTGCATTGCTTTACTCTTTCTTATAATTTTAGAGGATTATACAGTATATATTAATCCACAATGTGTTCATATAACATATGTTTCTTAAAAAAATGAATATGACACAATTTGAAATAAAGAATAAAATATTGGTGGAGTACTGCCAGGCTTCCACTCACCAGAAACTTGTAAATTGGAATATTACTAATCACTACTCCTTTTACCTTTTACTAATTTTTTTCTATTTTTTTGCTGCTAATCACTCGAAGTCTTTTTTTTTTTTTTTAAAGATTTTATTTATTTATTTGACAGAGAGAGAGAGAGATCACAAGTAGGCAGAGAGAGAGGGGGAAGCAGGCTCTCTGTTGAGCAGAGAGCCTGATGCAGGGCTCAATCCCAGGACCCTGAGACCATGACCTGAGCCGAAGGCAGAGGCTTAACCCACTGAGCCACCCAGGCACTCAATCACTCGGTCTTAAGATGTTCTCTATAGTTCATTGTCTTTATAAATACCCATTAGAGTAATTGCCTGCAACTTCCTTTTGGAACCTAGTCTTCGCTGTGTCGTGAGTCCTGCACCTTGGTCAGCACAGAACACGCAAATGCTGTTCTGGAGTGAACACGGCCTACTCTTTTTGATAGTGTGACCTTACATATGTCCTGATGATGACCTTGGCTCCTTGGAGAGAAGGGAATCTGTGCCAAGGGGAAAATGGAATTGAGTCCTCTAAGCCTCCAGCAGAGGCTTTCTGTCTAATATGCCTTCTAAGTCACTTCAGTTCTGCAGGTACTATCACTCTTTACCTCTGCGCTGAAGAGCAGTAACTTCTGATCAGGAGATCCTTTCAGTCTTAACAAAGAGCCTTAATTTGAGATTGATCTGATACTCTGGAAACCACAATTGTTTTAGCTGAAAGGCTAATGCTAAAACGCAAAAGCAACTAAATATCTATGAAAGGGAGGGTTTCAATTTTATGAATGTGAATGAATAACTAGAATGCTACTAACTGAATTTATGAGCATAATAATTTAACTTGGTGCATCAACTACCACCCAGTTCATTTCACACCATCTTCTAACTCCATGATTGTGTTTTCTAAGTCTACAGGAATATATGAATTTAGGAAATCATAGGAATGAGACATCATTTCAGGAGAAAGAGAATAAATCTGGTTAATAATTCTTATGTGGCCACATGGAATGTTACTATGACTATTCTATTTTTGTCATCCAAATTCATCCTAAGTATAATTTCTTGGCTGTGATAATTTAATAGGTATAGCTATTCCTAAAACAAAGTTTAAGGGTTGGGCTTGAGAATCAGTGCTACTTTTATCAATTTGCAGCTACAAGAAAATATAGAATGAGTCAGAACCTACCAAATGGGGTTCAAATACAGTCTCTGCCCACATGGTGCCTCAGTTTCCTCATCTGTAAAACATGGATGAAAACAGTACTGGTTTCATAGGAAACTGTGGGAATTAAATGTGTTAATATTTCTAAAGCATTTAGAACTGATAGAAATTATGTCTCTGCTAGTATGTGTAAAATAAAATATCATTGGAAAGTTCATTTAATCTCTGGAATTCTGTGTTTTTCCACTAGGAAATATAAATCAAGTAGTATTTACTTTATTAGGTTGTTAAAATAATTTAATATAGATTGCATTACATAAACATTAATTCCATAATGATTAGCTATTAATAAATAGAAATAAAACTAAGTCTCCATATAGCAGTAATGAGAACACTTATTACAGACATTCTCAATTTAGAAATGGGCCAAGAGTCAGCATTACTATTGTTAAAAACTTGGAATTTAGACTCAAACAGCCTCGATGCAAATCTCAGTTCTGCCCCTTACCAGCTTTATAATATCTCTAATGACATTAGGTCACACATTTATTCTCTGCCCGGTCTTAGCTGCTTCTTCTGAAAAACGTGGACAATAATTCCTATGTCTAAGTGTTGTTGTGGGCCTTAACCGAGATCATGTCTTCAAAAGAGCTGACACATCAGATACATGCCATAATGGGTAGGTATTAGTAACTTCCGTTTGTGTTGTGTCCCAAAGTTTGAAACTCAAATCACATTTTCCCCAGGAAGCTGTATTTCAGATTGAGGCCAGTATCTTGGGAAAATCCATGTAACAATATGTCACTCAAAAATTAACTAAAATAAAAGCAATATTAAAGTGAAAACATAACAATCTGAAAGTAGCCATTGGGAAACCTGGACTATGGCTACCTTCCTAGGAGGGAGGCCCACTTCTTATAGGAACATCCACCAGGAGATGTTTCTCCATGGAGAGGCAGATGTTCCCATGGACCAACAGTTCAGTAGCTGCTGTGTTCTGCTGGTCTGCTCAAATGCAGCATTCTTTCTCTCCCTTGGTACTCTCAGCTACAGAGGTTTGAACTGATTATGGTTCATAGTTCAAAACATATTATTATTATTGGTTCATGCAAGTGCACTCTGTTTATTTTGTCCCTAAATCTAAGCTAGTCCATTACATTTGCAGAGCTGAAACAAAGGTGTAAATGGATGCCTCAGGCATCGGGCTGGTGACTCACTCTATCTGCTTCCCGAACGTAAAGGGGCCTCCAGCTTGTGCATGTGAAAATTTCAGGTCACATCTGTACTCCATCCTCCACTACCATCCTCCTTCTTGGGCCCTAGCCGTCAAACAGACAAAGACTCTTTCCTTCACCAAACTTCACGTAGGCTCCCCTAAGCCCTCTTCTAGACTTTGATCTGGGGCTTCAGCGTCCATCCTGTAGGACCCGCTGCATTGCTCAGTTTCATAAGAATCCTGTCGTCAGTTTATCCAGAATCCCCTACCATCAATATCTGATCACCTTTGATATCCCATCATTTCCTCATCCTTCACCATTCCTAAATGTAATCTGATTACCTTGGCTTGCCTTCCTCAAGAACCTTGTTAAGTTGGTTTGACCAGAATCCTCTCTTACCCCTGACATTTCCTCTTAATAATTTTCTCTTCACTGACCCTCACCCACCAGCTTGCCCATGTTAAATTTGGGATTGGACCCAGTTTTGTGGCTTTTTAAAAAATTTCAACAATGTTGTCTTTAACTTAAGACATAGAATCCTACTAATTCACTCTTACTGACTCCTTGCAATTTATCTATATCCCCCCCTACCAGTAAGAGAAGAATAGAGCACACTTTTATTTCCCTTGGGTCCCCATCACCCCTCACACCATTATAACAATACTAAGAGGGGTGAACTAGAACCTTACCCAATTTCCCATGTTGGCAAGAGATACCACACACCACTTTTCTGTGTTAGTAACTCTCTTGGTAAGGTACAGTGGAAAACAAAGGAGATTTGTCTAAATCTGTGTGGTATGGAGTTCCTTTTTAGATTCCTCAGATGCACATCTATATCATGTAAATCTCAGACAACTCTACTTTTACCGAAATAATTACTTTTATATTTTTGTTCCTTAGATCATTTGTATACTTGATATGTAAAATACTGTTGTATAAATACATTGACAAAAAGCTTTAATTTATATTGCATCCAAAAGAGAGGAATGCAGTTTGTTTTTGTTTTTATATAATCACAAAGAAAGCAAATTGCTACAGCTAGGAATGTTTGTTTTTCAGGCATGGGAATTTGAAGAACTGATTTCTGCAAATTACATATATCATCCTGTGTTCAAATTAAAATCAAAACTCTCATATGTCGGTATTTCACTTTTAAGATATATAATGCATCTGAAGTAACACATCATAATAGTTCCAAGTGACAGAAATTTACTTTGCTGTTTAAGAGATAAAATGTGTAAATGTAAGCAGTGTACCTAATCCAATAACATTTTCAGGGATGAGAATTGATAAAGAAACTGTTAAAACTTTGGTTTGCTTTTATTGAGCACTTGGCTTTAAAGGTCTAGTAGAATGTTTTCCTAAGATTTCATTTAACACCTATGCACTCTTACATGTGAATCAAACAGGAAAATGCTATGGCAAAAATAAAATACTATTTACCAAAGGATATCTGTCAGAGAAATCTATACTCTTGACTACGCTATGAATTTAAATCATTTAAATTTTCTTTAAAGACTTCTTTTAAAGTACAAAGCTGCTTTTAAGCACAAAGTCCTGTGCTTAAACAAACCATCCATTATAAATTATATGGACCTTTTTCTATCAGTTTAAATCTTGTAGTTTGTGGCAAGGAGTCCACCTGAATCAGAGGAAAACCCCAACAACACCAGTTTGTAATTGTTGTTTAAAACAGACGAACATTCAAAATGAAAATAGACCTTCATCAATTTACCAATTTAATTTAAAAAGAAGCACATGGGGCAGGAATTTTTAAAAATGTTTCCATTTGGTGGAATTCTTTTCTTACTAGTTTCTTAAATAAAGAATCACAATAATTTTGAGGGAAACTCTTTTGTTGTTTCACAACACTTGTTTAACTCTTTTGTAGTTGCTTAACATTGCTAGATACTAAGAATAGAGATTTAGTTCTCAAGCAATTCAGCTTCTGGTGAAAAAAATAAGGCAAATTCATAATTTTGTAAGCTTTTTGGTACCTAAGAAATATCTCACTAAAGTACAGAGAAATTAATGATAACTTACATCAGGATACACGCTAATTTAAGCTCTAAGTTGACCACCCAGTTCTGCTTATGTTCACTGCATTCCTTATCACACTGCTTCTGTCATCAATGTCCGTGACCACAGAATAATTCTAGCTTTCATTTCTCCTGAGCACCAAGTCCATATTTCAGACTGCTTACCAGACACTGTCCAGATCATCCCCAGCTCAGTATTTAATGTTGAAACCATGATCTCCCACCCCCTTTTCAGTAATCCCCCCCATCAGTGACGGATACATTCCAAGACCACCAGTGGACACCTGAACATGCAGATATTACTGAATCCCACATACACCATGATTTTCTTTTCTATACATATATACCTATGACAAAATGTAATTTATAAATTAGGTATAGTAAGAGATCAACAGTAATAATTAATAATAAAATAGAGCAATTATAAAAATATACTGTAATGAAAGTTATGCGAATGTGTTCCCTCTCAAAATATCTGACTGGACTGTTCTCACCCTTCTTGCGATGATGTGAGATGGTAGAATCCCTTCGGGAGGAGATGAAGTGAGGCGAATGACGGATGCCGGCACTGTGACATAGCATTTGGCTATGAGTTACCTGCAGGTTGGTGAGTGGAAGGATCATCTACTTCCAGGTCATGGTTGATCAGGGTAACTAAAACCAGGGAAAATGAAACTGCCCATAAGGGGGGACAGCTGCATTTACTTTTTTTTTTTTTAACTGTCATCCACCCAGTTGCAAAACATGGAAATTGAGAGGTCATTTATCATTTTATATTTATTTCTCATATGCAATTTATTTTTTTTACCATCAGATGAGGTTTTTCAAAATTAACATACAATGTCTTATTTATTTCAGGGGTACAGGTCTGTGAATCATCAGTCTTACACAATTCACAGCATCTCATATGCAAATTTGATGAAAATCTTTTTCTGTCAATTTTTTGCTTAAAAATACCAAAATGTCCCCCTCTGTCTACAGGATTAAATCTCTATCTAATCTGAATCTTAAAGTTCCTAATAATCTCACCCTTGGCTTCTTGTCCAGCTTTCTATGATTTTCGTATAGGAGTAAGTTATGTTAATTCTCATTCAAAACTGCCTGTGGCCACTGAAACCTAAGACTATTTCCAAATGTCAACAACACAAATTACAACAGGTGATTCTATGTTTTTGTTTATTTGTTTTTCAATAGTAAAAATGACCTGTACGGAAGAGCTACAATTATAATACAATTCAGTAATTGAAGATAATTGCCCATACTTGTTTCATTATATTAAAGGCTTAGAAGGATGTGGCCCGTTAAATAATCCTTTTCCTGATTCTAAATGATAACTTCCCATCTCATGAATTGGTATCATTTGCTTCTTTTCCAGGTTTATGTACTAAATTAAGACTCTCTTGAATATGCCCCCTCCGCATATTCCTGCAATACACATCGAAACACACTAGCTCCTCCCTGACAGGACCCGATAAAATTGAGAATTTGTAAAAGGCGAGAAATGTTGGGCTACCTTTTGGCCCATCTCTATACATAAACAAAACATAATAGTAAATTAAAAGGGCAAATCATATTGATATAAAATCTTTCCTACAGAAAGTAATGATTTGTGGGACCATTTAAAGACATTTTGCAAATTTTAAGTATTTCTCTTCCTTCTTCAGTTACCCAAAGAGCATAAGTCAGTTTATAATTTTGATATGTAAGCCAGAAAGAAGAAACCTTATATTTTAAACATCAACCTTGAATAGTGTTCCATCCAAGAAAGGCCAACTCAGCTGTGTGGAGTCTTTTTGGCATATTAAGCATGAAAGTTCAATATCCCAGATGCCTTAGGCATTTCCATAACAATAAGGTGTTGCCTTGAAAACTCGACATTATCCCAGGGTCCCTGAGGCCAACCAAACTCTTAGCTGTCACGTTTATAAAAAAAAAAAAAAAATCAGCGTATCCAGGAAAGTCCATAATGTAAGAGTAACTGAAACTGGAGGGCTGCGTCTCTTACGACGGTTGAGTACTTAGTATTTCTATATGCTACTCTCTCTTTTCCTCTCTCTTTCGAATTTACTGTGGAGTAATTTGTTCTGAGACTTAGAGCCTTAATTTGTGTTTTACTGTGAAATACCTGAAGCACACAGAACTGTATTGAGAACGATATATTGAAATGGCAATTGAATGCCCAACTTTTGTCAGCTAGTAACATTTAAATATACTAGTTCCTACAAATATATGCAATATAATATAAATATAACATTGGGTTTAGATATTTTTTTAAGAAAATAAAACCGAATTAAAACAGTGCTATCTCCCTATATTCTCTTGTTTCTTGAGGAAAATTTATTTGAATTTGGTGCTTAACTTTTCCAGAGTGTTTTTTTTTTTTTTTTAATTTATTTGCCAGAGAGAGAGAGGAGCGAGAGTGAGCACAAGTAGACAGAGTGGCAGGCAGAGGCAGAGGGAGAAGCAGGCTCCCCGCCGAGCAAGGAGCCCGATGTGGGACTCGATCCCAGGATGCTGGGATCATGACCTGAGCCGAAGGCAGCTGCCCAACCTACTGAGCCACCCAGGCGTCCCCAGAGTGTTTTTTTTTAAATATTTACTACC
The DNA here is from genome assembly GCF_963455335.1 of Martes martes. Classification (NCBI taxonomy): domain Eukaryota; kingdom Metazoa; phylum Chordata; class Mammalia; order Carnivora; family Mustelidae; genus Martes; species Martes martes. Next base: position 31,375,120 of record NC_137899.1, read on the forward strand.
TACATATGAATGTATGTATCCATAAGCAGTATCATTTGCTTCTTTAAACTTGATATACCCAGTATTATTGTTTGCATTCCTACATTTCTTGATTGAACTCATTTGACATTGTTTCTGAAATTTTCTATGTTGATGCTGATCTTTTTTTTTTTATTTAAGCTTCTGTATCCATTTAGCAACTATACTTCCAATTCATCTATTCTCCTTTTGTAGAACACAGATTGTTCTCTCTTTTTTTCTATTATAATTAATCCTACAATAACTATTTTTGAAAATGTCTATTTTTGAAGGTTCTCAGGGGTAGGCACTTAATTGTGAAAAGCTGGTTCTTGGAATATATGCATTTTAAACTTCATTGGGTGTGCCAAATCAGTCTCCAAGATGTACATTTGTACCAATATACACACAAAGGAAAAGTATATGATCTTCTGAAAGAAACAGTAAAGTTATTTGCAGCTTCATCTTCCTGAGCAAGACTTCCGTGGGCTGGAAAAACTGTTCACGTAGGTAACAAGTTGTGTGGTTATAGATGCTTTTAATTCTCAACTTAAATATTAAACTCTTGTTTCTTTCATCTTGAGAATTACTCATGCACTTTTCTACATTCAAACAAATACAACTGGAATTTTCTCCATTATTAATCTTGTGTTATGTTTTATTTACACTAACGACTTGGACATGATCCTAGTAAGATTCCACTAAAAGTGCCCCTTATAAAAGTATTTTTTTCTTTTAAAGATTATATGTTATTTTAAGCTCTCATGTTTAGAGATTGCCAGAGCAGCCACAAAACCTGACATATTTCTTTCTGTACAGTATCCCTACAAGCTATTTCATAACCAGGTTTGGGGGGTATATATTACAAATACAAAATATCCTTCACAAAATGTACCAAATTGGCAAGAAATATAATTTTCTCTAAAAGAAATTTCTTTCTAAAGCAAAAACAAAAACAAAAGCCTCACTAACTCCTTTAATAAATTATACTCATATCACTCATAGGATGATCATTGGAAATCTTAAAAGTAGTTACTTGTGGGGGTGCCTGGGTGGCTCAGTCATTAAGCATCTGCCTTTGGCTCAGGTCATGATCCCAGGGTCCTGGAATTGAGCCCCGCATTGGGCTCCCTGCTCCCGGCTCCTGCTTCTTCTCCCTCTCCCCCTCCCCCCTTTCCCTGCTTGTTTTCCCTCTCTGTGTCTTTCTCTATCAAATAAGTACATAAAATCTTTTAAAAAAAGTCATTACTTGTGGTGGTAATGTTTATGTCAGTCTGCCAAAGTCTAAATTTAGATCACAGTAAAGTGTAGCTATATAACTACATTGATTGGGGAGAGACATATATACCTTTCTTTCATAAGAGAAATTACTGCATACTTATGGTGCAAAACATATTTACTGAAGTTTACCAGGAGATTTTTTTCTGAGATAATGGATCTAGTGCAATTCCATGTCAAAAATCCGGTTACCATGTTTAAGGTTTCAAAACAAAACTTGCACACACACATTGCAACATTCTGTTTATAACCATAGAACATTAATGTTTGTGTTTTATTATAATACAACCAAAATATACATTTGACAATTTTCAATTATTTTAGATTACAAGACTACATTTCTTTTAAAATAGCAAAACTGTAATTTGAAATTGATTGGTAGCCACTTACAATACCAGAATTAAATTACATGATTAACTGATAGATTGTTGCCCTTCCCCCCAAAAATCATCTATCTCAAACTTACCATAAATACTTTACACTACAAAATATTTAAATGAGAGGTATAAGTCATGTGCATGTTCCTGTCTTTGCACTGTCAATATGTAGAATGCTGGAATTTTAGATCTTACTTTTTAACCTCACATGTAAGCTAAGTTATTTAAATATTTTGGTTATTTCCTGTGAGAAAAGTATATCTTTCTATAAAAACACTTCAAATATCTCTTTTTTCCTAAACTGTCCATTCTCAATAAGGTTAATCAATTTTCCAACATGTTGTCTAAGACAAATGTAACATTCTAAAGAGAAGCTGTTTCAGTTTTAATTTTTCTTTGTATTTATGATAATATGAAATATAGCTTATGTTTAAGTTTAAAATAATCAGTGTTTAATTTATGCTATTGTGCAACTTAATGTTTTGTGGCCATCTGGATAATAGAAAATTGTCTTTGAAAGCTTAATTTTGATAATGTTGAAAAACAGGCACTGGCCACTGAAAACTTATTTTTTAATCGAGTCTATACAATTCAGCAGGAACAAAACTTAATAGCATAAAGGAACTGAAATATAGACCAAAGGCAGAATTCAATAGTAAGACCATTTTGTAGGCAGCATATTGTAAATGAGCATCAGTTAGCCAACAGATTGAAGAGTTCTGGTGTAGACTGCACTTCTTCTACTGTTGTAGCTTTTGCAAATTTCTGAATTTCTTTATGACTATTTTTCCATCTCTTAAGTAATTTGGTTGGTTTTCAGAAATGTTTATTCAGTAATATGAATGTAGTGTGTTGAGCTCTTTGGAGGAAAAAAAGGATCTACATAAATTAATTACTTACACTCCTCGTTTCTAAGCAAACTCTTAAAATTCCCAATAAATTGAATGTAAATGTATGCAGAAAGGCAGGATTCCATTTAGCAGCATAAATAGCTGGAATGAAATGCAGGAGAGAATATGCAAGTTAAAGACGTATGTATTCAAAACAGGGGAGAAAAATATGAAACCAAGACTAGGCAGACATTTTAAGACTTCTCTATAGATAGCTCATTTCTTAAACATATCTAAAACTACTATCTATAATTTTATTTTTCATTATTTCAAGGAAAATTTGGTAAAACCTTCAGTGGTGAGGAAGTATATTATTGTATCTCATCTCTAGAGTTAATATATTCATACTGTCCATCCAAGTGTTCCAGGCAATTAAAAGGTTAAAAAATTAAATGTAGCTTAGATGTCCTGTCTTTATAAATACACATAAACCTTTGCCCATATGGTTTTTTTATTCTATGAGATTTTGTTTACTCAATATTTACAATATTTCAAATATATTTTAAGCAATTATCATAAATTACTGTTTTAGATCCAAAGCAGCCAAAATATTAGCTGTAAAGTAAAAGAGGTTACCCAAATTTTATCTAAATAATTAAGATCAGAAAAGAGTAATTAAAAATGGCCTGAACATTCATATTCTGATGAAAACCAAATTTATTACATAGGTCAATCCTAACATTTGAGCTTCATGTAATTTTCCCAAAGTCACCTATACTTTGCTCATGACTGTCTGATAAACAAATCTTAGGAAATCTTAAAAATGAAACATGTTCCCATTTATTTGCTTTGCGCTTGCCATGAGTTCCTGGGACATTTAAACCCGGCAGATCAGGAATCACAAACACTCTCCCTGCGATATGCAATTTGCAGCCTGATTCCCCCCCACAACCCCCTCAGCTATTCCGCATTACTTTTTTAAGAGTGATTGTTTCTGGTTCACTTTGAAAAACAAAACAAAACTTTGAGGTTTCCATCTAGTGAAACATCCACAAATATTCACAGGTATCATTTCAAAAGGGGTCCCTAACTTCGTACAGCCGTGTGATTACTTTGAGATAGGTAAGCAAGGCAGAGGAAGTGAATGTAAGACTGAACGTTCCGACCATAAAGGCAGTCACAGACATGATACTGAAATTCTCAGAAGGCGCCCGCTAACCACACAGGTTCTCACAGGCTCTTCTTTCAAGACACGCAGAATGCATGCGAGACAAGCAATGTCTGCTATTCAGTTTTCTGAAAGGCTGCCTTCCATGTGAGGAAGTGACTAATTTTTCATTTCACACTAAAAAGGGCGTGAAGAGGCAAAACAGAAGAAGGCAAAGGGTTCGTGTTCCAAGAAGGAAAGGTGAGTTCTGCTCCAACAGGCAGGAAACATACCATACGTCCGCAGAGAGGGAGAGTCAAATTGGAAACATTTGAAAGTGCTAACAAAATATGAAGAATGTTTATGTTAATGCTGTGAGTTCGGTTTCCTTACATGCATTAGGCTTATTTATTATTAAATTACTAAAATAATGCTACTTGAATTACAGCATACAATCTCGGAAATGCAAAAAGATTGTGTGAAGAAAAGATGTCAAAGAGTTAATTTAACCCTTTCCGTTGTCAACATTTTTGCATTTGTTCTATTACTCAACAAATATATATCCCCGCTCCCCATCACCGTTGTCTACCTAATTCTATCTCTCCATATATGTATATATTGTTCTTTCCCTATTCACTCAAATAAAATCCAATAATCCAATATTCAGGAGGGAATAAAGGCAGTAAATGGAAATAATTTACAGAATATAATGAGATTTTAGAAAGAGAGGAAGTACTACTGAAATCCCATTGGTTGTAAATAAATTTGTGTTCATTCTTCTCATGATCTAGAAAATTTACTTTTCCTCAGACTTTCACTAGCAGTTTGTTATAAGGTGGAGTTTTTTTTAACAGATGGATTACAAATTGGCAGCTACTTACACTCTAGTGAATAAAGCTACATAACATTTTGCCCAGTTTATTTGTGATTGTTCTTCCTTTTTATGAGAACATGAATTTTCCCCAAAGCTAGAATTTATCACTGTCCTTCTTTCTGTCTCTTAACAAATCCCATCTGCATGCCTTCCCATTAGGACACAGGATACATCACGGTGTTTCCCTTATTAAAATGTTTTGCCATCACTTATTAAAATATTTATGAAGGGTTCCATCCCTGTAAGCTCAGTATACATTCCAAAAAGACATAACCGAGCAACAACTTCTCTCTGTGAACTTGTTAACTCTTGACAAGTCATAAGGAACCCTGGGAGGAACATTTATATCCTTCAGTAAATCACACTGCTGTACACCGAATGTAACCTCTGTGGTCTGAAATAACGCACCTCGCCAAATTCCTGAACCCTGCACCAAGAGTGAAAGTTCCTGCTGATAGCGTGAGCTGTATGAATTTGTGTCTTCCCTCCAACTCCTACCACAAGGTAGCCAGTTCTAGAGTGGAATGATATATCTGTTCCTAAGAACGCATATATAGCACAACGGCATGGTCAAGTCCATGCTTAATGGCCATACAAGAGAAATAGAGCACCTTATCATAACACCAAATTTGATGCCCACTCAGCTCAGTTATTTACATCACATAATAAATTCAAAAACTCGGCACAGCAAACATTTACAACTGTAAAGCCCCCATTTTGAGGATAATTCCGATACTTTGCAGGTACGTGTTTAGTTCTTGGAAGACTGGTTCAGATGAATTATTTGCCTTTACTAGGCCATATTCGCCATATATAGTCTTATTCAGATCATTGTTCTTGTGTGCTCTGCCTTAGCAAAACTCCATGGAAAGCTCTTATGAGTTAGTATATAGGGTGCACAAAACAGAAGGCGGTATTTTTGCAGGTAAAGAATTCTTTTCTTTAAATTAAACAGACAACTACGTGTCCACGGCTCTAGGAAGCCCATCCAGGTCTCTGTGATGTCTTCGATTCCGTTTCTTCTTCATTTCCTGCATGTGCTTCCACTTCGGGCCGCCCTTGTTTCGCTGTCTTCGCTTCTCCCGGTGCCACATCTGTTCGCAGTACTGGTCGAGGCTGAAGTTTGGGCTGCTGAGGATTTGGATGTAGTCTTTGTACCTCAGCCGTGACTCAGCCAGCAGATCCTTGACCTGCCCCTCCTCGTGCTCTGCCCTCTGGGTATTTTCCATCTGTTCGTTCTCAATGACATTCAGAGTCAGCTTCACTATGGTGTGGATAAAAGTGTGTTCCTGGGCTTTGCAGTAATACATTCCAGAGTCCTTCTTCTGCAGACTTCGAATCAGTAGCCCATATTCTGTTTTGATGATCCTTTCATCAGGTTTCAACTGCAGAATTAGAAAAATGTAGGTAATAAATGGAAAACAGAGAGGGCTATGAGCAAATGAACAGAGGCAAACCTAGTTTTACTTAGTTGAACCTAAGAGATCTATCCCCATCTCTGTCGTCGGCGCAATATTATCAGCCATAGTTGAAGAGAATTTTAAAAATTCCATTAAAGTAACAGCCCCCAAAGATGCATGTTTGCCTCTCATTATTATCTAACTAAACCTCTGAATATAGTTAGTTTTCTCCCAGTCTACAGATAGGAAAGAAAAGCTATAAAAACCAATGAAGTAAAACTGGAAACTATCAACGAACCATCTATATAGAGATTTCAGATACCGAGTGGTATATTAAGAACACCAATCGGTATTTAAATTTCAGAACTAGAGCCAGACATTGACAGCCTTTGTGCAGAAAAAGAGCTTTTAGGGCATGCTACCACCTGTAATGGAGAAATAGAACAATGAGTGCAAAAGGAATTTACTCTGTTTTCTGGATATCACCCAATAAGCGAGCTGAATAGCATATGGAGACTCTAAGTGGTGACTTGTTAACAGTCTAATGGAAAAGCATGGATACAGCTTTTTGGGTGTTGGAGCTATAACTGAGTAGGACCCTAGTCCGAAGGTTAGCAACATTTAAAGCTGAATTTCCCTTTTTACTATGGACCGAATTTTGATACCATGTGTACATGTGACACTTGAGATTATGTCCTTTGTGGAAATATTTGCCATACCTCGGTATACTATAACACAGTAATGTGATTTCAAGTGTGAGAAAACTCAATGAGCAAAAAGAACCCCTCCTGGAATGGGACGCTCTTTGCCCTTTGAAGCCAGCGTCCTGAAAGACAATTCAAACATTTGAGCTTGACTGGCCCGCTGGCTGGTGTGAAGAGCAAACCTACCTTCCTTAAAACTGGGGCCTGTTTACCCACACCAGAGCCCTGTTCCGTGTGGAATTTTGTTGAAGGTCTCGGTGTTAAGTAGAGTAACAACAACAAAAACAACAAAGAAGTCGGGAAGATTTCCCAGTTTACACATCTGCCCCTGTACTTGAGGCTTTCAGTTGACGGAAATCAAGGAGGTATAAAGACAGCTAAATTAAATGTATTCACAGTGGGTGGACTTCGCATCTTTATGTGAAAGATATGTAGGAAAAAAATCCCTCCTGTTCTGGAAATATGAGAAAAGGAAAAGAAACATCTCTGGCAACCGGCCCAGTTAACTAACAAGTATATAGCCAACCACCCTCCATGCCAGAGAAATGCAGCTGGTGGCGCACCACTGGTACCAAAGGTAGGTCACAGCCCAGGTCCTCGGTTACTGAGGCTGAATGGTCTCCAGCCTGCCTGCCTTCCAGGCTGAATCCACACCATCAGGATTTTGTTCGTTTGTTTGTTTCCCTTAACTTTCCCCATTTGGTGATTTGGGTGTACACTATTTATTTTAAGAATGGATTGATTTTAAAGGCCCAAGCATTTTAAAATGCGACCGTAATACACATTAATGGTGAATTCACTTACATTCTCAGAGATCTGGGGAGCCTCGTGCCTAAAATAAATGTGAACTTGAATTGGGAGGATGCTCAAGGACCAATCTTCAACAGAGATAGCAAACTCACATTTAACACACTACATGTACCTTTTCCTTTAAATGATTTTATTGTAGGAATTATGCTGTAAATTTTAAATACATCTTAGATCACAAAACGCTGACTCCATAGCCGAGGATCTGGTCCTTATCTGCGCACTCTGCCTCTTGTGATTACTCATTTATCTTCCCCAACTGGTCTTCCATTTATCAAGTTGGCGACATAGCATATGGTGCATTGGGGGGTTAAAAGTAAAGATCTTTGAAGGTTAAAGTGTGAAGTATTATTAGGAACATTATAGACTACTGCCAGTGTTGCGGGAGAGTGGGAGAGCTGAGAGGTGACGTTCTAAAGCCTTTATCTTTGTAATTCTCCTCATAGAAAATGGCCCGTGGTCATGAGCCTGACAGTCAAAGTGGGTGACTTCAGTTCCATGTCATCTCTAGATTCCCTTTTCGTAACTGGGACACTCGCTAATGCTTAAACTGCACTTCATGTGGCTTTGAGAGATTGTCACAGCTCTGACTCACGACTTTTTATTGTTCTCTTTAATCTCCTGACAGGAAGAAATTATGACTTTGATTTCACGCACATTACGTAACACTTCATCATTATCCCTGTTATTCTCTTTCTGTATCCTGTTTGTCTGCTTTACTCTGGAGTCCGGCTCCCCTGCCCTCCTTTCCAGGCCATGTCCGTGGCTACAGGACTCCCAAGGTTCATAAACACCTGGCATCTCTTTACTCCTTACTTTCCTCTTCCTTTCTTCGGTGAACGCTTGGTTTTTCTTTTCTTTTCTTTCTTTCTTTCTTTTTTTTTTTTTTTTGACGCATAGATATAAAACTTGCTTTAATAAATTTCTTTCTGGATCTATCTAATGTTCATTAGATCATTTCAGTGTTTTTTTTTTTCTACCTGAATCTTCAAAAATAGGCGTTGATTGAAATCATATCTCTAATAAAGTACAGTTGGGATTGATATATTTTCCTAGGATTTTTTTTTTTTTTTTTTTTTGCGATCTAGAGACAGGAACCTGCACCACTGCAACAAAGCGGCTGATTCACGTTGGCCTACTTTACATTCCCATTCTCTGTGTCGCTTTCATTCCCCGCTGGAAGAGGATACATTCCGCAGACTGTATCTCGACGGTGAGATGTCAGCACAGTCCATTTAGAAAATGCAGCTCCTTTACAAAGAGATAATGTAATCTCTGGCCACTGATTTAAACTCATGGAATTTTCTCCACTCTAAAAGTGATAAGAACCGCTCAGCTAAATCAAAACCATGCTTGAACTGGGGTCGACTATTCATTTGCCTAATGTGAACGAGGATAATATATTTGGCATTATTAAATGTAGATCTTCAGTGAAGGGCAATTCATTTAAAATGAAAAGAGTAACGTGGAGAGGGACAAAGGACATTTAGGTACTAAGCAGCAGGTAAAGGTCAGGGACTCTGCTCTCCGATAATAGCAGCCTAATGGTAATTCCTTTGCAGATAATTCACCTGTCAGTTCTCTCAGAGCTAAAGTATTACATTGTCTTGGAAGTGACTGGGCCTTCAAGAATAGCTCTTCTCTGCAACAAACATAGAAGCCTTATTTAAAAATAGTGCAGAGGCAACTCGTTATTTAAAAGAAAAGAAAATTTGAATTTATATATATATCTAACCCCTAGATTAATTTGGTACCTTTGAGTAAGTGTAAATAGAAAATGTAAATTGGGATGGTAGTAATAACATCATAAGATAATTGGAAAAAATATATAGTTGCTGTTTTATTGGGGAAAGAGTTTCTAAGCATAATGAGTGAGAAATCATAGACATATAAATCTACAGATTTGTCTCCATGAAATATAAAACTCTTCTTTGTGAGGAACAAAAAATTTGGAGACAACAGACATAGTAAGTTACTTCTAACATGTATAACATTAGAATGTTAACATCGATAATATAGAAAAGGCTTGTGAAAATGATTTTTAATGAATACATCAATGTATTCTAAGTCAATGCAAACTAAGCAAATGATGGGTAAAGCACTTCACCAAATACACCTGAAACCAACAGCTAAAAAACATGACAAGGTAAATTCACAGCCACTAATATTCAAAGAAATAGGTATTTACAGGGGCCCTTGGGTGGCACAGTTGGTTAAGCATCCAACTCTTGCTCCGGCTTAGGTCCTGATCTCAGAGGTGTGAGATCAAGTCCTGTGTCAGGCCCCGCACTCACTCTCTCCCTCTGCCCTTCCCCCTACTCCCAAATAAATAAATAAATAAATAAATCTTTAAAATATAGATATTTACATAATATGTTTGGGTTATATGACATTTTTCATATCAAACTAGTAACGATGTTCTTAAACTGTAATACGCAATTTTGCCTCAGCAGTTCAGAAAAGGTACTAATATGGTGACCTTGATGAGAAATTAGCAACGTATCGTTGTTTATCAAAAGCCATAAGATAATTAAAGCCTTTCACTCAGTTATCTTACCCCAAAAGATTTGTCCCAAGAAAGCATTTAGGAAAGCAGAGGAGGATTTAGATACCAGGAAGCTGACTAGTTTTTTTTTTAAGAGGAAACATGTTATTTAAATAACATGGAATAATCATTGGTGACTGTGACATCAGGGTAGCGGGTATAAGGGCCAGGAAAAATATGGTATTATAATAGAATGTTAAGGAAAATGCTCACAGTATAACGGTTAGTGGAAAAAAGCTGGAATAGAGGGCTCACAATCCTTTATATGTCCCTATATTTTTAAAACCATTTATATTGCTTTTATTTTTGTTTTTTAAAGATTTTATTTATTTGACAGACAGAGATCACAAGTAGGCAGAGACGCAGGCAGAGAGAGAGGAAGGGAAGCAGGCTCCCCGCGGAGCAGAGACCCTGAAGAAGCGGGGCTGCGGGGCTTGATCCCAGGATCCTGGGATCATGACCTAGGCTGAAGGCAGGGCTTTAGGCCACTGAGCCACCCAGGCACCCCTGTATTGCTTTTATAATAGAAAGAACAACAATAAAACAAGGACCTACAAAGAGAAAAATACAAATATTTGAAGATGTTTTTAAAATGCTTTTTAAAAGCTACACACACACACAAATATTACCACAAATGGCAGAAGGTATTCCTTCTTCTAGTCATTCAGACCCCAAGAGTTCAACAGAAGCTCAGGGACTGTCGATTAACTCACTACTTACAGCATAAACATCATCAATTTCAAGAGTAGCTTTATAAGGAAGTCAGCAGATAAGTGACTCATGACCTCCCCAATAGCACCCAACTGTGAAACAGCTCAGTGAGGAAATGTTCTCCTCCTGGCAGAGAATAAGCTGGTGACAGCCTCTGTGCCACAGGAGATTCTAGTCCCTCCCACGGGGTTTTTTTCAGTAGGGGAAAGATTCCGAACTGTGACCTTCTTGGTCCGGAGCAGAAGGTAGCCTGCTGGGAAAAGTGCTTCACATCTAGTCTGGATCTTGCCCCTTTCCTCAGTTCAGGAAGCAGGATCACATATCCTGGACAATGTGTAACTACCTACTTACAAATGTAGATGAAAATACCAGTTGCAATATTACAGCTAAGATACTTTGAAGTGAAATACACTATTTCTGCTCCATTAAGATTCATGGAGCATGGTATCACCATGACTGTGTGATACACTCTTAAAAGTGTCTTGCCTTTTCAGGAAGATAAAAGACATGAATGCAAACACAAATAGGCCAATGTATGTATTTGTAACTAAGAGATTACCCCAAGCAGAGCAACATACTTTTTTAAAAGTCAGATTAAATTTGCCATGGAAGAAACATAATTATTAAAGATTTCTATTTTCCTGATGAGAGATGATCAAAACTTATTGACTGTAAAATCAAAATACTAGTTTGGGACATTTAAAAGTAAAATATTGCACTGTAACTAAAAATCTGCATGTTAAAAACATTCAGAAAACATTCCCCCAAGATTTCTTTGATAAAAAGTTAATGCTTTCTGTTTCAAAGTTACATAATCACTTCCAGGTCAGAAAATTCTTTAATATATATTGGGGAAAATGGGGCTCTTAAAATAACCATTTAGTATAAATGTGGATATGCCATAATCTTAGAATTTATGGATGTCAGTCATGATGAAGCATCAAGTTTTATTGGAGAAATCTGACATAACAAACACTGGAGTATTCCCTTGGTTTTAACTATGTAAAGAGTCAACATTTTAGCTTAAAAAACTGTTCTTGAAGATTTCAGATGAAGAGAAAGGTCTTACCACCTTAAGGTAACAGTGAAACACATCTTTACATCAATTTCTTATGATAAAATTTGGTCCTTCTACTGCAAGGCTTCTCAACCTCAGCACCACTGAGTTTGGGACAACAGAATTCTTTATTGTGAGGAATTGTGAACTGAAGAATGTTTAGCCTTATCCCTGACTTCTATCCACAAGATGCCAAGAGCAGCCTCTGCACCACCTCCCACCAGCTGTGACTATCTATTCAATATCTAGAATGTCTCTAGATATTTGCCAGACGTGGACAGTGTAGCAGCAAAATCGACTGCAGTTGAAAACCACTAATATTATACTAATGTCTGACTGATTACATACATTATTTTATTTTTTTAATGATTTTATTTATTTATTCAAGAGAAGAGAAAGAGAAAGCGAGCATGAGTTGGGAGTGGGGGGTGTGATCAGAGAGACAGAGGGAGAAGCAGCTCCACTACTGAGCAGGAAGCCTGATGCCCACCTGGATTCCAGGACCCCAAGGTCATGACCTGAACGGAAGGCAGATGCTTAACTGGCTGAGCCACCCGGGTGTCCCTTAAATGTTTACAGACTTATCAAGGAGGCTGTATTTTAGAGCATTTGGTCTGCCTATTTATATGACAGAGAAACTAAGTGTTAGAGAAGTCACGACCTGCTCATTATCCTCAGCAGTCAACTGAACATGTGATCAGTGCTAGTTCATATTTCACACATCTTCCTGATGGAGAGTATCTGCAATTGTATACATGTATTTTACACTTGTGAATAATCCTCTGCTTTGAAATTCACATTCTCTTCTGTATTTTCTCATTTTATTTTCATAGTAACTTTTGCATTTATTTTGTTCACATTAGAAAATTCTGGCCCATATGGGCTCAGTGATATTACCAAAGAACACAGAACCAGAATTCAATCAAGCATCTAATTCTGAATCCCAAGTTCATTCAATTACTCGCTACCTTGTCCTCAGTTTAATATTGGGACTATTAGAACTCTGTAATGAGTGTCACTGGTTTCTCTTAGGCTCTGAAAGAGAAAAATAAAAACCCTGCCAATTACCCTTTGTTTCATGGCCCTCTAATAATAATACAGGATTTCTCAAGCTACCTGAAATTGTCTCATTAAGTTCAGTAACATACATAACCTATCTACCTCACAAAATTTCTGTGACTGTTTCAACTCCTATGGATGTCCTAGAAAGACTGAAACAGAAAAAGTAAAAAAAGATGAAGGAAACATCCATGTTACTTTCCCCTGTTAATTTAATTTTAATATATAACTGTGAAAAGGTACATGTCCAGCTAGTTATTCAACTTGTCCATATGATATAACAAAGATAGATCTTTCTATTGTTATACATATTCAACCTGTTTTATTTTATGATAGAAGTTAAACACAATCTGAGTTAGAATTTAGTCCTTATCTTACTGTGGAGGAAAATATTGTGCTCTTATTTTTGATCAGGGAATTGTTCTACAATATAGACAACCAATGAGAAAAAAATTTTTGAAAAAAATTATGTAAATTTCTCATAAAAATTCAATCCTCTTTTAAATATACTTTGTTAATGTATCTGTATTAAGTTGTCCTATTCTTATCTCCTATGCATTGTTAAGTTTCATGTTAGTGAGTATAAATTGTTATCTTCCTTTTTATCAAATAGTCATGAGAATACTGTATGGCACTAAACATTGAACATCTCTCTCAACCAAAACTTGATTTAGCTTTTACACTATTTCCCTCAAGGTGATCATTCTCTGGTGACTACTAACTTACCTCCTCTCGATGCTCATCTCCTGACCGTTGGATATACCACTTAATAGATGCTTGTTGGGATTTAGGTATACATTCCAGAAAGGTTGAATTAAATTCAATGCCAAAAATCACCTTTTCATCAGCAGTTTCGTGACTAATGCCTGGAAAGCAAACATGGAATAGGAGATTAACCTTGACCTTATTTTAAAAGCAATGGGAAAATAGACTGATTTAGAACAGATGCTATGGGGGAAAGATTCATATACATTATTAAAGAGAAAGGAAATTCATAATAAAATATTGTTACCTAAGAGTCAAATATTATCTAATAGATTGACTTTTAAAACTCTATCCCTGCACTGCAATTTTAACCTTTCATGAATATACTAACAATTTGCAATTTTTTTTTCAAATAAGAATTCATAAGACCCAACTCTAAACCTTGAATCTATTTCTCTGAGCTGAACTGAATAAAACTTTAGTGTCTTTCAATGCTTCACATGTTTTAATTTGTAATAAAATGCAACCAATTTTGTGGATAGTTCGAGAAGAAGAATTTACTTCATCCTTTAGGAGAAATTCTATCATGAATTGATCCACAGAGCTGACCATATAACATGAAGACATTTTAATATCAAAAAAGTAAGTACAAGGGTCTATACTTGATAAAATTCTTTAATGATAATATTGACCTAGATGCTTCTAGCTAGATTATTGAGCTAGATGCTGTAATACTCTGAATGTGGGCCTTATCTGCATTATCTACTAAAAAAAACAGTTTTCTTTTATTCAAAGAGCGATACTTAAGCCCAACATGCATTTGCCATAAGACAGTTAATGGGATGCTAAAGGAACAGTGTCTCAGACACCTTATTCTCGTAAATCAACTGCACCATCTGAAATACATTCCATCCAGAATAGCCAAAGGCTGTGTCCCATGTGTGATCTAAGATCTGTAGCTCAAATTTGATCAAATAAAAAATGACGGCTGTTCAGCCTGGCCCAAACATGCACTTTTTCATCATATATTCAGATGTCTCAATTCTGCAGATGGGCCTACTTAGCATTTTAGGCATAAACGAAGAGTAAGGCTTAAGGGACCTCTACGAATCCTAAATGTAAGCAGACAAAATTATCAGCAAATGGCATGAATGCGCATTTATCCAATAGTTAGACTTTCCTTTGAAGAAACTCCTTTTGAACTTGTTTGTGTTTTACCAGCAATGATTAAGTCAGGCGTGCTGACACCATTATGAATTAACCTCCTCTAACCTTCAAAATGTGTGGATTCCATTTGAAACTTGTAAGATATCCACGATCCCTGACAATTCAACAGATTATATCTATGATTTTCACAGTTAATAAATTCCTAATGCACAGAAAGATCGCAGTGTCAATCACGGAAGAGAAAGACACGCATTATTTCATAGCCACGGATGCCATTCTCCTGAGAAAAAAGAGCTCCTGAACAAAGCAGGGAGTTTGCAGGCTGATTGTAAGGTGCTGGGGCAAGGACTGGAGAGAAACTCAATTAGACTGATTCAAGCAAAGAACCGGTCAAGTCAGTAAAATCTACATTAGTGAAATCAAGGAGAGAAGTGAAATAGCTGAATCTGAATCCTTTATCCAATAAGCAAAAACAGTGACCCCTTGACACAAAGTCGTCACGACGTCAGTTTGACAAGCAATGAATTCATTGTTGTTACCAATAATCTTCGTTTCATTTCTGAGTTTTACAGTTCCCATTTTTAACAATCTCATTTACAATTCCATCAAAAAGAATGAATATCTAGGCATAAACTTAACTAAGGATGTGAAACACCTACACACTAAGAACTATAAAGCATTCGTTAAAGAAACTGAATAAGGCACAAGTAAATGAAAAGGAATTTCATGCTCATGGATTAAAGGAATTAATATTGTCAAATGTCCCTACTACTCAAAGCAATCTACAAACTCAATGCAATCACGATCAAAATTCAAATGACATTTTTCACAGAAGAATAAATCATCCTAAAATTTGGATGGAACCATAAAAGACTCTGAACAGCCAAAGCAATCTTTGACAAAGAAGAACAAAGCTGGAGGTATCACACTCCCTGATTGCAAACCATATTACAAAACTATAGTAATTAAAACAGTATGGTATTGGCATAAAAATAGGCACAGATCAATAGAACATTAAATAGAGAGTTTCAGGAATCAACCTACATGTAGATAGCCAAGTATTTCACAACAACGGAGTCAAGAATATACAATAGGAAAAGGACTGTCTCTTCCACAAATGGTGTTGGGAAAACTGGACAGCCAAACGTCAAACAATGAAACTGGACCACTATCTTACACCACACACAAAAATTAACTCAAAATGGATTTTAGTCGTAAATGTAAGACTTGAAACCATTAAGACTCCCAGAAGAAAATATAAACAGTAGTTTCCTTGACACTGATCTTACTGATGATTTTTTTAACTTGATGCCCGAGTACAAGCAACACGAACAAAAATAAACAAGTAAGACTACACCAAACTAAGAAGCGTTTGCACAGCAAAGAAAGCCATCAACAAAATGAAATGTCAATCTACTAAGTGGGAGGAAATATTTACAAATCATATATCTGATAAGGGCTTAACATAAAAATTATATAAATAATTCATACAACTCCATAGCAAAACTCCCCAAATAATCCACTTAAAAATGAGCAGGGGAACTGAATAAACATTTTTCCAAAGAAAACACAACAGATGGCCACTAGGTACATGAAAAGATGCTCAGCATCCCTCATCATCAGGGAAATGCAAATCAAAGCCACAGAGACATGTCTCCTCCTATCTGTCAGACTGGCTATTGTCTAAAAGATAAGAAATAAGAAGTGTTGGTGAGGATGTGGAGAAAAGGAAACACTTGTGCACTGCTGGTGGGAATGTAAATTAGTGCACCCGCTATAGAAAACAATTTAGAGGTTCCTCAAAAAATGATAAATGTAACTAACATATGATCTAGCAATTCCATTTCTAGGTATTTACCTGAAAAAAAAAATAAAAACACTAACTTGAAAAGATGTATCGCTCCATGTTCACTGCAGCATTATTTACAATAGTCAAGATATGAAAACAGCAGTGGGTGCCATCAAGTATGAATGGATAAAGAAGATGTGGCATACAGCTACACAATGGAATATTTTTCCGTCACAAAAATGAAGAAAATCTTGCCATTTGTGACAACAGGGATGGGTCTTGAGGACATTAGTCTAAGTGAAGTAAGTCAGAGAGAGAAAAATACCACATGATCTCATTTATATACAGAATCTAAAAATAAACAAAAAGACTGAGCTCACAAATACATAGAACAGATTGGTGGATGCCCGAAGCAGGCGGTGGAAGGTGGGCAAAATGGGCGAAGGGGGTCAAAAGGCATAAGTAAGTCCCAGAGATGTAATATATAGCATGATGGCTATAGTTAATTACATGGTATTGCATATTTCAAAGTTGCCAAGAGAGGACCCCTTAAAGCTTCTCATCACAAGGAAACAATTCTTTTTACAACTATGTGTGGTGAGGGATGCTAACTACACCCATTGTGATTATTTTGTAATGTATACAAATATCCAATCATTATTGGTATATCCTTGAAACTAATATGTTATATGTCAGTTATAACTTAACCAAAAAGTCTCCTTAAGATTGCAAATAGTTTGTAAATACCCTCATACCTTTTACTTTAATTCCCACAGTTGATTCTCTGTCTCTGGCTTTTCTTCTACAGGTGTCAATTCTGTTTTCTTAAAAAATGCTTTGTCTTAGAAATATGAAACAACTCCTTATAAGCTGCAGGGTACACATAAACTCACACACTTAGCCCAACCTACGTGAGGTCTTTCTGACTTTAATTATTGGTGCTTTGCGTGCTTTAAAATTTGTCTTTCCCCTCATAGTGCAGCTCGAATGCCATCCAGCTAAGCATGCTTCCCTTTACCATGCACTACCCAAACATTCTTGTGTGCCTACAGCACAGTATACATTCCAGGGACAGAGACAAAATCACCAAGTGAATGAAATCGATAAAGAATATAGCATTTGGGCGTGCTGTGCCCTCCAAGTAAGAATAAAGCAGATCAGAGAGTAGGAAGTAGAATGGGGAGAAAGGTATTTCAGACAGGATGGTCAGAAGAGTTGTCTCTGAGAAATGAACATTTTAACCATAAAATTAAACGGTGTGAAGATGCAGCTATGTGGACACAGTACCTAAAGAGTTCTTCAGGTACAGAGGAAACAAGTTCAAGTCTAATTGCAGGAACAAGCCTGGGGCTTTTGAGAAGGAGAAAGCTGGTGAGTGAGCCATGTAACAGGGACTGCGAGAGGGGCTCAGAGCGCGTGACCGGAGCTAGAGTAAGAAGAGTCTGAAGGCTCTGGTAAAGGCTGTGGATTTTCTTCTCATTGTTTCTTCTCATTGTTCTCAGAAGCTGAAGTCTCTGGAAAGGTCATTCAGGCTACCAAGTGGGACAGAGATCGACCAGGTGTAAGCATGGAAGCAGGGGAACCAAATAAACAGCTCTGGGAGAGGTGTGGTGGGGGTTTGGGTTAAGTGGACATGTACGCAGGGAATGAGAAGGAGGAGCAGACGCAGCCACAGGGTTATAAGGACTTACTGAGAGGTTGGTACTAGGATGTGAAAGGAAGAGAAAAATAAAAAGATGACGCCTAGCCGCTTTCGTCCCTAAGAAGTTGAGTGAATGAGAGCACTATTTATTAATATGGGAAGGTCTGCAGAACAATAAAGTCTAGGAAAAAACACAAATTCTTTCTCAGATATAATTTGGGATGTAATTAGGCATCTAAGAGGGGCTCTTGGCTGGGAATGCAAGTCATACAAGTCTGCACACAGGAGAGGGTTTAGAACTGGACTCTGGATTTGGGAGCAAATTGCCTCAGATCCTATTTGAAATTGATGGCGGTAGGCAGTGAAGAGGCAGAGATTTTCTGTTTAGATGGTGGGATGAAAAAGACAGATTAAGAACCCTCAGAAGGACAACCCGTACAGTAAGGGGAAAACCAGAAGGATGTGGGGCCATGAAGGCTAGGGGTGCTGGAACACATCTCTTTGAAAACAAAAAGCCCTGTTTAGTAGTTCTTGTTCATTTTCCTACTGCAAAAACTACCACTACACCTGAAATCAAGCCACAGATGGCTTAAAACCAGCTCACAAAATTCCTAAATAATAAGCACTCAGCTCTCATGGGACCATAAGGACTGTTTCTAGGATGTGCCTGCGTGGAAGTCAAATGAAGATTGTGTTTCAAGGAGGAGGGAGTTGGACATGAAGTAAAAACGAGAACTAAAAATTGGCCATTGGATCCGGCAAGGTGGAAACTGCTGGAGACCTTGACAAAAAATTGATCTGGGGCAGTGATGATGACGGTGAGCAAAGCTGGGTGTGGTGGGTTGTAGCAGGAACAGGATATGATGAGTCACTTGTCTCCACCCTCCACAGGAACTGTTTTCTGTCACTTTCTTTATGACAGTTATCACTATCTGACAGAGAATATATTGTACTTGTTTTTAAGTTTCCCGTCTGCACCTCCCCCTAACACAACATGAACAGAATTTCCAGGGATGCGAGGGTTGTTTCTTTTTTATTCACCGGTGTATCCTCAATACCCATAATGGTTTCTGACAAATCTCACGTGTGAAAATGAAAAACCGTATCAGAGCACACAGCAACGACTGCTACATGAAACACTGGATATGACGGGGAGTCACCCACACGTTAGAATGGGGAGTCGAACGTACGATGTTGGACCGGAGCTTATTTTCCAGAAGAGTGAAATTATGAATGATAACTAATTGTTTTGTTTTTAAACTACAAAACTTTCAGACCACCAGTTATAGACTATGAAGTTTGGGTTGTTTGTTCAGTGCTGGGGTGGTCACTAACCATGTGATGGAGGCAGCTTCCTTCCTCCAGCTGTGTGTACCCACACGTGTGCACATAGGCGTGTGTGTGTGTGCGCACGTGTGCACAGGCAAGCGCATACACCTTCTATCTGAAGGTAGAGCTTGGGGGCACCTGGGTGGCTCAGTGGGTTAAAGCCTCTGCCTTCGGCTCAGGTCATGATCCCAGGGTCCTGGGGTAGAGCCCCACATCGGGCTCTCTGCTCCGCAGGGAGCCTGCTTCCCTTCCCTTCTCTCTCTGCCTGCCTCTCTGCCTACTTGTGATCTCTGTCAAATAAATAAATAAAATCTTAAAAAAAAAAAAAAAGAATGAAGGTAGAGCTTGACAGTGGAAAGCAGCCAAAGCTTTGGAATATATACTCTTATAGTTTTTTTCTCGGTTATCAGACTCGACAGAAGTCTTTCTATTCTCCACTCTGTCCTGTTTGTACTCAGACTCTCAAGATCTTCCCTGAAATTTTCTCTGAACAATACAGCCTCTGGTGATCACTCTCTTTGTTAAACTCCCATTTCACTAATTGTGCTTTATGACATCTCCCCAAAGAATCTTAAGCTCTCGAAGGAGTTTCTTTGTCCCAAAGTGTACCCAGGACAATTACATGCACGTGGAAGTCACTTAATAAACATTTACTGATTGAACGAAACCATGAGTTAATAATGAACTCAAACAATGCATAGGCTAACTTTCTAACAAGTGCCTACACTCTCATCAGACTTTTCTGGGAGGGTCTCTGAGTTTATCCTAAATGTCCATATGTTTTGGACTATATCCTGTTTTGTCTTTATTAGCAGTTTCTAAACTTTACAAGAATGGATAAGGCAGTAAAAAGTACAAAAAAAAAGGACAGGAATTTTAAAAGACATATGAAACAAATAATGATATAACAAAGGATTATTCACTTAGGCATGTAGACAGGGGGTTGATTTATAAAATCTCCTGTTGCTTTTCCAGAGTATACGCATTATATAAAATAAGAGCTTCCTCTACAATAGATATTTTAAGTCATACAATAAAAAGACACACAAAGACTAGGCTTAAAGTTTTAAATGGGAGAAAAACATATTAAAGCTATACTTACTGTCTTCTATGTCCCAGCACTGGGTGATTGGGTCTCCATACTTCACATCTTGCCGTCTAGCTCGCCTATGGAAAAGGGATTAAATGGTTTAGAACATCAAGCCTGAGAGCCAGTAATATATAAAGTCTGCATCTAACGCTAATAACAGTGGCAGAGCAGAACTACGCTTGTCTTATGGCTCAATTTAAATACAGGGCAATATTCCCATCATTCTTACAGTAATTCAAATACTACTAACAATAGAGTCCTAAGAGAGTGAATCCTGTTTTGGAAATAATTTGACTAGACCTTTATTTTATTTATTTATTTACTTATTTGTTTGTTTGTTTTGTTTATTTTTTATTTATTATGTTCAGTTAAGCCAATGTATAGTACATCATTAGTTTTTGATGTAGTGTTCAATGATTCATTAGTTGCATATAACACCCAGTGCTCCTCTGACTTTAGACAAATTATTCAGTAGAATAGGTCAACTATAAATATAATCCAGGTTTCAGATGCATCCAACAGGGGCAACTCTCCCTACCTTCTTTTTTTCCATCAGTCAATGGGAAAGTAGTAAGATATAAGAGCTTTAGTTAGTGGGCAGGGAAGTAAACACAAATACACAAATCTTTACCCTACGAAGATTCACTGTTACATAGATTTGATTAAGCAACAAGTTAAATATTGTCAAGTGCAGATGGAAGTACAAGTTTGATACGGCAGGAGTGGCCCAAAGTCACACCTATCTGCCGAGAGCTTGTTCACATCATTTTTCAGAGAGTAGAGATAATGATAATAATAAATAGTGGTGTTGTGCATTATTGTCCCATATTTTCCTTAAAACAATAGCTATTACATTAAAAAAGAAAAAGCTGCTACATCAATGTTAAAGAAGTCTTACGCTTTTACAGTATATTTTCATTGGCTTTGGCTATTTGATGTCGGCACTTTGGAAACTATAAAAGTCACAGTAAACTCTGCAACATCTAGGGTGTCCCTTCAGGGCAGTGCTGATCAGGTGATAACCCCGTGCAAGATTCATCTATCATGTACATTTTTTTGGGCTCATGTGCATGTTATGTTAAGGTAAGGGAAAATATCACAGCGGCATGTCTGAAAGATCAGAGATACAGTCTTGGGAAATATAAGAAGAAAAATTATAATGGCATAAGGTACATAAGGTCAAGAATGTTTTTAAATCTTGGCTTCTTAAGAAACAAGGACAATTCATCAAACTGAAGGTTCATTACCAACTAATGAGCACTCTTGTTTTTTAGCTTCTAGAAAAGAAAATTATTCCCCAAGGACTCTCTATCATAAGTATATTCTTAGCCAAAAACTATAATAAAATGTTGGGGTTTTTTACTTTTGACTTGTAATAATAGTATCTCTCCATACACATCTAATGTGAAATTTTCAGGGAATATAAAATATCTCCTAATTTTAAGCAGTACCTGCTGTTGTACTCTACATTCAATCTGTGATTCCTGGAATTTGAAATTTGACTGATTTGTCAAGTAAGAAACAAGTGTGTATGCACTAATGGGACGAACCTATGCTCACCTGTTATCATCCTATTTTGTTACTACAGACCTAGAGATAAAAAAACAAAAACAAACAAAACCCCACCATATACAATTTGCTGACATTTTACATAGAGGAGAAATACACTTTGAACAATACTAAAGAAAAAAATGTTACTAGAACACACATTTTAAAAATTGTTGTCGTTAATACATGTAGCCAGCATCAGTCATATGGAGGGCATTCAGGTTCTTTCCAATTATTTCGCTGTTGAAAACAGTGCTGAAACCAGACCAGTGCTCGAATGGCTTTGCGGTGCTTTTGCCCATGTGTGTCTTGTTGGCTCAAAATAGCATGATTTTTAAGAGCACATAAAGCAATGAACAGCAAACAGCAGAGCAACAGTTTGACATTTAAGTATTTCTGAGTGGCAGAAGCTGACCAAGTTACTGTAGAGTTACTGTAGTAGAAATAAAATTGAACCAAGTCACTGCGATGTGCTGCGGGCTGTGTCTAATCCACACTTTTACAAACGCATATATTCAAACTTTATTTGCAAAACAGTAAGGCTAAACATATATATATTTAAAAATAAGGGAAGAAGGGAGGAATGTAAGCAAGGGCAAAGTAGTCAAGGAAAACAAACTTGTAATGGTATTTAACATAGAGAAGGGAAAAGAATATAAACAACTTATCTGAACTTCTAAAGTTGCCCGTTTCCGAACTTCAGAACACACTATTTTATCCTCCTTCCATACTAAGTTTTATGCACAAGTGTAAAACAACACTGAATTGTAATATTCCTACCGCAGACCATGTTTCCTATCTCTTTTCTCATGAAACTGTAAGGCAAGGGATTCGTGTGAGATATTCACTGTGTAGAAAAGAAGGCTATCCCTTAACTCGATGTGCCTCTTACCTTTTTGAAGTGGGTGCGTATCGAGAGCATGCATTTCCATCCCAGGCACAGTAGGGGTCTCTGGCCAGACAACAGTCTGCACAGGCTTTCCCATACGTGTCGCATCTGTGCAAGGAGAGCTGAACCAATCCATCGCGGGAGCCAATGTACAATTGTTGCTACAAATCAGGCAAGACAAATGAATTGGAAGCATCTTTCAGACCGGTCTTAAGAACTTTCCTTTCTTGAATACCACACCACAGACCTAAATCTGTCTCCTCGGGTGTCCCTTGTACAGAACATAAGCCCTTGTGTAGAAACATAACCAAGACGAAGGTAAGTCAATCGCTTCTCCTCCTGGCAGGATGGTGGTTGGATGACGTTGACGCTGAAATGGACAGCATTCTAGGGCTAGGCTAACCTTGGCAGTAATTTAAGAAGGTCAAAAACCAGCTGTTAGACTGAGGAATTAAGATGTCAAATTCTTTCTCAATGGTGGAAAATATGCTTTGGTAGATTATATCAAGCACAGATGCTTTAGGCAACACTGAGGGTCTTCCTCTGCCGGGGCTTCCTACATGAGAGATGACGGAAAAGGGATTTGTAAAACCTTCTTGTGGTTTGAGCCATCTCACTTGCTAATGAAGTATTTACTGATCCCTGAAGGAAAATGGGTTATAAGAGGAAGAGAAAATATTTGGTATCACTGTGAAGAAAGTATTAAGGAGGTTCGAAAGATGCTATATCACGAATGAAAGGCTACGGGATACTAAAAACGTAGCACATAAAATCACATTTTGAAAATAAGCCCTGAGAAGAATGCACTGCTCTGTAGAGTGTATGTGCTGGAGGAGGCAGGGAGACAGATGATAGAGTTGAATAAGCCAGAATCTGTGCCTTTAGGGAACTCATGGTCAATACTCCTGGACCATGTCAAACATTGAACAAGGGGGAAAGACCTGAGAAATTAATATTAACATAAACACCGTATATGTACTCAGCCTGCAGAAACATGTCTTATACTTCTCCAGCCCATGACAATGTCAGCTAGGACCTCCCTGTTGCTAAATGCAATGCCCCCTTGTCCAATGTTTGTTTTACTGACATTCTCTATGGTGTTTGATGCCAAGAATGACACCTTCCTTGAAACTCCCTTCACTTTTTCTTCTTCTCTGTCTTTATTTCTGCTTAAGACTTCAGTTTCCGTTGATGATTCCTTTCTTTGCATCAAATGTTAGGGGGTGCCTTGGTGGCTCAGTAGTTAAGTGTGTGCCTTCAGCTCAGGTCATGATCCCAGGGTTCTGGGATCGAGCCCCGCAAATGGCTGCCTGCCCAGGGAGAAGCCTGCTTTTCCCTCTTTCCCTCTCTTGCTCTCTCTCTGTCCAAAAAAAAAAAAAAAAAAAAAAAAAGAAAGAAAGAAAGAAAGAAATTGGGTGTCCCTTCTTTTCTATCCTCATTCCTTTGCCTTTCTTATTGTCCAGAGTCAGCGGCATCTTGAAAACAACGTTGAGGTGGACTTATTGATTGCCCTCAATCTAGCCCTGCTATCCTGCCTTGGGGAGAGGCACCTCCTAGGTCATCCAAGACACAAAGGGAGCAGTTGTCCCTGAGTCCCCCTCTCTCGGTCAGCCACTGTATCCTTTCTATTCTCTCACACAGAACCCTTCACTTCTTCTCTTCCTCTCCACAGCCTCTGCCACCGTCACCACCTTAGCCTTATCACTTCTTTCCTGGATTCTTTCCTCATATTCCTCCTGGCTTCAGCCTTGTTTTCAACCCAGGACTTAGTCCATCCTCCACAAGGGCACACCACATGGGCCCTCCTAAGGGGAAAATCTTATCCTAACACATTCCTGCTGAAAATCTTTAAAGTTTTCATTGTCCTTAGATAAAATTTTTAAACTTCTTAGGAGGATATAGAAGGATGTCCCTAATCTCGCTCCGTTTTATAATCCCAGATTCATTTCTAGCCTCCTTGTCTCCTGCATACACATATGCCCTTTGCTCTAAGTGTCCACCACCTTATTAGAAAAAGCCAAGGTCTCTCACTCTTCACAACTTTCCAGATGTTCTCCTCCGCCCCTTGGCATAGGCTTCCTCATCCCACCCTCTGAATTTATTTGGCTAACGGAAATATCCTTCATAGTTCGGGTACATGTGTCTTTTCCGTGCTGTCTCCCTCTGCTCCTCCTGGCTCCTTCTTAGACACCCTCGTGTTCCCCCAGTATGTGCTTCCACTATTGCTCTGCACTGTCAGTGTGCTCCTTCTTCATCTCCTGGCTCCACTGTGAGCTTCTGGAAGTTAAGGGCTATGCCAGTCATTCATTTCTGTACCCTCCAAGGACAGAAGTAGGCTTTCAAGAACTAAATATTGCATGGACAAATTAACGGAAAAGACCAAAGAAGAAACCTATTTAAATATTGATCCAAATAACCTCTGTATCATAAACAGGCACAGAGAGTAAGACAATGTTAGCAACGCCCTATGGTTCAACACATGGTGCCATAGCTTTCTTAGCCTAATGCAAGTCTGAACCTTTGAAACAACTAAGATTTGGAGTATCCTGAGAACTGTGGAATCTAATATCATTATTGTTATTATTATTAGCTGCCTCTTACTTCCAACTCACAAATGTAGCAACTCTCTGTCTAGAATTTTGCATGCAGCATCCATTCGTCAGGAGGTGGATTTTATTTCCCTAACTTCACTTTCATTAAGGAACTTGATTCTAGGAGACAGGTACTAAGTGGAAGGCTGGAGGTTGACTCTTGGACTCTTCACCACCACCGTCCATAGTCTAACTTCTAGACTCCCTGATTAAAAATCGTTTTTAGTGATTAGGGCTGGTGTTCTACATGGATTTCTTACGGCCTTGACAGAAACACATCCTCAAGAGACAAAGACAGTGAGCTCAGTTTTCAAGAGCCAAGGGAAGTGGAGAATATATCATTCACTTAATGATATTTGGTTCTACTTTAACTAAGGCAAGACTGAAACAATGGCCTCTAATGGGTTAAAAAAGAAACAAATAATCTAGAACTTTTTACATTATTTACAATTTAACTTCCAACTTCAGTAGATTTTCCTTACAGTGAACTTGAATTCGAGCAACTTGTTGCTTTTGTGGCCATTTTTTAGACAAAAATTAGAAAGTACCTGCTTCAGAGACAGCTCCATGTTCAAGATGATTGATGAGTGCTGAAAAAAGAAGTCAAATGTTAATAAAGATAACTATTAATGTCTTTTATAGTAGCCAATATGTTGTTTTATCATGTACCAAGGATCACTGAAGTAAATGTCAAGGGTCTGTTACACAGGGCGGAAAAGGATATGAATGTTTGCTATTTCCTTTCAATGTGTTGTAAATTCCACCTTAATAGAAATGATCAAAATAGGTATTTTAAAGTATCTTATTCCAGAAAAATTACCTACATGTATGAAGAAATACTCCGCATTGAAAATAGCTCCCAGTTACCCATAAGGCTTCTCTTTCTAAATCTGCTTATCTTAACTGCTTCCATATAATTCAAAGTAGCGTTGACAAGAACATCTCCATAATTATTTATTACCGCATTCTGCTCTTCCTTAGATGGGTAGTTCAAAAGCTTGTTTAAGTAGCAGAGTTCTGAAAAGTTACAGTGCTCCTTGCTGATGAGCGTGTTCTTTCTGGAGCACTGCAAGCTACTGATGCACGTGATTTTGTGATGTGAACTAATGTTAGCTTTATTTGTAGAAATTATGGCTTTGTGCATTCAATAGAAAATTAGAAACATGAACACAAAAGTTACCCAACTAAAGGATGGCAAGCTTTAAAAATTTTTTCATCTGTTTATCATCTACCAATCTTTCTATTTATTACTCATTCATGTTTCACTGGTCAATATTTTCAAACTGATAAATAGAAGCAAATACCAAAAGTTTAAGAAAATACATAAAAAATGACAGAAAGATGTTAAAATGAGAAAGTTTTATCCAGTAACTTTTTTTTTTAAGCGAAGAAAACATTATTTAATCTTAACAGTGGAATCCGAACAATTCCTCTTGACCACGTAAACCTTACTCTAAAGTGCCCTATGTGTTGTGGGAGTTATATTTTTGGCTTCTGGGTTCACACTTATATTTGACATCAGCTTATCCCTCAGGAACCACCCAAGACTTGGTTTTTGGTAGATGCCACATAGCAGATCTTGTTCTAGTTAACTCCTTGACCACTATTATCATCACAATGTAAACAGGATCCTGTGGAATTCAGCATGTTAATTACTTCGCTTTCCTCCCCGTGGAGGGTTCTTCCCCATTTTAAGGTGGAAGGTGTTCGCAGGGAAACAGCCCAATTTAATGAACTCTCTCATCACAATGCTATGAAAGGAACAACATATTTTTTACAGGCTCCTCTCAGAAATAAAATGCGATTTCTAATGTTATTCTCAGAAAATAATTTTAAACTAA
Source organism: Martes martes (assembly GCF_963455335.1). NCBI lineage: Eukaryota > Metazoa > Chordata > Mammalia > Carnivora > Mustelidae > Martes > Martes martes. Next base: position 31,402,497 of record NC_137899.1, read on the forward strand.
ATGTCACTGAATGTCCACAAAGAACACCACAGTTCAAATGCACTGTTAAAAGACTATGGTCTCTGGGAAACAAACAGAGAGTTTTAGAAGGGAGGGGAGTGGGGGGATGGGTGAGCTGGGGGATGGGTATTAAGGAGGGCATGTATTGCATGGAGCACTGGGTGTTATATGCAAACAATGAATCATGGACCACTGCATCAAAAACTAATGATGTACTGTATGGTGATTAACATAATTAAAAAAATGTTTCCTAAAAAAAAAAAAGAAAGGAACACAAATTTTAATTCCCCCTCCCAAAAAGTCAGACATTCCCCAAATCTGGAAAACTATTATTTTAGATCTACTAACTCTTTAGGGGAATATAGCATACATAAAGAATGAAGACTTACTATCATGCAACTTAAAAAAAAAAATTCCTTACAGAAAAGTAGGGACCTGTGATTTATACACTCTTCCAGTTTTCTGAAATTCAATTGAGGAAAAATTGAAAAGTAAAATTTATGAAGTAGAAAAGCATCTGGATAGTCAAAGAGACCCCCAGCTTTCATCTACTGTGGTGATTTGTCTGACCATATGCTTAGAGAATGAAGTAATGAGGGGCAATCCCAGGAGCCCTGAATTTAGTGGTATTCCACAGGGAAAGGGGAGTTCCATTCTCAGTTGCTTTTAAAACTTTTTTCCATTGCCTAAGGAAAAGGAAAATAAAGGAGCTAAGTGCACAAACTTCTCCAGGAAAAGTCACAGTGTATTTAAACATACTGTTCTAAACCAAGTGTTGTTAAGTTTTGTCGTCTCTTCTGGAACTCTGGACTACCTTACCTTGAATATCTGCAACTCCTCCAATACTACTTCTTCCATATTCCACTTCTCCTTTGAAATGCTGACCACTTTGAGGACTGTCCCAATGTCTGAAAAAATACATTACCTATGATCCAGCTGTTTCTACTTCAGTGTTTGGCTGTGAGTATATACCTAGCAACCTTCACATTGTTTCCCTCATTTTTCTTCAATGCCTCTCAAGAAGTTGGATTAAATAAAGCATGCAAGAAGGAAGCTTAATGGATGGGATTCTCTCCTTCCCAAACATGATAGTTTCTAGCTCATAAAACACATACTTATAAAGAATATATTAAAAGACGAGTACTTGAAGTACATTCCTAGCCAAAGGACTATATATGTCTCATAGGTATATATGAGATATATGTATATATGAGATATATATGTATATATGAGACATATATATAATACATAAATAATGGTTTATATAAATATATATGAGACATATATATAAATATATAAATATAGGTTGAAATTATAACTAAAGTAGAATGATCTTTTTGTAACTTAATTTGAAAGGTGCAAATACACTAAAATAAATTTTTTTTTCTCTTTCAGTGTAAGACGTATTTATTCAGTACTTATATCCAACTTACCGTGAAAGGTAGGATATATACCTTTTTAAGTCATGTTAACAAATGATAGAGAAATCACTGAAGCCATATACAATGTTGAAAATTGTAGTGCACTCATCAAACCTGTTTTATTTACAGAAACCTTATGAATGGGCTAGAAACTGAAGTTTTGTTTAAAATTATTTTAGTTTAATTTAAAAGAGTAACCCAAATTTGAAAGACTATTGCAGTTTCTAAGGCAGCATGTTAGTACAGAAAGACGATCAAAAGAACGTTTTAGAAAAAAGAAAAAAAAATCTCACTTGGAAATTAACTTATACAAAATAGATGCTTTTAAATTCTGCCACTGGGTTGAAGAATATTCACATGTATGGTAATGATCTTATTTGCACAAAATAGTCTGAATTATTTAGCAATGTTTTTAAATGATTCTAGGATCTTTGAAAAATATTAAATATACATTTTCCAAATGTCATAATTGAAAATCTATCCATCTTAGTTACCTTATAATTTTCTCAGAAAAGTCAGGTAGTACCACCTAGTGGCTGACTGGCATTTACAACACTGGAAATGTTGACCTAGGAATGCTTTGGACGGGCTCTGCAAATTAAGTGGCAGACTCCTTGGAATTTGTGAGAGACTAGTTATCTCAAATTTCGTCTCTTCACTAGTAATCTCTATAGTCTTGAGAGAATCACTTCCTTTCCTGGGTCTTGGTATTGCCATCTGCAACGTAATCAGGCTTGACAACTGGTATTCCAGAAAAGCCCTCTAAGTGTGGCACACACACACTCCCAGATAAACCATACGTTTGTAAAACCAGTATATTTTAAAAAAATAAAAATGTTCTGTAGTTCTGAAAACCTATTTCAATAAAAATGTCCATTTCTTGAAAACCCATTAATTTCTATTTCTTTATGCAAGACCTGATTCATGAAATCATATAACATTTATCCAGCATGAAGTACTTTGGTCTAAATGATGCATGTTACCTTTACTTCCATTAGAATTCACATGATATTTTATTAAATGATACTTTCCTCTTTCTTTTTCTTTTTGAGACATACTAAATATGCAATATTTCTCTTTCTGAAGAGAGATTTTAAAATTGTTTTATAATTACTGAGTTGACAGATGAAAAAAATAAAATAGGCTCTAATTATGAAAGTGATACTTAATCCACAAAATTCAAGGAGAGGAAAAATAATTTCCAACAACTTTCTACTTTTAAAGATCTTTAAAAAATGTTGCTTAATTTTTTGAAAAGCCATCTTAACTCAGCGATTCTCAAAATTGGGTGAAGGGATCCTTTGAGGGGGCTTGTCAAAAATCTCCCTAGAAAAGAAACATTGCTTTGCTGTACTCATTTAATTTTAGTCCATAGTCAATCAACAAATATGTGTTGAGCACCTACTCAAGTAGGCATATTGTAGTCATAACGTACAAATATATTTTGAAATCTCAAGTAACACTAAAGCAGGCAGGGAGATATTTACAACGGTCACTTAAAAGCATGTGTTATGCAATGTTAAGGAATACTGACTAGATATTAGCTACTAATTACCCAGTTCGATTTTGACCAATAATCTTTTGGAAGTTTTTGTTTTCTTTATCTAATACTGAAAAATTCTTTGGGAAGAAATCATAATCTGGTTCTAGCATACCTGTTCCAAGGAACATTACGTCATATTGGCCATCTTCTGCAACAACGTGATCCACCACGATCTGGGTCAGTCTGTAGTCCACATTGATCCTCTTGAATGTTGGTCCTCCCGCAACAGGGTATACTGATTTAAACATCACAGGGTGCCGCTTTATGAAACTGATGACGTCATCTGGGAAATCTCGGGTGGATTTAATCAGTGGATCATAGGTTTTGCTTGGACACTGAGAAGAAATGAGGAGAGGAGTAAAGACATTGTTCATGTACCTGAGGAATTTCTACTTACTTCTAATAAGGTTTTTAAGACTCACTATTGATAATATTAAAGGAATGGTCAACAGGATCAATGCAGAATCACATGTCCTTGTATATAAAAGCAGTTTATCTTGAATATATTTAAATCCAGTTTTCTCTCTCAAAGACACCTTAATTATTTTTTTTAAAGATTTTATTTATTTGACAGACAGAGATCACAAGTAGGCAGGGAGGCAGGCAGAGAGAGAGAGGAGGAAGCAGGCTCCCCACTGAGCAGAGAGCTCAAAAACTTTCTAAATTAAATGTATTTTTTTCTGTATTTTCTGAAGTTTCCACAGTGAATTTGTTAGGAAGATTACTTTTTCCTATGTAGATACATGAAATATGAATTGAGATAATTATGAAGAAAGTGATCTATAAACATGGGAATGTATGAGAAACCATTATTTTCAATTTCTTTTCATTCATTTATGATTGCAGTTTTAAATTAAACCCATGATTATTAAAAATTAAATGGAACAAATTACCACATCATAAAAATTACTTGTAAAAGAGTTCTAATAGTTTTACACTTTAATTAGTCAGTTTTTTAAATAACTTTTGTGAAAATTATGCTGTGAACAATTCAACAGCTCTTTCCCTAAAGGATCTGTGGAGAAACCATTCAGGGAATTTTTCACTTCTGTCTGAAACTGCCTCTAGTGTGCTTTTTGAGTTCACTTATTCAATAGTTAGCACACCCTGCCCCCTGGTGGTAAAACACAAAAGTTCAAACTAGTACAAATTGAATTTGATGTGCCTTTATCCAAATTCAAAGAGGATTCTTTTATAATTTGATTTTTTCACCAAATAGTTACCCTTCCACATACCAAATCTATTTTGTTATTTCAAAATATTGTAATTCATAAAGTTAATTCAGGACAATTCTGTCATCACGTTTGAATTCTTAACAGACTAATACATTCTTGTGGAATGGAAAACTTTGGCTCTATGTTGCAGATGTAGAGAAGAAAATGAGTGACATTAAGGAAAGTCTACAAGAAAGCACTGCTTTACCCTCTAATTTCATATTTAGACAAGCTGGAAACATAATCTCCCCTGAAATGAGTCATTTACACCAGGCTCTAATTAGAATCTTGTCAAGGCTTCAAGCTGTACTTCTCAGATCCTTGAACTCAAGAGGATCATTCTTAGGGAATGAAATATACTGGAGTCAGTCACAATATATGACCCTGACCTCCAATTTTAAAGGAATAAAATCATAACGGGTCACTAAATTAGAAGAAATCTCAAAGAAGTTGTACTAAAACTGTTCATGATTTTCCATTTGTAATTTGAGAGCATTTCTATCTTTTATAGAAATCTTGCATGTCTGGTCTTAAAAAAAAACTAAGCTTTTCCTGATAGCTATTTATTTGTCCCAGGTCTGCACCAAAGGGTACAGCATATTAGCCATTTGGTAATTATTTAGCATATTTTTAACTGGATGCTGATCTAAAGATCTAAGTGTCTTTACTCATTGTTTCTAGCACTTAGCCTCCAGCCAAGTGGAATCTGTCAGCTCGATAATGGAAGGAACCCTATATTAAATAGATTAAGCTACAACTCAAAAGGATGTGGGGCTCAAATGATACAAAGCTCTTGCCCAATTACAGGCTGCACGTTTGAGGCTAAGTCAAAGGCAACTCGCAATGGGCTTATGGCTTATACTGCCTGAGGTACAATCTGGATGGTCTATCATTAAAATCAAAGCAAAAGCATGATTTTCCTTGCATTACATTTTTGAAACAGCCCTCCAACTTAAGAATTTTTTTTCTTTTGACTTTGCAGCTGTAGTTATGCAAATAGGAAATTTCCAAATGAAGTATCTGACATTCAAGCCACAGTTTTTGATACCAAAGTTTCAAATAATTAGGAATTTTTATATGAGTAAGGTATAGAGGAATGAAGATATGGACAATTTAGCAAAGAAGCAAATATGACAATTTTCCTCTTTGCTCACCTCTGACAAAAAAGATTGAAGGATAATACAATCTAAGAAAAAAAGAAGAGAAGGAAAACCTGGTTTCCATTGACCATTACAAAATGATCTTTGGAAATACATTTTTTTTTTTCCCTATGGCAGCTTTTCCATCTGGCATGCTGCCAGTGTTTGGATAAGATCTTTATCCTTTAGATTGCTGTGCATGATCTCTGAGGGCTGTGTCTCTACTCTGCTTTCACAAGCGAAAGTGATTTGGTAGAGTTGCTCCCTGAGGTTTAAGATAGTACGGTTTGAACTAAATATTGTTATTTTAGCACATTAAAAACAGTGAAATTTTTCCTTTGATATCATACAGCTGTATAGCACACAGATCTAAAAATAACTGGAGATGCCAAGCAACCTAAGCAGGTAAGACCGTAAAGAAGGCAAGAAAAATCCCATAAAGGAAAAGAGAAAGTGTGGGCAAGTGGTGCCTGGGTGGCACAGTCGGTTAAGCGTCGACACTTGGTTTCTGCTCAGGTCACACTCTCAGGGTCGAGAGATTGAGGCCTGTGTTGGGCTCTGTGCTCAGGGAGGAGTCTGTTTGAGGTTTGCTCTCTCCCTCTCCCTCTGCTGCTCTCTCTAAATAAATAAAATCCTAAAAAAAAAAAAAGGCATGGGAAAATGGTACATCGGAAGTAAATGATCATATTAGTTTCCTCCAAAAACCCTAGGAAATGTTCCTATCGAAGCTATACATCTCAGGTATTAAAAATCTCATGAATTTTTGTCTATATGTACGTTTTCTTAATTTCTACCTGGTAGTGATGCAGTCCCTCTGACTCTATGGTAGAGGACCAGTTATTTGGGCTCCAGCTTTCTTAACATTTGCCTGATTTCCACCATTTCAGTTCCTATAGGAAATAAGTCAGGGAACTTAACTGTCTCCAACTACTGTGTTGAAAAAGGCGTAAGTTAGTTTAAAATTTGAGAGGGAAAGAAAAGAGCTATACCAAAATTTGAAAGTGTGAGTCTCTTACTGGAAACAATAGCAGCACAAGAGTGTTCCAGAAAAGGGACCTGCCCGGGCGCACCGTGAAAGGAAAGGGGTGAGCCCACCCGCAGCCAGCCCTGGTTCGGCACCCATCTCCCAGGGCTGACTGCACGCATGGCTGGTGAGGTGTGACCGTGTTATGCTTGGCAGATCTGCCTGTTTGTATAGGGCCTTTAGCCGGGCAGTGGGAAGCGACGGAAAAGAGGAGAAAAATAGGTTTTATCCATTGAGAGAACTTTGCCCCTTGGCAAGGCACCAGACAGCTGTTAAAAGTTTTCTCCCCCTGCTGCTTCAGGCTGTTCTCTACAGGCTGCACTTTCCTTTTAAACAAATCAGAGGATTGACTCACGCGAGGGAAGAAAGACGCGGCACACGGGAAGGCTAAACCGGGCTTTCATTTTTAGCAAGCTGAGAAAAATAAGCTACATATGGAAAGGAAGTCTGATTTGTATTTATATTAAAAAAAGGTGATTTCATAGGTGCCATCCTATCCCCCCGCTGATTCATCTAAGAGGCATTCTATAACAGATGAAGAAAGATCCTGTATTTAATGTCAGAGCCAGAAAGGCCAGGGGTACAAACATACAGATACATTTGTCTCTTTTTCTATCTTTTTTTTTTTTTTTGCAGTTAAAAACCCGCTTTATTGTTCTTATATTTGAAAGTTGACTACTCTGCTATGTTTAAAAGGTAACAACAACAACAAAACCCCCCCAAGTTTCCTCTTTATTGTTCAGCATCTAATAAAGCAATGTGTCTTCTAACATTTGAAGAAATGAATTTCCTATCTGCAAATATCCATTCCAAATTTTATTTAGCAAGTGAATTTCAACCTCTGGACCTAAAAATGTAAGCTCCCCAGCTTATACGAAGGCTGGATTCTGTCTACTCTAACTGTGTAGTAATTTAAAGACAACAATTAAGCCAACAATTCTGGATCATTTACTTTCTAAGTTAAATAGTTTTAATATGAATTTAATCTTGCAAGAACTTTAACAAAACATGGCTGTAGCTCTTTCTCTATTTTAAAGTTTCCTTTCTTTTAGAGGAATTTCTATACAACAAAAAGGAAAACAGTATTGAACACAGTAAGTGATGTGGGATTTGGACAAATTCATCTTAAAAGAGAATGTTGGTCCCATGGAAAAGCAAGCTGAAAGCCAGCTGAAAAGATGAATTGAGAAATGTTAGAGATCAGTTGCCTCTCACCTTTTCAGAGAAACACAGCCTGTATACAGTTAATGGAAAATGATAGTGATGTTTTGTCATACGCCCTGTTAAGTGTAGTCAGATTTGGGAACTGAGAGTCAGGAGGCCCAGATTGTACACCTGTCTCCGCTTTTCTCTTCTGGAATCAAAAAGCTGAAGGGATAGAATTAAAGATAGCCTTGGTAAGAGGTAGGCCATGCAGCGAACAGATGTTGGGGAGAAAATAAAACTGAACTTAATATAGTTGAGGCCTCTACAAGCTAGTGGTGCGTAAAATGAGATTTTCCTAAAGTTCCCCACAGATTTTTAATAAAGTAGGATAGCTTTCCTTAAAACAAAACAACAACAACAAAATGCTAGCCATAGTGTGCAGGTGCCTAAATGGGAAGCTAGTGCGAGATGCTGTGAGGGAATTCTTCCGTTATTTTTCAGTCCCATTTAGTAAGACTATCACAGTCTAACACTATACCAACCAAAAGGAAGCTCGGGATACTATTCTTTAATCAAGCTTTTAACTTTAATGCCAGTATTGTTAATGTAGAGTGCTATATTAGTTTCAGGGGTACACTATAGTGACTCAACAATGCTATAACTTACTCAGTGTTCATTATGGTAATTGTGCACTTAATCCCCATCACCTCACCCATCCCCCTACCCACCCTCTGGTAACCATCTGTTTATTCCCTACAGTTAAGAGTCTGTTTTTTAATTTGTCTCCTTTTTTTCCTTTGTTCATTTTTTGTTTGTTTGTTTCTTAAATTCCACATAGGAGTGAAATGATACAGTATGTCTTTCTCTGATTTATTCTGCTTAGCATGACACTCTGTAGCTCCAGTCTTGTTGTAAATGTAAAGATCTCATTCTTTATTATGGCTGAATAATGTGCCATTGTTTGTATGTATGTATGTGTGGAGATTAGATAGATGGATAGGTAAGTAGATAGATAGATAGATAGATAGATACATATAGATAGATATCTTCTGGATATATATCTTCTTTATCCATTCATCTGTTGATAGACACTTGGGCTTCTTCCATAATTTGGCTATTGTAAATAATGTTACAATAAACACAGGAATCCCTGTATCCCATTGAATTCTCGTTTTTATATTTTGGGGGGCAAATACCCAGTAGTGAGTTTCCTGGATCATAGGGATCATAGGGTAGTTCTATTTTTAATTTTTTGAGGATCCTCCATACTGTTTTCCACCGTGGCTGCACCAGTTTGCATTCCCACCAGCAGTGCATGAGGGTTCCTTTCTCTCCACATCCTTTCCAGCATTTGTTGTTTCTGAGTTTTTTATTTTAGCTATTCTACCATTCTGAGGTGTGAGGTGATAGAGGATACTATTTTTGAATTATGTATTTTTCGTTTTTCATGCTATGTTTGAATTTGGCCTTAAAACATTTCTTTTCTACAAGAAGAAAATCCTTGCTTGCTTGGGCCAGCTTACATCACAACTCAGACCTAGTTTAGATGAATGAAGACATACAATTCTAAGAATCATCAGCTTATGAAAAAAATGTATTACAGGAGTATGTCATTGTTCATGCAGGACAGTTTTGGTAGATCAGGAAAGAGAAGATAGGGTGCCTACAGAGTTTTGAAACTTGTGGATTCCACAGTGATCAAAGACCTCTACCGTTGAAAACTAGTGCCAAAGTAAAAGTTGGAATGTCTAAGCAATTACTCTACTTTAAGGTGAAATGCCATTGCATAGACCCAGTCCGCTATACAGATCAAGTTACTAAATACAGAACAAGTTATTAACATTACATATTATTACCCTAAGACACAATTTCTCAGGGATTTGCTTTTTTGAAGCAGAATCACAAATCAATCGCAGTCAAGTCAGCGATGCTTTGACACGTTAAAGTAAAAACGGCCTTCTTAGCCCAGGTGGACGTGCCAGGACCCACAGCCGGTCTGTGGCAGCATATTTGGTAAGACAACATTTCCAGTGGACCTGGAAACAAAAGAATCTTGTAACGTTTCAGTGTCTTCTACAGTGTTAGAAAGTTTAATAATTTGGTGGAAATAAATAAGGAATGTTAGACATATCCACACCCACATTCATAGTTTAGGAGATTTTATCTGATAGCAGAGAAGAGAGACAATAAGGGGGGGTGGGGTGGGAAACGTTTAGCCTTTACCTTTGATTTACTCTGAGAAAAGCCCATCTGAGGAGTTCTACGCAATGGGGCTTCTTGTTTAGATAAGACTTGAGATGTTATAGGAAGGGAGAGATTTCATTGTTTTACATTTGGTGTTCATAGTTGAAAAATCACTTAACATTAAAACAATGTTAATGTTGACGTTTTGTAGTGGGTTGGTTAAATGAAATAGCTAATTGAGTAAGGGGAAAAAGATGTTCAATTTTTCTAAAGATCTAAATTTCTAAAATAGAGTTGAAGAGGGGAGATGTTTATTCAGGGATTATTTGAGATTTAATAATTGTTAGTCAAGTTTTTACAGAATATGAGGGCCAATAAATAGGAATAAGCAGGTTAGCCTAGTTGATTTGATATTTCATTTGACTTAAAGGCACCCATGGGATAATCAACTTAAAGAATTAAAAGAGTGCCTATAACAACCTCTTTTTGCTTCCTACCAAAGAAGGGAAACTTAGTTGGGAAAACCATGTGTAAGTTTTGAGCTTTGCAAGTAAAGCTAAAACACTTCATAGTAAAAGCAGTAAGTATTTAGTGGGCAATGGAATTTTGAAATGAAGTTATTTTTACAAAATTAGAGGTTTAGAAATTGTCAAAAACTGTGGCAAAATAGTTTGAAGACTAGTGAAACAGACGTTTCTTAAATATTTGAACCTCAAAAACAAGTCCTTCCCACATTTTGGCTATTATCAATAGTGCTGCAATGAACATGGGAATGTTAATCTCTTTTCAAGACCCTGATTTCAGTTCTTTTGGATAAATATCCGAAGTGATTGCCGGATCATACGCCAGTTCTATTTTTCATATTTTGAGTAACCTTCACATTGTAGGTGGAAATAATCTAAATGTCCATCAACTGATGAACGGGATAAAAAAATGTAATATATACACATAAAGGATTATGTTTCAATCTCATAAAAGAAAGGAGATTCTTCAATATGTGACAATGTAGATGACCTAGGGCACATAAAGCTAAGTAAGTTAGTCCAAAAGATTAAAAAAAAAAAAACCTGCATGTTTCCACTTACATACATAGTCAGACTCATAAAAGCAGAGGATACAACACTGGTTGCCTGGGGCGGGGGGTTCGGGGAGGAGTGAAAAGTGGGATGGCACTCATGAATAGATTTACAATTTCAGTTACTCAACATGAATCAGTTCCAGAGATCTGTTGCACAGAATTACCTACAGGCATGGTGTATTGCACACTTAAAAACTTGTTAAAAGTATAGCTCTCACAGTAGGTGTTCTTAAGGCAATAAAAAATTTTTAAAGTACTCTCTTCTCACCTTTTTGATAAGAAAATGGCTTACCAACTGAAACTCACTTTCAGGAAAACATTTGTTAACATTTGGCACTTTGGCAAGAATTATAAGATTCCTTATCAACAGAAAAATAAAACTACCAAGTAAATCAAATATCAAAAATGAAATCTTCTGCCTTTAAAAATCCTCCTGATTCTGCATTTTCGAGCAGCCTGCTACTGTTGGCCTGACCTCAGTTTGCTTTCCATTTCTGACCTGTTCTGCTCACTGTGGATTCTTCCATATTTTATTTCACGTGGAACTTACTATCAAGGCCTAACATTCAATAGTGATTGAAAAAGCCCATCTGAGCAAAATTCAGTTTGTTCAGGGATTTGGTTTGAACACCAGAGGGCAGGAGAGTCCCTCAGAGTGAAGGAATGGATCCTCGTCCTCCGTGAGTTTCCAGGCTGCTTGACATCGTAGAGCAATGATGTCACGGTAAGGCCAGGAGTTTAGGTTTGACTTTTTGTCACAGGAAGTACTGAACCCTGTCAAAACTAGAAAACGAAAGCAGCTGTGGTACATGGAGAGTCGTAGTGTTTGTTGCCCTCAGTGATATTGTCCGCAGAAGGACCAGGGGGAGCACAACTGTAGAAGTAACCTTGATGAAAACATGAGTGGGGAAATGTAAGCGCAAAGGTTTTTAAAATAATCAATTTAAAATATTTTAAGTTCAGTGGAAAGTGGCTTTCACTGAAGATGCGGACATTTCATGGAAAGCAAATGATTTAGCGATGGTTTTATTATAGTAAGACGTGTGGCCCAGAATTAAAAGAAAAGAAATGACAACGATAAGAAGGTGTCAACACTGCATTATCTGTGCAGAGAACAGATCAACCCTTGGGGAAACAATCTGTTTCGTTATTCACTTTGATCTCCTTGAAGGTAGAGTGGTGCAGAGGTTAACGGCATTTGATTCGGAGTTTCAGGTAGAGTTAAATTTAATCCCCGCCTTACCACTTCAGAACAAGAAAGACCCCTATGTTTAACTGAAAGTGTAAAGCAAAATAAACAACTTCTGACAGAAACTAGAATAGTCGTTTTTGTGTCTCTAAATTCTATAAAGAGGACATAATCTTCCTGATCAAAGTGAATGCTATTCTGCTGGTGTTTTTCTGGAGTCTTTTTCTGTCTCCACTAAAAATACTGGCCCTAGTTTGGGCTATGAAAAGTTTACAGATCTTCCTACATTTACAATGGGGTTACGTCCCAATAAACCCGTTCTAAGTTGAAAATATTGTAGGTCCACAGTGCACTCACTACCCCTAACCTGGTCAACATGATCACTTAGCCTAGCCAAACTTAACCATGCACAGAACACTTACATTATTAGTCTATAGTTGGGCAAACTCCTCTAACACAAAGCCTATTTTATAATAAAGTGTTGAGTATCTCATGTAATGTATCGAATACTGTACTAAAGTGAAAAATAGAATGATTTTAAGTGCATGGATTGTCTAGCTTACCCTTGTGATGGTGTGACCGACTGGGAGCTGTGGCTTGGTGCTGTGCCCAGCCTCACCAGATTCTCGTACTACACATAACCAGCCCAGGAAAAGATCAAAAGTGAAAATTCTAGGTATGGTTTCTACAGAATATGTATCACTTCCACACCATCATAAAGTCTAAAAATCAGAAGTCAAACCTTCATCAGTTGGGAACTATCTCTAGTTACAAGGCATAATTCTCAAACCTTAGTTACAGATTTGAGTGTACTTACACATGTAAAAAAGTATAGGAACTTCTTGAGAAACACTGATGTTTAGAAAGGATAAAGGAATAATTCTGTTAAATGACACTTTCTTGGGACTGATATTTTTTCTCTTCTTAATTTTCAAAAAGAAAAAAAGAAAGGTGAGGCATCTCTGTGGTCGTGTGGATCCCAGCCTATTTCCTGGATAAATTCTGAATTCTAAGAAAATATGTACAGTGTAAACACTGTATACTTTGAGAACTAAGTAGCAAAAACTGGTGTGTTTACTGCGATGGGACGCTTCTTTTCTCATTGATGAAAAACTCTCCTTGCTGACTTATGCATCACTCATGGTGGGGAAAAGTCACTGATTCAGATTTCAAGGAAGTGGCTGTGCTCTTATGAGGAGAGTACTGGGACATGTGATTTGTCTTTCCTTTTTTTTTTTTTTTTTAAGATTTTATTTATTCATGAGAAAAAGAGAGAGAGGTGGAAGGAAGAACAGAGGGAGAGGGACAAGCAGATTCCATGTTGAGCACAGAGCCTGATGCTCCGCTCGATCTCATGACCCTGAGATCATGACCTGAGAGGAAACCAAGAGTCCGACGCTTAACTGCTGAGCCACCAGGGCTCCCTGACATGTGATTCATCTTCAAGCCTCCTATGGCATTTCACAGCTCTTCAGGCAGGAGGAGAGAAGTGGTGACAGGTCCCTTGGATGCACCTCTAACCTACACTGTAATTGGAAAAAATATGCAATCTGGATGCATTAGCATGTGACCATTTTCATGATTAATTTCAATTTTTTAGTGTATATAGATATACACACTAATATACATATACATATATATGTATGTGTGTGTACGTGTGTGTGTGTGTGTGTGTGTGTGTATATATATATGCATGTAAATTGTTTTCTCAGGGGTGCCTGTGCGGCTCAGTCGATTAAGGGTCCCACTCTTGATTTTGGCTCAGGTCATGATCTCAAGGTCATGAGATCGAGCCCTGTATGGATCCTGCTTATGATTCTCTCACTCCTTCTCCTACTGTCCCTCCAACCCCCAAAAAAACATTTTTTGTAGTTAAAACATAGATAGTTTCAGTCCAAAATTCTTCAATAACATCTAGATGACTGAATTTTTTTTTTAATGGGCATAGAATTTTTCAAAATAAACTCATGTAGAAGCAGCTCCGAATGTGATGATCTATGATACTTAACCCCATAATCCTAATATGGTGAAATTTCCCCAACTAGAGTTCCCTCTGAATTTTAACTATCTTCCTCAAAAAGCCCCAAATATATATATAATATAAACTGAAATTCTACATATACTCATATATAATATACGATATAATATAATCATTCTATATTATACTATATAATATACTATATTCTATTCTATCAAAGGGGGAAATAAACATATTTTAACATAAAAAATTTTTAACGTAATGTCATACTACAAAGATTAAGGCCTTGGACTCAGCTGCCAGAGTATCTGAATTTAAAACTCAGGAGCACTACTCATTAGTTCTGTGACCTTGAGCAAGTTACTTCACCTCTCTGTGTCAGACACGGCTCATCTGTAAAATGGCATTAATGACAATAGCACTTGTCTCTAAGAATCATTATGGAGTTAAGATTTGTAAAACCTTTGGAAGAGTACCTGTACACTAACCTGTAAAGAAGACGTGATATCTATCTATCTATCTCTATATATCTATAATGGAATACTACTCAGCCTTCAAAAAGAATGAAATCTTGCCATTCACAAGGACATGCATAGAACTAGAGGGTATTATGCTAAGCGGAAAAAAGTCAGTCAGAGAAAGACAAATACCATATGATTTCACTCACATGTGGAATTCAAGAAACAAAACAGATGAACACAGGGGAAGGGAAGGAAAAATTTAAAAAGGTGAAAACAGAGAGGAAGACAAACCATAAGAGACTCTTGACTATAGGAAGCAAACTGAAGGTTGCTAGAGAGGGGGTAGGTAGCGGGTGGGGTAACTGGGTGATGGGCATCAAGGAGGGCACATGATATAATGAGCACTGGGTGTTGTATGCAACTGACAATCACTAAATTCTACCTCTGAAACTAATAAAACAGTACATGTTAATTAAATTGAATTTAAATAAAAAATTTGTAAGTGAATCCTGAAAATCATATTATTGGCAAAAAACCCCCTTTTCCACAGAACTGTGATCGCCTTATAATCAGTCCAGAAAACATACTTGAAACGTATTCCTATTGAGGAATTACAGAAGGGAAAATAAACGTGGTTGTAAAGTGTGTTTCCCAAGTTTAATTACGTTATGTAACAGGAAGATGAAAAGAGAATTCAAAAAGCCTGGCCACCAACTGCTTCTTGTTTAAGAGCAAACATATGAAAAGACAAAATTCAGTAGAGTTGGATGGATTAAGTCAACAATTTTTTTTTAATTTTATTTATTTATTTCAGAGAAAGAGTGAGAGAGAGAGGGAGAGGCAGACTCCGCTGAGCAGGGAGCCTGATGTGGGACTCCATCTTGGGAATCCAGGATCGTGACCTAAGCTGAAGGTAGTTGCTTAACCAACTGAGCCACCCAGGTGTCCCAAGTCAACAATTTTTTGCAGAGATTTTGATAATTACTTTAGATCTCCTGGTGGAAATACTCATATTGAAACATATGTGGAGGAAAAAGGGGCATTTATCCCTTTTTATTAGGTCAATTAGCTCATCCTGGAATATCTAAATAACTTAAACTGTTTTAATCACATCAATGAAAACAAAACAAAACAAAACAAAAACCTTCCATTTACAATGCAAATACAGATTTTACACTGCAAAGTGGTTTTTTTTTTAACAGATGCCACATAATAAAGAAATAAATGAACCGTTGTAATTGATGTAGTCTTTGAAAAGTAGAAATGAAGGCCTGAAGACTCTAGTTACATATAGAGCTGTATGTGGGAAATAAATATTTATTTGGCATTTTCATTTAACCTGGAATATTTGTCATTCTATATATTCAAAATAAATCACCTTGACTCTGTAGACTTGCTGCAAATAAGCACTATATTTTCAGCATCGCCTGCTCCTTTATGATACAACCCACTGTTTCCTGTAGAAGTTAAAGCTCTTACTCAAAAAAAAAAAAAAAAAAAAGTCAAGTTCCAGGGAAGGATGGAAATGCTAATACATCACTGTGAATAAATAATAGGTATTTTTAAACCCACAGTACATGTTGCTGTGGTGAATAGCATAGTTTATTATAATAGAATTAGGAAGAGGATATGGACTCCAGAAAAGAATTTGATTATGAAATTGGATACATACTGTGCCAGGTCGGGGGTAAGGAATTCTTCCATCATACTGCACCCAACGGTGGTCTGCACTTTCCTTATGAGCATAGGGACCATTGAAAACTGCTCTGATGTCAGCCATGCTGTACACACAAACAGCTGAGCCTTTGAAGATGGAGCTGAAAAAAAGCAACATGATCGAATCACTCCCTGCACGTCCGTCACTGTACATTTATTTACTGAGCACATATTATAACCAGGTGTGTGGACAAACTTGGGCAGCTCATTCCATCTGATAGATGCTGCAGACAAAATGTACGGATGTCTTTAAGGAGCTTACAACAAAGTAATCCTGAAAAAATGTGCTAGCAGTTACATTACAGATGCCTATAGTAACAAGCAAAGCAAACACACAGATGGGTCCCCAGTAGAGGGCTGTCTGGTTATGTTTTTCAGAGAGAAGGTGCCATCTACATTGACGCTTGATGGATACATGGGAATTCCCTAGAAAAATGAGGACAGAAGAAAATATGCAGAAAAGAGTATCAAATTTATGTACATGCTTTTGAGATTTATTTGGAGTTCTTGCAGCATTTAATGCCTTCTAAAGAACTTACAAAATAAAAAAGTTATATTACCTATTTTTTTATAGAGGAACACTTCAGGTATATAATTAATAATTACCTCATTTCTGTTTTCTTCAAGCGAGTGAATGTCCATAAATATTGGCTATTTATAATTTCCTAATTTCTATTAATTCAAAAAAATGTTGAAATTTTTTTGTGCCTCTACCCGGATTTTTGAATTTCTTCTTGAATTCATGTATGTAACTTATGTGATACTTAAAATTAATCTTAATTACATAGGATTGGAGGACACATAATCCAGAAGCAGAAAAGCTCCATGGGAATTTCACATGTTTTTGTAAATTAGTGGTGAAAACTGTTAACACTGTCCTCAGATGTTTCATTTTCTTTTTTTTTTTTTTAATTTCTGGAAAATAAAAGACATCTTCTCTGCATCTAAAATTTTCAGTGATTTCTGTTCATGAAAATGAGATCACCCTTTATGATCTAAGAGACATAATATCTCAGTACTACACAAGCAAGCCAAGGATTCTCTAGCGTGGGAAACTCAGTCATTAATATTCTTGGAATGAGGGGCGCCTGGGTGCCTCAGTCAGCCAAGCGTCTGCCTTAGGCCCAAGTCATGGTCCCGGAGTCCCGAAGTCCAGAGATCGAGCCCAGCATCCGGCTCTCTGCTCAGCAGGGAGTCTGCTTCTCACTGTGCTCTTGTGCTCTCTCTCACTTTCTCTCTCTCTCAAATAAGTAAATAAAATCTTAAAAAATATATATAATCCTGGAATGACATTAATGGGAAGCATTGGGAGCTGAGGGCAAACAAGCAGCAGAGAAAACTCTGCTAAGAAGGGCGGTGATGCCCTCATAAAAATCACATCCTCTGCCTAGGATATTTTAAAGGAATGATACATCATGCTTTATGGTGTTTCTATTGTCACAGATTAATTACATCTTCTCATCGGACAAAGGGTGGGACACTGCATCCCAATATTACCTCGGTCCTTGGGGCGGCATTAAAAATAGAATAACAAAGTACACCAAGAACAAAGGGTTGACTTGGAACTTCACACTCTGGGTGGGCAGAAAACTTGGTAAGAGAAAAAACATAACTATCTTGGGGCTATATTTCCCTGGCACATGTCTATGCCTTGTGTTGGAACACACAGTGACTTCAAAGACAGTTCTGGGAATGGAAAGATGCCAAGAGAACTAGTGCTGAGATGCTTAACTTGAGTAACTACAGGCACTTGCTTTTCCTGCATCTTTTTAGTTCAGATATGAATTTGCAGAAAAATGGAGTCCAAAGAGCAGCATTCTTAGGTTATCTTATTTATTTTCATTTTAAAATTTCACAAAGCATTTTGTTTTCTGATGTCATCTGAACCAACACTACTGGCATAAGGTGTAAGGTGAACTGAATGAAGGTAATCCCGCAGAAGAGAAATTATATTTTGCCTGCAGACTATTTTAATAATTTATTCGAAAGAAGGCAGTAAGACTATTTCCCTAATACCAATACCAATACTGCCAATTCTTCTAATACTAATATCAATATAAACAACAGTGATAGCAGAGCTGTGGAAAAAGTGAAAAAGGAGTTCAAAGAAGGTGTTGCAGGGAGTAACGTGTAGCAGGAATAAGGCTGTCCCCTGTTCTAATGTAAGTTACTGAATTAAATGAAATTAATATTAGGTAAAATTATGGAAGGTCCATATATTCTTTGAGAAAGCCTCACAGGTGCTAGGACAACTTCTAAGGAAGTCACGGAGTCTCAGTGACAAGTGCAGGACCGTATTACACGGAAAGAAGACAAAAACACAGGAAAATTAAGAAAACAACTTTGGTTTTGGTCCCGTTTTTAATACCGGTTGGCCCATCCTCCTGGCGCAAGTCAAACTTCCTTTGCCCAAGTTAGTAGAGCAAAGAGTGTCGCATCTCGTGACTGAGGCATGTATTTCTGTAACATTACTTCTATGTCATGCAGCTT
Organism: Martes martes; assembly: GCF_963455335.1. Lineage (NCBI taxonomy): Eukaryota > Metazoa > Chordata > Mammalia > Carnivora > Mustelidae > Martes > Martes martes. The sequence continues at coordinate 31,421,080 of NC_137899.1, forward strand.
AACCTATTTGTTACGGTGAGTATATGCAGGCACCTTTGCATCCTGTAACTTTAGTCTGGGAATTAACTCGCAGATGTACTTGCTTACTTGCTCATACAGGGAAAGAGCCGTATGTACAAGTTTAGTCCCTGATGTGTTATGCGTCCGGTCAAGCCCCGACACAATGAAGATGTCTATGTACAGGAAATTGGCTAAATGAATTGTGGTAATGGATACAGAAGTACTCTGCTGGTATAAAAAGAACAAAGAGACATTTTATGTTTTGATATTGAAAGAGTTCTAGGAAACACTATGTGAAAGAATAAAATGAAAAATAGGTATTTTTTTTTCCACACAAAAGGAAGGGACCGAAAAATACAACTGTATTTCTTTACATATGCCTTACAATTCTATAAGAATTCCAAGTGTTGGTTTTTTTGTTTTGTTTTATTTTGTTTTGTTTTTAAAGATTGTATTTATTTATTTGACAGACAGAGACAGCCAGAGAGGGAACACAAGCAGGGGGAGTGGGAGAGGGAGAAGCAGGCTCCCCGATGAGCAGGAAGCCTGATGTGGGGCTGGATCCAGGACTCCAGGATCATGACCTGAGCAGAAGGCAGACAACGAATGAATGAGCCACACAGGCGCCCCTTGTTTTGTTTTGTTTTGCTTTTAACTTACCTGGTTGTGGTAAAGACTCCATAGACCACAGGATTTCTTTCATCTCTTGTGGGGAGTAAGTAAATATCCTCTATTAATGGAAGAAAAAATAACAATTCATTATATTTTTATATTTTAGTATTACATATTTGCCTTTTCTTTAAGAATACAGTACCTCTGAGACTCTAACAGATATAAAATTCAGATAACAGTGAAAGTCATTACATTATGAAATAGGAAATTAGGTGTTAAAGACCGGTTTTCTCACTAGCTAAGTGGCACTGAACTGGGTATCAAGCCTCTTAGGTGTCTACTTCAATCACCTATAAATGGGATGATTCGCTGATAATCTCCATGACTATTCCCAATCAGAAGTATGTGATTTCTGACAGAATAGTAACTAAAAACATAGGGTGTTTTTACCCTCCGATGTAAAAAAAAATCTTGCCCTGTAATTGTGTCAACTTATTAATAATTCAATTATCTATTTGCTAACAACATAAAAATTGCTACACAAGTTAATTATCTGCAAAATACTTGCTCAGTATTTTGTAAATACTTAAGCGGTATTGATACCAAAGTATGAGTAAACAACCTCCATTAAAAGATTATTTAAGATGTGAGCATGCTTATGTACCACATGAGGAATCAGCCATGAATAGTGAATACATATGTTAAATACCGCATGGCAAAAATCACTCAATGATAACATCATTTTTACACAGCAAGGCAAAAACAAGTTCAAGAGATAAGATTTGATGATGATAACTTTATATATAGCTGAAAAAATTCCTTCTAGAACTAGCTTTGAGAGGGGTAAAGAGGGGAAATTCAAGACAATGATCCATCGAACACTTCTGAGTATTCTTTTTTTAAGTCGGAGGGAGGGAGTTCACCCAGTCTCCCGTGCTCTCCAGCAGAGGGCATCCTCAGAATAAAGAACCCAAGTTCTGGCTGCCTACAGACTGCCCTGCCTTCCGAAATAAAAGGCCACATGGAGAATGAATGGATTCTGGTGAACCTTTGCTGGTAGCTTTTTGTCTCTTGCTGCTGCTTTGTTTCCTCTGAACTACGAGGATGCTTACAATGAGAGGAATTGCTTCATTACAACATGCTCTGAAACCTAGAGCACCTCCATGTTCTTTGTGCCTGTGAATTTAGTAATAACACTCCTGTAAGCTGTCCTGGGCTCTATGGGGGGCTAAAATAAAATAAATGCTGAATTTATTAGGCAGTAAGTCATTTTTAAGAAAAAAAAAAAAAAAAGGAGCATGTGACTCACGAAGCTCATCAAAATGAGTGTCTGCCCCATCATTTCCAGGAATAGAGCAAACCAATCTGGCTTTAAGAAATGTCGTCCATTTGTTTATCAGGCTGCGTTGTCCTCCTACATCATTCTGGGTGGGAAAAGGAAAAGAGTAAAGATACAGATTTAACGTCATTGTTTACAAAGACAGGGAGTCTACATGTTTAATGCCTTGAACTTTCAAATAAGGGAAAAGGCAGTTTTGTCCTTTCACATTCATGCTTTTGTCATGGTTGAACGACTACAATGTGTACAACACGGCTCTCCTGAAAGAGAGGCTGGCAGGGCTACCCAGGAAATGACTGAGGCCTGGAATCAAATCTCACCTCTGTCACTTTTTGCTTCATGGCCTACAAAAGGCTACTTAACTCTCCAAGTTTCTATTTCCTCACTGAAAAAAATATGAATAATGCCTTGAAATTGATTATTTTGATGATTAAATGGAAAAATTTGAGTGCAGTGCTTAGCATAGGGGTAGAAACCTTACGTTCAATAGATCCTAGCACTGACTTGTGTATTATACACATGATAAAGATCGTGATGTACAGCTTTTAGAAATATGCTATAGACTTTAAAAATAGTCTTTTTCCAAAATTAGTGCCCTATTAATTAAGCAATAAGGCAACATAAACATACACATAAAACCAATCTTGTTTTAAAGGCTAATTGATATCTTTCCAGACTTTCTTTCACTCTGAAATATTTCATTAAATTGTTCTTTAGACACTTAGCAAGCACACGCGTTTGAATCAATTCAGTAAAATAAATTCAATAACTCACCATAAAAAGATCTGTTTCTTATTTTTAATTTAATAGTTTCCCATGAACACTAAATTCATACAATTTGTTATTTTTTTTTTAATTTATTTATTTGACAGACAGAGAGCACAAGTATGCAGAGAGGCAGGCAGAGACAGAGAGGGGGAAGCAGGCCCCCCGCCGAAGCAGAGAGCCCGATGCGGGACTCGATCCCAGGACCCTAGGGATCATGACCCGAGCCGAAGGCAGGGGCTTTAACCCACTGAGCCACCCAGGCGCCCCCATACAATTTGTTATTGACCGGACTAGATCTGCTATGTTTTCAGTAAGTAAGATGAGACTGTTTCATGGCATAAAAACTGTAAGTACTTAAATCAAACTTTCAAAAATTACTTCTGGAGTCACTATTCCCATTAATGTACTTACATCTAAATGTAAATTATATAAAAATTTTTATCCTTCATGAAGTCTATGTTTTATAAAATTAATAAAAGTTCACTATGAAATACAAACTCTGAATATTTCAGAACTGTATTCTCTGTGCTTCTTTTATCTCTGAAAATTAAATGAAATTAGAGAAAAGTATCTAAATAGCTCCTCCAAACAGGAGAACTCAAAGTCGGAGAAATAGTTGCTATTCTTCAAGAAAGGGAGAGGAAGACAGGGAAGGGGAGGGAAGACAGAGATCCCTTTGCATATTAACTTGGGTGATATGGAAACCCAAATTCCAGATGATATAATCTTAGTAACAAAGCAGATCTCAGAAGGCTATAGATTTGTAGGAGCGCTCAGAATACAGTGAGGTCCTGAGACCATAGGCTGGAGCTCTCTTTATAGCCTTAGCACCTAATACCCTGGGTGCACCAGGGCACCTAGAGTGAATGAATTCCATTTTATTTTGTTTTGCTTAAGGATTTGTTTATGTATTTGAGAGACAGAGAGAGAGTGCACTGGGGAGAGGGACAGAGGAAGAGGGCGGAAAAGAGTCTCAAGCAGACTCCCCTCTGAGCACGGACTCAGACCCAGGGCTCTATGCCACGACCCTGACATCATGACCTGAGCCCAAATCAAGTCGGACACTTAACCCACTGAGCCACGCAGGCACCTGTGAATCCCATTTTATATCCTCCTCTGCTAAACACCAGAATACTTTTCACTAATAGCTCTGTAGATATAACTAATAATTTTTATGTTCTTTATTTGTTCTTTAGGTTTATAACAATGTAAAAAGAAAAAAAACACATTTAAAGACATTCAAATTCAATAAAATATTTCATATAGGAACTAAGATTTGCACTTAAACAAAATATTGTGCCTCACAGTTTGCACTGTGTCTCGCTGTTTTAAATTTTAAATGATCCAAATCAGTGTGCACTTCGTCTTGGAACACATGTCTCCCTGAGTTCACATGGGCCGGCAGATACAGAAGAGAACCTCCATGATAAGTACAGCGATTGTCTGGAAACTGAACCAAAAAAAGACCTTTCTGGCAATAGTATTTTGACACTGGTACTGTTTAGAATTTCTGACATGTGGCGATAAAGCAAAGCAAAAGAACATTTAGTTGATTTTCTCATAATTTTTCATTCTTCTCAGAAAATGCACTCCCTATTCCTTTCATCCAACACCTACTGTGCATATGTCACTAATGCCCTGCTTATCAGGTGTTTAATAAGTACGTGTTTGATGATTAGTGAGTAACTAAAAATACAAGATAAAATTGATAAATGTCCTTTGAAAGTATAGATATATACCAAAGGAGTTAAATCTCCTCTGAAACGTCTTTGTAGTGGAAGAAATGAGGACAGGCATCTCTGTGGAGTTAGATTCAATATTGTTCTTTAAAATGAGAGGTGAGTTCAGACATGCAGAGGTTGGACTATCCAGGAAATATTCTAGGTGCTAGAAATTAGGGGGAAAGGATAATGGATGGAACACTTTATAACATGTACAGAGAACCAGGACAAATTTCATTTAGATGAAGACTGAGATAAATGAAAATAGTGGAGGAAAATGTTATAAAAGAAAATTCGAGACAATCCAGGAAGGCTTTCATACCAGACCAGAGCATAGTTATGTCATTTAGTAATATGCTATTTCATATAAAGAATTACTACAAATAAACGAAAGAAAATGAATACATGATCTATTTCATATAGTAACCCTCTAGAAACCAACGTGTCTATACTTGCTATTGAATTTATGTTTTGTATATGGTGCTTCTATTGTTGCAGTATCATTGCTCAATAATAAAAATAATCAATATTTAAGCTAGCTATTGGATGATTAACAATGGCTGCAGCTGTGAAGACAGATTTATCTAGATATGACCTTTATTTTTACTGCTAACATTCTCAGATCATTTAATAAATATAAATCCAGATGTTAATATGAATAGGCAAAAACACGGATGCTTCCTTCTATTAATGATGAATTCTGTGTTAATGTTTAGTAGGATTCCAGTGAGAAAATATGTTATCTGGAATCATTCAGAAAGAAAGAGATTTTTAAATAAATTTAAAAATAAAAAGTAAGATATCTTCTCATCTTTCTCATGAACCTTGATTTATATCTTTTTACATTCACATGTATTCTGTCTTTTGTATTTATTTTAGCAGAGCCCTACCCGTACTAAGCCAAGCTCTCGTTAAAATCTTTCAATTTTGTGAAAGATTTTATTTTTAAATATTTATTTTTAAAGATTTATTTTTAAATATTATAAATTTGTAATGCACTTACAAATTTATAATATTTAAACATTTTCATTGCCTTTATTTGCACATTTTGAGTTAGCAATAAATACTAAAAATAGTGTTGATTCAATATACCTGAGGAAATATATCCACTGTTATGAATTTAATGCCAGGGACTATGTTTGGTTTACTGCTTTACCCCTAGCAGAGTCGTTGCTCAAATTATTTTGTTAATTGAATAAACAGATATATCAAATATTTGCTCCACGACATTCCTCTATCAATAGGTATCTACATCACTACTTCACCATAAAAATTAGCAATCACATCCACTTATAAACATTTTATGAGATAAAAGCAACAATAAATGTCCCTTTTCAAACAGTATCCCCCTTTTCCACTTGCAGTTATCATCCGTATTCAAGACAAACCATGAAACAGTTCTAACTATTCTACGAGGTTCAAATTTGTTGGACAGGAAAGGGACTTATACTGTAGCCTGCATATATGTGTGTGTATGTGTATATATATGTATATATATACATATACATATACATATATATATATATATATATTTAACTCGACAAATGGAAATTGCAATTCTCTGAACAAAAAGAATCTTCAAATGTTCTTGCCAATCCTCGAGCACCCTTTCCTGGCCCCTCAAGGAATAAAATGATTAAAAAAAAAAAAGCAAAAAAAAAAAAAAATCCAGGTCAAAGATGAAAGCCACCTGCTCTCAGCAGGGAAAGAAGTATAATTTCTGGGATAATAGTTCTCAGGGATGGATTATAAGCATTTAATGACTGGATAGTAACTCTTAGAGACATCCAGAAGCATGACCTGGAATGGCAAAGTTCAATTCACAAGGAGTTGTATTTCTCCTGTAGGGAAGGAAGTGTCAGTTGACTGACTTGACCACCTCTCAGTCCCTGGATTTGTTTGCAAATCTACAAAATCCCCCTTGAGAACTTTAAGCCCTGAGGAGGGCTGAAAGGGAGGTAACCACTTTTGTACTAAATTGTCACCTCCTTGCTTATTTTTGTGAAGTTCTAAAGAACACAACTATCTCACTAACACAATAGATTTATTATTGAGATGTCAGAATCAGCAGCTTTTAGTCACCGTCTCTTCTGTGCCCCCACTCTATCACAGCTTCTTTGTGGTCAGATTGCCAAAAGCCTTGACATTCTCTACACAAAGATGCAGATGAAAGTAACAAAGAAATTAAATGTAAACAAGCGAGACCACATGGGTTCCATCTGGGGGGTGAACACAGAGGGTGACTGTTTTCTTATTCTCTATGGCTTTTTATATGTTTGTGACAGTTCTTAATTTTAAAAACAGAAAAGACAGAAGATGAAACACAGCACAATTTAGAATCCTTCAGCAGCTTGAAAATAAAGTCTCTGGGCCAGGTGGTCGAGTGATGGCTGCATATTATGAAATACTATGATTTCCACTCATAGGCTACTAATGGGTAGATCAGTCAGAAGGCAGGTTAATGGTGATACCATTTTGCTTCTACTGTCCCAGCAGATTCAAGTCCTTATAAATCTTACATAGACATGTGGAGTAGCTACAAACTGTCACACATGAACTTTTATTGAGTACGTCTTTTGACCTTTGGGTCACTATGCTGGGTTCATCTGCTAAACACAATTTTATCTGTATACATCATCCTCTTTGCGGATCTCTTAGCACTTTATAAATACGATCCTTTTCACCTATGTCTTGGGAAACAGAAGCTCTTGGAAAATACAAGAATTGCCTTTTAGCTCCTAAGCTCTTAACGCCTGAAGACTTGATAATCAACGGAATCACAATTCATCTGTGAACATGTTGTATTCCATGGAAATATAGATTAGCATTCAGAAATCTGTAAATATATTAATGAGTTTAAGTTGAAAGACACCAGGCTTTTCCAGTCAATAAACACTGAAGAATGGCACATCTTCAGCATTTAGAAAAAAGAAAAAGAAAAAAAAAAGTTCGATGCAGGAGTCAGACTGGTTCATAAATTCTTCTTTGCTTAAAATTAGTTCTTTTGCTTAATGCTCTTCTGCATCCTCGTGCAGGCAAGAGAACGGAATTCCCCAAAACACTTTGAGAACTATCATCTGTGTACCTTTTATGCACACTTCTCCCCAGTGCTAGCTTTTAATGACATTTAGTCCCAGAGATTTTGGTTTGAATTAATACTACCTGTTTCTTTTGAAGTGTAATCTAAATAATATGATATTGTAAATCAATCAACTTTTTTTTTTTTTTCCCATAACTGAAACTGCCCCACCGAGATAAACACATAGACTTCCCACGGACCCTTTTTACACATTCGGTGTAAGATTAGGGCAATTTAATACTTTGGTGTTTTCAATGTAATGCCTCTTGTATTTTTCAATACAGCATTCATATTCTTTATCTGATCTGTCATTTATGATAACAGCTGTCCCTTGTGGGTTTTAAACAGTGTCGTGTTGAGATATGCCTCTGAATCGCCTGAAGACCCATTCCACCAGGAAATACTGGGGCTAAGACCCCGGCAACTGACCTTTCAGAGCCACTGTCCAACGTACTCCCTGGGCTGCCTCGAGCTTCACACACTTATTTCCAGGGACGGATTTTAGAACCTTTGTAAACTTAATACACATGGTCTGTATGGGGCCGGGTAAGTAAATAAAAATGATAAGGATAATCCAAACACAGAATGGCCTATTTAGAAGCTGGAAACTATAATCATGATGTGACAGAAATAAAAAGTAAAATCTGGAATAAGAGGTTCCAAGAGCCTCATTAGGAAAGCATGTCATATACACTAAAATATGGTATTATACTGAGAGCAGAGCTTAAATGAGGACATTTTTAATACATTAAATGAACTAATGGAAGACAGTGAATTACATGGGCTGAATCAAATGAGAGAACTATGTCGTTGTTCTTTCCTTTTTAGCCCGGATCTTCCTTTGCAATGTGTGGTAACCACGTTTCATCTAACTGTTTCATTGAGATGGGGGGAAAAAAAAGTAATAGGGTTATGACCACTAAGAAATAAAAGCAAAATAGGAAAGTAAGGAGTCTTCTATTTCATCTACAAATAATCTTGAAATCCCTTAATGGTAAAAGAAACAAAGCTATGCAAGCTCAAACATCTCAGACAAAGGGGAGAGGAGAAGAACAAAATAAACAAAAAAACTTGTGTGGCAGGTATTAAGCACAGTGATTTTTAAGGGATCTACTCTGAAGAGGCTTTCAAGACAACCTATATATGTATGTGTGTGTGTGTGTGTGTGTGTGTATGTGTATGTGTGTGTATATATATATATATATATATATATTGTTTTTTTTCCCCCTAAAAGGGACTCTCACATTTAGAGATGACTGTTTTCGATTTGCTATTGGAGAATCAAAATGGAGAACATGTTTTTCTAACTACTGCAAAAACTTGTAAAGATTATTAGAAATGCAGGACTAGATAATAGTCTCTACTAAAAAGTTCAGTTTCTAAGATTTAACAGGTTAAAATTAAGTAAATGTAAGCATGATAAGCAGTTTTTTTGTTTTTGTTTTTGTGTTTTTTTTTTTCAGGTAGGATCAGAGCTCAGTAAATTAAAAAAAAAAAAAAAATACAGCCAACAGTGTAAATCCTTGCCTAGGAATTTCTGACAGGAAAACAGATGGAAGTGAAGCAAAAGCACATCTGTAACTTGTGGCTCTAAATCTCTCATTTAGGTTGTAAGTGACACGTTGAAAAGTAAGCAAAAAAACCCCACAACTCGGCAGAGATCAATAAATACGGAAAGTGTCATCGGCCTAAAAATACAAATCTTCAAAGGCAGTATTTGTCCAAAAAGGACCATATATCAAGGTAGACAATGCAAGTGGAATCAAGGCAAAAGACTTAATTAGACCCCCCCAGGCAAGTTATGTGAAAGGACCATCCAAACTGAATTCCTGGCATGGACCAAAGGAAATACTGCAAAACAAAAAAGAGAACTGGCATAACCTACAGCTGGAATCCAGAGTGGGCGAGCATAAGTAAGCTAATGGACAATGCTTCCAAAAATGAATAGAATCCCAAAGTAATGGGAAACAGCCTCGAGGCGAAAAGTTGCAAGCAAGCCTCACTGAAGAGACTGGTATTTCCACACTGTAACTTACAGGGTGAGTCATGAAGGGACACACACACACACACACACAGACAGACATACACACGTGCGGTAATAAACACCACACAGACATAAATAATTGTATCTGAAAGGACTATTCAGAAGGTTTATTTCAGGCTGTCTCACCTGTTCTTTCAGTTAACATTTATTACCTCGCCATGGAGATCTGTATAATTTACCATTTATGAGAGCAGACCGGGATGTAAGGTGCACCATTTGGTGCTTGAAATATTGGCTGTATGACAGAATAAAGAATTACAAAGTCTGGCAAGGCTCTAGAAATCATCTAGGCTAAGCATCTTATTTTAAATATGAGAAAAATGGAGTAAGAGGTTTGATAGGCAAGTAGGGATACCATTGAAAAATAATTCATCAGTAAATGTGTTCTGCCATATACAAAGATAAACATAACTGAGTTTGAAAGTGATTGAAAGGAGGTGCTTACTCTCCTGAGGTTGTCATGAAATGTACTTTAATTCAGCTTCTTTACCACATTTAGCGTCTCTCCCTGTGCACGTCTCTTGTCTAAAGTTTGCATTGTTCAAATTGTCCACAAAATTTTCATGAGACATGTCTCCAAATCCTTTTGACTACATGCAGAAATAAGATCCACCCTCCAAGTACAAATGTTGCTAAAAATGAAGGCAAAATAATAACCATAATTTCAAACATGGAAACTAATTAAATATCATCTCTTCCCATTAACCTTTAGTAACTGACCTATCTCTAACCAACCCCTGTCCCTAATATAAACAAACTACCACTCTTGCGCTCCCAAGCGCAGTTGGTTGACCTGGTTCCAAGTGTGAGTGTGTATGAATGATATGTTGTGTGTGTGTACGTGAGTTTTGACATTTAACTCTCTGTTGTATGACAAGGCACTTACATTATTCACATGTCAATCTTTTACGTTGTTTACTGCTTGAAAACAGAGACCTAGTTAAGTCACTCTTGTTTTCTAGTACCTTCCTCAGTATCTGCCACATCCAAATTCATATGATCTCATTTAAGTCTTTCACTTCCTTGGTAACAACATCATGGAAGAGATGGGTGCCCTCATTTCCTAAGTTAAGAAGCTGAGTTGGGGGGACCTGGGTGGCTCAGTCAGTTAAGCCTCGGCACTCTGCTCGAGTCATGATCCCAGGGTCCTGGCATCTAGCCCACTGTCAGGCTCCCCACTGCGTTTCCCTCTCCCTCTGCTGCTCCCCCTACTTGAGTGCTTGATCTCTCTCTCTCTGTCAAATAAATAGATAAAATCTTAAAAAAAAAAAAAAAAAAGCTGAGCTAGGAAGGCGTAGAACAGAGACATAAGCCTGATCTGCTTCCACATTGAATATTCTCATCATTCGAGCAAACTATATTGGTGATATCCTTACTGCCAAATCGAATACCTGATTTTTTTTTCTTTTCTTCCCCCCCCCCCAAATACCTGATTTTTAATAACAATCTCATCTGACTTCCTTTTGGTGTGTAATATTACTGACAATTGCTTTCTTCTTGAAACAGCTTTTGTCCTTTGTCATGCCACTCTCAACAAATTCCCCACCTACTATCAAACTATTTCTTCTCAATTGACTTTATAGTATTTTCCTCTGTTTTTGTTTTGTTTTTCCCCTTAAATATCATTGTCCCTTGGGATTGTGTCCTTGCTCATTGATCTCATACTACATATTTCCCTGGGCTATTTCACACACCTCCATGACTTCAAGAACCACCAGTACATTGGTGATTTTCAAGTTCATGATGCCAGACACCACCAAGCCTCAGGTTCCCATTTTCAACTGGCTATTTTGGCAGCATATCCCAGAGCCACGTCAAGTTCAACATGTCCAAGTATAAAATTCATGCCCTTACACAATATTTGGTGTTTTTGCTATCAAATATCAGAAGATATCTCTTTGTGAATTTCCGTCATCTCTGGTTATCTTCTGGAAATCACAATTACTAAGAATTTAAGAGTCTGTGTCTACAGGCAGGTATTAATGTTTCTGGGACAGGAGTAGGGAAGAATTAAAATGCATCAAGGATCCGATAGGACAGGAACTTGTTGCAGCCTCTCATATACATCATGATGTCGATATCTGCAGTGTCAGTCAGTCCGAAATACAAATGGGGACGATAAGACTTCTTATGACTGTTGAAATTTTATGTATGTTTTAAAGGGGAAACAATCACTATCCTATTAATTTCCCATGTACTTGTTATGTTCCCATCACAGCAAAGCTCTTTCAAGATCTTTTTTTTTTTTTTAAGGTTTTATTTATTTGAGAAAGAGAAAGTGAGAGAGAGAGAGAGAGAGAGAGAGCATGAGCAGGGATGGGGGAGAGGGAGAAGCAGACTCCCCACTGGAGCCTGACATCGGGCTCAATCCCAGGACCCTGAGATCATGACCTGAGCCGAAGGCAGATGCTTAACTGACTGAGCCACCCAGCGGCCCGTCTGATTTCTTCAATGCTCTTTCCCACCTCTGAGATTTCACATGGGCTTTTCCTTCTGCCTGGAATATTCTTCCCTATCCTTGTCTCTTTGCCCTGAAATTTCCTAATCATTTTCAATATCTGGTTCAAAAGTTACTTTCTCAGACAGAAGATCTTCCACAGCCAATCTAAATCCCACTCATTTTTCCCAACCATGCCCTGTGACTCCCCCTCCCCACCACACCACTTTAGCACTTACCACACTTTCCAATGATATATTAATCTGTTTTCTTGTTTAAAGCATATATCATTTAGTAGGTTGCAAGCTCAGTGAATACAAATATAACTTCTTTTTCCTTTTTATCTTCTATAAAACTACTGTTTATTTAGCACAGCATTGTGCACACATTGTTAAGTAAATGAATATTCTCATAGTTTATATTTATATTGTAGCCACTAGCCACGTGCTACTACTTATCTTTATTATTTAAAGTTTTTATTTTAATTCCAGTCAGTTGATAACACACATGATACTTTTTAAATTAATATCAGTTAAAATTAAATAACATTAAAAATTCAGTTCCTATGTCACACTAATCAAATGTTAATACTAATAGCCACACAGCTCCTATGTTGGAGAATGGACATATGGAACATTCCTATCATCACATAAAGTTCTAGTGGACACACTAGTCTACACTAAGCAATTAATAAAGGAGAAGTACAAATTAAGGACTTATTAGACATCCATATCTAGATTCTATGCATTCTATTCTATTCACTCCTATTTTCTTTAGGGTCCTTAGTCGCAAATATTTCTCAATCCAGATGGTTCCTCAAATTATTGCTAAGTATATCTATCCATCAAGTCACTTCTTTTCTAAAAAAAAACATTGGTAACTTCTCATTGCCTACAGGATAGAGTTTGAACTACTTAATATGGAAACAAGACTTCTTATCTTCCAATTTACCACTCCAATCTCGAATGACATTGCCCCCCATGTCCACCCCTCCAGTTCCACTTCCAACAAAATTTCACCCTTCTGTAAACCAAATATACACTGTCACACTGCCTGAAAGGCTTATCCTTTCCTTTCCTTGATGTAGTACTCCTCCTTCTACAAGACTCAATTTTTGAGCTTCGTCAAATATGCAGTATTCTCAGCTCCTACCTGTCACTTAATATTGTGATTATCTGTTTGTATCTCTATTTCCCTCAGTGTGCTGGGAGATTTCAAAGAAAGGGGACAGTGGTTTACTTATCTCCCACGGTCTAGTGTATTATTGCATTTTGTCCAGAACTTATATTTTGTTACTATTGAAATAATGAAACAATATAATAATGAAAGAGTGGGTTACAGAATTGAAAAGACTCATTCTTATTCTATAAACAATCTTTAATAATTTTTGTGTAATTTTTGCCCATTTCAATAAATCTTCTCCCCACCAATCACAATACACTACACAAATAGTACTATCTTTGACAGGTCAATAAAATGACTTTTACTTGAGTTTAGTAGCTGAAGAGGTAGGGAACACTTGTCACCAATTTGGAGGCTGCAGCTCATCAGTTACAAATGGAAACAAATAAAAACAACAAAACCAGAATATTTATAAGTATATGAGTCTGTAGGAATATCCTGGTGGAACAAAGAGTATAAAGAACTCCCACATTACTAAAAGGTTCTTTAAACTCAGTAAAGTGTACACAGTTCACTCTTACTTCTCTAACATCATCTCTGACTTCTTGGATCTTTGCTTATATCTATCAAACTCAATTTTGTTTCATAGCATAGACATACATTTGTTATTATTTCTTGAAACTGAAAAGCAGTATTGTAATAATCCCATGGGGGTTAAAAAAAAAAAAAGAACCAACAGAGAGGAATAATATGTTCTGAATAATGTCAGAAGAACATTTTATGTGAAAATAATATTTAACAGCAACTATGAGGCCAAACAGTTGTTTTCTTTTTAATTAAACTTGTTATTATTTATGGGACGCCTGGGTGGCTCAGTCATTAAGCCTCTGTCTCTGGCTCAGTTGTTTAGCCTCTGCCTTCGGCTCAGGTCATGATCCCAGAGTCCTGGGATTGAACCCCGCATCGGGCTCCCTCTTAGGTGGAGGCCTGCTTCTCCTTTTCCCACTCCCACTTCCCCTGATTGTGTTCCTGCTCTCACTCTCTCTCTCTCTGTCAAATAAATAAATAAAATATTTTAAAAAAATTAAAAAATAGACTTATTATTTGACTTATTTATAAAAAGATTTCAAGTCATTTTAAATCTTGTCTGTGAAATCTCCATTTACAAGTGCTCATTTTTTGCCACACTTTAACCCTAAATTATTAAGTAGAGTTCAAAACCGTCAGAGCATGCTGCAATTAAGAGATTTTAGAGATGTATGCAAAACCAAATGTTGTAAACATTTGACGAACTGATCATATGTGTATGGGAAATTCTGAAGATGGTACTAACTAGAAACAGTGATTGAGTAAAGAGATGTAAGAAGAACCTCCATTATATCTTTTTTTTTAGAGGAAATTCATCCATCACATGTCCTTATTTGATCTCACAATTTGTTAGCTTTTTATCCAAACACAATGGCTTGACAAAATCTTGCTGTGTGGCCTTCGAGTTTTTTGTGGTGGGAAGATTCCTGCACTACAATTCTCTCAGCCTTTTTAATTATATAGGAGTTTGTTCATAATTAAAACAAAATGCCCCAAGGCTTATAGTTAAGAGTCTCTACCATATTTTTAAAATATAAGTTTATAAATGGGGCAACTACATTTTTCTTCAATATATTCTTCCACCTCGAACATAGCTTTCAGTACATTTAACAATAGGGTACAAATACTATTTTGTAACAAATGGTTTTCTATCACATGTGTTAGACCTACGAAGATATAAGTATTGAACTTCTTCACAAAACACTTGTTATCGGTGTTCATCAGAGAGTGACTTGTAAATCTTTTTTGACATATTTAATGTAGTTCATTTATGTAAATGATGTCAATCCACAGCCCCGCTTTTCAGGGTCGGAATACTGTTGTTACAAAGCATGCTTCAGTACACTAACATGCTACGGCTACTCCAAGCAATGGCCATTCATCTCTAGGCAAGAGGCTTCAAGAGAAATTACTGTGAATTCTTGGACTCTGAAAGAATGAGGATGCTTTTTAGAGAGTTCTGTCCCCTGGGGGTAAAGGGATCAGTGGGAGGCAGCATCAGTGGCTAGGACACTAGGAAAAGAGTGATGTGTGCTTGGGAGCTGGCCTCATTCAAAAGCCATGTTTTCATTAGCACTTTTAAGCGCTGTGATGGTTTGTATTTCTGTCCCTGGAAGTGCTTAAAAGCCTGAGGGTACAGATGGAGACAAAAAAGTGATCGGCTCAAATGGAAGAAAATGAAAAGTTTGTACAAGACCTAAAAAAAGCTTCCTATTCAGAGTACTTATTAACTTAACAGCTCTTTTTTAATAACAGAGTTTATGAAAGGTGTCTGGCTATTTAAGAAAAGTTATTTCAAGGAAGATAAAGCCAACTGAAAAAATAATATATTGAAATCAAAAGTGTGAGCCAGTAGCATTACTATTCTATAAAGCTTGTATTCACTCAAATGAGAACTTGAATGGAACAAAATGGAAGTGTTTCATAGAATTCTGTTTTCCTGTAACTAACATAAAATGACAATCTTAAAAAATGAATTGCAGTGTTCTTCAAAAAAAAGTTCTGCATTTTGCTTTGTTTTTTCTTCTTATCTCATTTATTCTCAAAGCCTAATCTAGATAAATGGTCTAGAAAATATTTACTATAGTATTACTATAACCACATTTTCAACTTACTTGATCCCTATAAAGATACATAATTTTGCATGTGTGATGTGTTTTCATAAAAATACCAGACCTTATTCTGTTAGTATTCAAGTTACTCCAGTGATTACACTATTTTCAACTTCAAAATCAAATTTAATGTACAAAAGCATTTTAATTTCCATGGTCCAGGACAATGCAGGGATCTTACCGGGAATAGTGAAAACTGGCAAAGGGATAAACCCATCAAAATAAGGAGCAAGCTGCCAAAGAGATCTAATTCAAACCTGGCTAACAGTTCATACTGGGGGAAAAAAAAAAAACAAAAACCAAAACAACAAAAAAACCCTAATACTGGGAAAATTTGTATCCTTTTTTTCCTTTTCACTTTTGGATCGTAAAAACTATTCATGTAAGATAGTGTGAATTTATCTTATCACTTATGAATGATGGACATAAACTTTTACTTCAACATTACATAATTAATTGTTCATACATACATATACATGCCACTTAAGTAAGATAAATATATCTTGCCTTACAAACTCTTCCAACTCGAGAAAGGATGGTCTTATCAGAAGTAGTGCCTTCTTGAGATGATTCACGAAAGAAGAAATATATTTTATCATCATCTGGATTATAGGTGTCTGGTATAGGGAAAGTTCCGATAAATTTTGCTCCTGTTTGAAAGAAAAGAAGCTATGGATTACAATACTGAGACAATGCCCCCAAGATAGCATTATCTTGTGAATAATGTGTCTTTGAATGTGAAACAACTATCAGCAGAATAAAAAAAAAAAAAATGAACCATGAATGGAATGAGTGAAATGAGACATACACACAAATAAACACGACACTATACAGAAACATGTATTAGTATGCAGAGATCTCAAACAAGTTCTCTAGGAACTCCAGAGAGCTGGTGAGAACATGACTGGCTGATGTTCACAACTGCAACTAAATTACTTAGAAAGTCCTTTCAAACCTGGAGAATCTACGATTTTATATTTTCCTTGTATTTGACGGAGTCACTGTTTTTTAAAATCACAATGTATAGAATGAAGAACTTAGGGAAAACTAGAAACAACATCCCAAATTTTTATACATTATGATGTTACTTGCTGCCTTTTAGGGAAAAGGGAAATTAAAACAACTAATTAATAGAGCTTGGGTTGACTCCCTTGTAGGTTCTGGAGATACTCTTTGCAGGTTTATATCCTATCTCTCCCACTTACTACAAGGGTGGCCTTATGTGAATTTCTGTCTTCTCTATGTCTCAATTTCCTCATGCCTAATATGAGGCTATCAATCATCTACCTAATAGATAACTGATACGATAACCAAGTGAATTAATATATGTAAAGCACTTGCTATCTGGTAGTGACTGACACATAATAAGGGTTCAATAAATGTTTCAATAAATTTATTTATTTATATTTAATTTATAATATTAATTGTATAATTATTTTTATAATTATAACATTTAATTTTAAATATAATTTTTAAATTTAAATTTTTAAGTTAAAATTTTAAAATTTTAAATAAAATATAATTTTATGATTATAATATTAATTCATATTTTAATTTATAATATTAATTATCTATAAGTGTTCAATAAGTTTATTATTAAATGAATCTTCAGGATGATAATCATGATTATGGACACAAACAAGAGGATGATAGAAAATTTAGCACATCCACACACTTGTTCAAATAACAGGTAGCTGATAAAAACAAGGTACACATTCTAAACGTACTGGCATGGAAAGATGTCCATAATATAGGTCAAATGAAAAAAAAATATTAGAAACTCAACTAATCCTTTTGCACTGCACCAATGACAAGCCAGTTTGGGTTACTAAGTCCTTGTTTAAAAAGTTTTGGGCATTTTTAAGTCTGGGTTTTATAGAAGTGTGAATGAACCAAGTAACAGATCTGTAATGAGGTGATACTAATTTGGAAATTGTTCTTTTGATTAAGGCAAAATAGAGAGAATGGTTATTCAAGAAGGAAGAACCTCAATGAAGTAGAAAATGGGAGATGCCTGGAGGGAAGCACAGAGCAGTCTTTAGGAAGTAGAGCAGGAAACAAGAGAAGACAAAAAAATTTCAAACCACAACCACCAGCACCATAACAAAAACAAAACAGAAAAGAAGATCAACATTTGCCCTATTGTCATGTACCCCAGGAGTCCTGAAAATCATCCCCTGCTAAAGCAGAGCAGCAGTCCAAAAGCCCAGTAAACAATTTTCCCAAGAGCTTTCTTCAATAAACAAAAGTTAATGTTTGATTCCAAGTGATGGGTAGTTCAGTCTTCTCCATCCCAGTCAGGCTGGGTCACCCGGGGTCTCCTATCCAATCTCTTCTCTGCTTAAATGGGAAACTTTAAGAGGAAAATGAGTGGGAATTATGTGTATGAACTTTCTCTCCTTTGTTCTTTATTATTTCC
The DNA here is from genome assembly GCF_963455335.1 of Martes martes. Classification (NCBI taxonomy): domain Eukaryota; kingdom Metazoa; phylum Chordata; class Mammalia; order Carnivora; family Mustelidae; genus Martes; species Martes martes. The sequence continues at coordinate 31,439,320 of NC_137899.1, forward strand.
GTGTTCTTTCCCTGAAGTTTAGAACTCCAGTGGACTCTTACGCTCTTGATAATCTCACTTTCATATATTTTTGGTTACTTAAAAAAAAATTTTTTTTTTAGAAAACCATGTAGGGTTTTGGGGGATGCCTGGGTGGCTTGGTCGGTTAAGCATCTGCCTTTGGCTCAGGTCATGATCCTGGAGTCCCGGGATTGAGACCTGAGTCTAGCTCTATGCTCAGCAGGGTATCTGCTTTTCCTTCTCCCTCTGCCCCTTCCCCTGCATGTGTGTGCTCTCTCTCTCGCTCACTCTCTCTGAAATAAATAAATAAAATCCAAAAAAAAAAGGAAAGAAAGAAGACCATGTAAGGTTTTGGGGTTTCTGGGTGGCTCATTCCACAAAGTGTCCTACTCTTGATTTTAGCTCAGGTCACGATCTCAGAGTCCTGTAATTGAGCCCCACAGTGGGCTCTACGCTCAGCAGGGAGTCTGCTTAAGGATTATCTCCCTCTCCCTCTGCCCTTCCTGAGTAGCAGCAGGACACAAAAGGGATAAAACTGAAAAGATATGTGGATTATAGGAATATGATTGGCTTCTTTTATCTTAACAAATATTTGAACTTAAAAAGGGGATTCACACAAACAGAATTTATCATAGCACTCAAATAATTTAAATAAAAGTTCTACATGAAGCATGTCACCCTTGTAACATTTATATCCTATCACTTTAATGATTGAGTGAATTTATAATTTAAAAAATAACTTTGTAGTACAAAATTTACAGTCCTTTCTCTCTAGAGAGGAAATGAGAATTCAGTGATGTGAAACAGAAAATCATTACAGGTAAAAGGAATTCCAGTGTGAGAGACAGAGTCGCTTGTAAAGCTTTCCTCAGATACTCAGATGGGCAAAGTGGTTAGAGGAGACAATTGTTAAGTCTTCACTTGTTTACTGAGTTCAACAAAAAAATAATTCTATGACAAAGCAGAATGTAGATGGTCTGCAGGATGACCAAATAAATATGACAGTTCCTATTCTCCTATTGCAGAAATGCACAGGAAAACCTACTTTGGGTATTGAAAATATTATCCAAGGCAGGTATCACCATTTGAAATGGTCAAAGGTAGAATATGACACTAGTCTACATTCCAGGAATTTTATCTATGATATCAGTGGGGGAAAAACAGAGTAAATACTCGCCAATTTGTATTTCTTTCACCTTTTAACTAACATATAATACAGATGGTCAATAGATCCTAGATGTTTATAGATAAATAATCACTTACATTCAGTGACTGTTGGTTTTATTGGATTCTCTTTTAAATGTTGGTTCTAAGTCCTATAAGACAACCATTTTGGAGTACTGTGAGAAAACTGAATGATGGGGATTTTGAAGCCAAATGTTTATTATAGGAAGAAATCTAATTATGAAAAATGAGTTAGTATCAAACAGTACTCTATTGTGTGATTTCAATAATAAGCATACTCATGAGGTAAAAATAAATACGTTTCAAGAGTATAGAATATCTTTCTTGCAGATTCAATTGATGCTAGTATTTTAATATAGAAACTCTTTCTTGAGTTGCTGCCAAGTTTGAGTAAAAATAGTTATCGTTTAATCAGTGTATGACATGCACAGTTGTTGCATTAAATAATTTAAAATCATAACAATAGACACCTGGGCTTTATTACAATGGCACATTTTCCCCCTTCGGCATTGAAAAGACATGCTCTAATGGGGATAGAGTTTAAAATCATGTATTTTCACAAATGAGCTATTAGCATGACACTTAGAGGCACTGCCTAGTGAAAATGGCATTAACTCACGGAGCCTGCAGTATGCGTCACCAATCTCTTTGCACCCGGATGAGCACACCCACACCATGAATTAACAAATAGTGACTTCCTTACTTTCCTTCACTTCTTCTTGCAATATATTCTCACTATCACTTTTTTAAAATGTTACCCTTTCAGAATGGAAGGAGAATTTGCAGACAACAGAATTCTCCAGGAGACACGTTCAATGAAAACTGTCTCCATATGTTAAAAATAAAAATTTAAAACAGAAGTTCTCATCTACTCCAGCAAAGAAAATAAAAACATACGCATTTGAGGCATCATTGTTTGTTTTCATTTTCCAAATGGTCATACTTCTAAGCTTTACCCTAAAATTCTCACGAAAACTCAACTGTATTTGAGTAGCCACTCTAACTTGTATCTACATTCCTGTTTCCTGATGGTTCTAAGATTCAGTTGATTAAGAAAAGTGAGAAAGAGAAGTGTGGAACCATCCAAGACTTCATCCAGAACCGCCCATAGTACTGCATCTTTGCAAGTTTTCATCCTCCTGGTGAGGTATTTAGCAGATGGATTGGTCTCTCAAAGAAGGGGTCGGTATTCACACTTCTTAAGGTTACTGAACCTGGATTAGACAAAGTCCTAGAGGAATTCTGACAAGGATCCTTGGATTGGTAAGTGAAGAGGATAGCTGATCTTGCTCTGGCTAATTTTGGGCAGGGCAAAGAACAAAATACGGCATACACACAAGCATTAAGGATTTTATGGACTTAAAAAGATTCACATAAGATCATATTTTTTAAAAGGTTAATTATTTAAACACACTCAATTGCAAATTTATTTAATTCTTATATTTCACTTAATCTAAATGTAATATTGATTTACATTTACAAGAGTTTAGTGAATCACAAACATGTAAAATTAGCATTCTAAACTAAAAGTGGAAGTACAGAGAAGAAAATTTAACAGGAAGAAAACCTTTCAAACTGTCTAACCAGAAATAAATAACACAATGATGTTTTACTATATAGAAGAAACTGATTTGACATTGACACCGATCCCATCATTTGAAATATCGAATATCTGTCAGTTCTTTCAACCTCGCAATAATTTTATGAGACCAAGGCATGAGTTTCACATATACATCTAAGTGAACAGTAAAGAAAATTTATACTTTTGTTGCATTATTTGATTGTGAGCTACTCCACACAGTTAATAAATAAGTACCCTTTAGACCAGCACTGTCTAATAGAAAATCCTGTGATGATGGAAATGTTTTACATCTGTGCTGTCCAACATGAGAGTCTCTAGCCCATGTGGCTAGTGAGTGCTTGAAATATGCCCAGTATGTCTAAGGAACCAAATTTTAAATGCATTTAATTTTAATTAATTTAAATGTACATGTGGCTAGTGTCTACTATATTAGTGCCACTTCAGAGCAAGTAGTCTACGTCAGTAACTGCTACATCAGGTCCAATGTTAAGGCAGAAACAGCCTCTAATCCCGTAACGGCCACCAGAAGGGCAGTCAAACTTGCAACTCAGGAGATAGGGTACACTACCGCTTTCCCAGGTTTGGTACTGGAATGGAAGGCCAGGCTTGGGGATAGTAGACCTGGACACACCTTCTTCATGTTATCTTAATTTATGGAATATGAGGTTGAATAAGATCATGTCTATGATAACCTTATTCCCAGTAATCTTCATAGTTCCCCAATCACTGTATTTTGTTTCCCCGTCCTCCAGATTCCAGCCAGATGATCCACCGACCTCTGTCTTGGGACCCCAGGGTGACTCTATCTAGAAAATGGCCACTTCTCAGAATGGAAAACAGAAATGCTCCCTAAGCAAGTCAATCTTTTGCCTTAGCCAATCAAGTACTTCCTCATTACAAGAATCTCATATAGTTTCTATAATTTCTCCTTTGCTGTGCCCTGGTTTCCACGGACTGAGAATCTCCTCGGCTGAATGGGTCTCCTGAAACATCATGCTCTTCTAATTCTGGGCTGCCTGTCCATCAGCAAAGAGCTGATCTGATGTTCTCACTAACCCTGACTTCAGAGATTCTGCCACCGTCTTCGACATCACTTACCCAACTACACGTTCTCTCTCTGCTCTAGGGCCTGCAACCAAACCCACATCCTCAGTTTGCTATTGCACAACGTAGCATGTAGGCACCACCTTTGTCTGTAGATGAGGCTCCAGGAGCAGGGGATGTGCAGTCAAAACAGCAGAATTTGGGCTGATCATAAAATATATCATAAGATGTCAAGAAAAAAGTGTCGAGAGCAAGAAAGACATCCCTGACTTTCAACCTCACATCTACTAGCTATCTGTGCACGGTATATCTGACTTCTAGTCTATCCCCCATATGTAAAGTGGGAATAGTAATTCTCTCAGGATTATACCGGTAAATAAAATAATACTTTAGAAGTGCCTAAAATGGTGATATTATACAAAATAAGTTTAAAGCAGAAGAGATTAGCGATAGGAAGATGAATTAACAAACAATAAAATAGTGGCAAGAACCCAGAGATCAAGTGATGATGAGCTACAGAATGATGGTGGCCATGGAAACAACAAGGTCGATAGATATTTTGAGGGAAGTAAAGGCCCTAGTGATAGATAAGATAAAGGGGGTGGGGGAGAGGAAGGAGTCAAAGATAACTTCAAGGTAACTGGGTGGATAATGTTTAGAAAGTTAAGATAGATAGAAATCAGGAAACTGGTGTTGAAGGGCAGGTTCTAAAGGGAAAATAAGATAATTTAAATTAGATTCCGGGGGATTTTAGATTTTAGATCCAATTAGTCTTTTAAATATCTCTATCTCTACCTGTATCTGCATATATTTAAAGAAACTCAAGCAAAGGATCACAACTTAAAACAATTTGTAAAAAATAACCAAAGCCCCCTTTGTGGCACTATCAGGGTGAAGGCTTAGATCTCTTTATTCGCATATAAAACATCAGTTTCTTTCCTGTGATCTGGAAGGAAAATATAAGACACCCAAATAAATATTTCTAAGGGCTCTGAGTTGCAGAAAAAAGGTTTAGATATGTAGTTTCAGGAAACACTGGAACACAGGAAACAGTTGGAAATCTGAGAGTGGATGAGCTCACAGAATTATGAAATGCAGAGAGAAAGAAAGAAAAGGTGGTCCATAGTTACAAATGCTTATCAGATGTCAGTGGACCACAGAGCCTTTGGTGTTTTAGTGCCACCTCCTGTCTTTTATACCATCAAGAATAGTGACAATGATGGTGATGACAGCATCTACACTGAACTCTTAAAATTGTCTTCCATTAGACTTCCCAGTATGACCTTCCCTATATGATCTAATTTAATCCTTAGAACACCCTGTGAATAAATACTATTATTATGCCAAATTTTTGACAAAACAATGTAGACACAGAAAGGCTTGACCAAGTTCACAAATAAGTGACATTCAGGATTTAAACCTACATTATTTAATTCCACAGAAACAGAGCTGTGATTCTTGTCTAAACTAGGACACTTTTGAGAGATACAGAACATTAGAGGTAGACTGGAAATACCCAGGGCAAACCGGGTTATATGGTCCCCTGGCCCATAATCACTAAGCATTCTGCTTTGACTGTCTTAGAACCACAAATGTTAGTTTTCCTAATTCTTAGTCATTTGCTTGCATTCAGTCCACTGAGACTTTTCTACTTTTTTCTTCCTTTTTCCTTTCTTCCTTTCTACTGACTTCTTTAATCACCAAGTTCCTTCAGTATCCAAAACCTTCTCTTGAATTCTGTCCTCATAGCCTTGGATTTTTTTATCCCCAAACAAGTATCTTCTATTTCAAATATTTGTTGCTGTATATTCTCACATCCATCTCCACTGGCAATACCTCTGTTCTTGTCCCGTATTTTCCTATTTCCTTGCTATGGCTTCTTTCTCTATCCTCATTCTCTTCTAGTCTTCTCTTCATGCTACTGTCAGTTACCTTTATAAAAAACAAAGATCTGTTTCCCTGATTAAGATCATGGTATGGATGAAGGGGTAAGAAGGCACAAACTTCCACTTTTAAAATAAGTCCTGGGGATGTAATGCACAGCATGGTGACTATAGCTAATATACTGTATTGCATATTTGAAAGTTGCTAAAACAGTAGATCTTAGAAGTTCTCATCACACACAGAAAAATACTTGCAACTATGTATGGTGACGGATATCAACTAGACTTTTTGTGATCATTTTGCAACATATACAAATATTGAATTATTATATTTTACCCTTGAAACTAATAAAATGTTATGAATCAATTATACTTAAAAAAAAAAAAAGAACTAGGCCATAGTTAACTTCCCTGTGGTGTCAGGATAATATTTACAGCTTTCCAGCCCCAACTCCCACTCTTTCCTAATGCTTCCAGTAGCCGTCATCCCGGAGGTCAGTAACCCTCCCTTGTAATCTTTGTAAACCCAGGAGTAGAACAGTATTCAGTATGCCAAGGATCCTCAAAAGTTGTTACTAAATGTTAAACCAACTCGTCTTCTTCCTTTGTGATCCTTTTCACACAGCATTAGAAACATGCTAGTCAAATAACAGTTGAATAAAGATTTCCGACATTATTAATTCTGCAATGCCATTGACTTCTAAATGGACCTGTCATTGTTAAGGGATAAATAGAATAATCTCTGAAAAGAGTGGCAATTTAATGACATTTGCCATCCCAAGATTAAGAAATACAATCTATACTTCATTTTAAAGCCATATGTATATCTTGTTACCTAAACAGATATGGGTAAGTTTTTCTATTTGGTAAAAATCCATGGAGTCACTCTCAAACCAAGTATTTCCACAAAAACCTCACAATGCTCATGAAGATAGTCTTGCCCTGAGTGTAGAGAAATTAATGAGAAATCACGTAGTTGGGAGATATTCTAAATTTGTCTTCCCCATTAATAAGGCTCTTTTTCGGTCAAGGGAGAGCCCATTGTTGTGTAAACAAATGTATCTGGAGGTTCTGACTAAAGAGATGTTTTAAAGTGTTTTTCCCTTCTGTTTATATTGTCACTGCTTAAGTGATACTGAGAGATGGAGAGATAGCCCCTAGGAAATGTCTACCCAGGCCTCCTGCACTAAAACCCAGTATTTATGGTGGGAACAAGAAACGTTGTTTGTCTGCTAAAATGGCAAAACGTTATGTGATTCTGCCACGCTATATAATAAAGTCCTATGATAATTAGAAAACATTAGACTATCATGATTAAACCTGACCTGCTGTAAGGCAGAAGAGCATAAGCAAACAGTAATTAATTAATTAATCAATTAATTCATTAGTGGCTTTCTTAAAACTCAGAATACTGTATGTTTTTTTATTTTTTTTAAAGTTTTTATTTATTTATTTGACACAGAGAGAGAGATCACAAGTAGGCAGAGAGGCAGGCAGAGAAAGAGGGGGAAGCAGGCTCCCCGCTGAGCAGAGAGCCCGATGTGGGGCTCGATCCCAGGACCCTGGGATCACGACCCGAGCCGAAGGCAGAGGCTTAACCCACTGAGCCACCCAGGCGCCCCCTGTATGTTTTTTTAAAACTCAGAATACTCCAAAAAAAAAGTCATCCGATAAACTAATGTCAATATTAATACGCTTAAAATTTTAGAGGGACATGTCAACCCAGGTATAAATTACCTTTAACAAAAGAAGTTAGCATTACAACCTAACCCCTTGTCATTAGGCTCATAGATAGTATTTGGCTTAGTCATTAAAAAACAGACTTCAGGAGAAAGATCGCCAACTTGAGCCCCAGGGTCTATAAGTGACACGTTGTAAGAATTTGACCAAATTGCTCAACCTCACTCTGTTTAGTCATCTGTAAAAGGCACATAATAACAATGCATACCTCATATGTCATTGTGGACATTTAAAGAATTAATTAGAGCGTGGAACAGCATCGAGGACAATAGCACACTCTCAGTAAGTGTCAGCTATTATTATTATATACACAACAGGTCCTGGGGATTTGTCTTAGTGGGAAATTAATCAAATGTATTTTATAATGTTAAGCTAAACTACTTATTCCCAAACACATCTGAATGAGTAATAATGAGTTTCTTATGTACCCAAAAGCAAAGGCAAAAAAAAAAAATGAAAAGAGAACATCACTAACCATTGAGCCAGTAGTGCTCTGAAATGTCAGTTCTGATGTAATGATGGTCGTGAGTAGGCCCAAGGGACCGCGTGAATGCTGTGTCTTTGCCAAGGAAATCAGATGCTGTTCCAGAGTAGAGGTACTCATCTGAGAGGGAAAAGAGAATACACAGGACTTCTGTGAGTACAGCAGCAGATACTACTGGCAATACACTAATTTCATGGCATGAAACCAAAGGCGTTCCTTGCTTAATATGAGAAGATACTGTTTCATGAATTTTACATTCAAATTTTGAAAAATTTGTAGCGTCAAAGACAAGATAACTCAATGAACTTTGGTATGCTGATGCTAGAGACCTGAGGATAAAAATGGCCAAAGTCTTCAGAATTCATAATTGCATATGGATTAGCTTCTCTTATGAATAAGCTCTCCCTCCTTTCCCCTCTCCCCACAAACAATTCAAAGATACATCATAATTAGGAGTTTGTCTTAGTAGCCGCACAAAAAAATACTAAAAAGTAAATGCCATAATGAGGAATGGATTGTGTAATTAGTATTTACTTAACCGACACAACCTCAATGACCACAACTTTTCTCTGCCTAACCTCTGCTGAAAGGGAGCTTTCAGCACTGAAGTCATTCTTGGTAATTATAACATGTTGCATTCCTTGCAGCTAATCACATCTCTAATGGTTCTGATAAACAGGAATTCCTGAAAAGAAAAAGATGTGGCTATTACTGCATACCGAACTTCTTTGTCCTGTTATTTCTGTAAATGCATATCCATGTTTTGCCAGAAAGAGAGAAGTGGTGGTGGTGGTGGGGGGGCGGTACAGAAGAGAACGGAGAAGAGAAAGAGCAGGGGAGGAAGAAGGGAAGGAGAAGGATGAGAGGAAGGGGAGAGAAAAGGAAGAGACGGGGGAAGAAGGGGAATGGAAAAGGATTGAAGGAGAGAAAGAGGGGTGTGGGCCAGTGTTCCTTAATGCTTGTCAGCACTTGGGGAGGAGAGAGACAAGAATGTTGTCCCTATAGTGGAATATATTGCCCTTTGAAAGCTAAGCTTCTATTTTAAGAAATCTTTATAGTCAACAATGTTGAGTACACCTAACAGACAAAAATAAAAAAAAAAAAAGACTAATTTCTACAGAACATTTAGATTTATAAATGGCCATGTATAAGAACAATGAAAGACACTGTTTTATCACTAAAATCCAATTTTCCTCAGAAACATTATCTTTAAAATTCTGACTTTTTTTTTTTAAGATTTTATTTATTTATTTTAAAGACAGGGATCACAAGTAGGCAGAGAGGCAGGCAGAGAGAGAGAGGAAGGGAAGCAGCCTCCCCGATGAGCAGAGAGCCGGATGCGGGACTCGATCCCAGGACCCTGAGATCATGACCCGAGCTGAAGGCAGAGGGTTAACCCACTGAGCCACCCTGACTTTCTATAAGTGATTGAGCTATTTCCTAAAGCCTCTGATTACATCCATCTAAATAACCTGTGATTCAACTATTTAGAGTCAACCAATCTAAATAATGACAGGAGTCAATTTCCAAAGGAAAAAGCAAAACAATACACAAAAGAGAGAAATCCAGTTAGGTAAAATAAATATAGATATGATATTACTTCCTTCTCTTAAAGCAATCTCTTAAAATTTAATGGTAAATGATAATATTTCATTTGTGGAGCAAATTTTTTAAAATGGAAGAAAAAAATAACATCAAAAAGACACTATTTGGTAAGAGTAAAGGACACAAACTATTCATTTGAAACATAAAAAAAACTGTAGATATTTGAACATATTGTCCAAAAAAAAAAAAAAAGTGTGTTTCAACCTAAAAACTGTATCTGTAAACCCAGGCTTTAAAACTGCCTTTGTATTTAAATCACTTAGGGATTTGCAAGAGGGGTCACCGATGCCTGCAATCCATTGTTTTTATTAAGGCTCTGTCAACCCCACTTGACAGATCAGAATCCCAAATCATCTATCTCACTTTCTGAGGATAAAGACTGAACATCAGTCATACAATTTTCAAAACACACAAAAACACGCACGCTTTCACTTCAAAGGAAGATCACTAGTTCTCACTAAGTGAAAATTAAAATGTCATGGTACTTCACTCTTATCGTCTATTCAAACATTTGATAGACAAGTTCAATAAAAAGAGAGTAAAGTCATGAACCAAACCAAGACAAAAGGGGTCCTTATAATGTTTAAAATGCAGAGGTCATGCTGACATTCCTCAGAACAGACTTCAGACCACACAGCACTGCCTTCTTTAAACAGGACAGTCACCTCACAAGCGAATTTAAAATGTAGACAAAGCAAGAGAAGACTGAATGTGCTAACAAAAATTTCGCATTGAGGGAAAAGGTGTTATAACATTCTATTATCTGTATTTCATATTACCTGTATTCCACCATTTGTTTTATTAGTTTATCTGCCTCATCTTATTATTAATCCTCCCACTCAAATCTTCAGCATATTTTGTAACCTATTATGTTTAAGGAATTGCTAAATTTAACTTTCATAGAAGCCAAATAGAGACATAGCTTCATATAAGAAAATCTGAGACATCGAAATAAAATTATAGAACAAGAAAGTATGTGTCGTTTGCATTAAAAAAAAATTCAACCAGAAGTTCATTTAAAAACTGGGTAGAGGAGGGCCTGGGTGGCTCAGTCGGGTGAGCATCTGCCTTCAGCCCAAGTCATGATCTCGGGTCCTGGGGTGGCCCTGCGCTGGCTCCCCGCTCAGTGGGGAGTCTGCTTCTCTCTCTCCCTCTGCCCTTCCCCTCCTTGTGCTCACACACTCCCTCTCTCCCAGATAAATAAATATAAATTAAAACTGTGTAGAAATGAAGGATTTGCTTGGTCCTCCCCTGAGGATAAGGATGCTAAATATAGAGATATGGCACTAACATACTATAATCAAATAGCCCATGAAAGAGTAATCCCAGATAATCTTTAACTCAATAAGAAAATGTGGTTTAGTCTACACATACCTTTTCAGAAAACCACCTAAAAGCAAGAACTGCCTGCCATTGATCTTACCTGTCATTACCGAGGCAAAAGGCTGCTGAGGATCAAAAGGACATTTCAGTCTGCCAGACTCCAAATTCTGTGTGTCTAGTTTGAATATAACTTCCTGTTAGGAGAAATATTAACACAAGTGAGATTTTTTTTTTTTTAAAGAGCAGAATCAGCAAGAAGATAGGAGATAAGAATGAAATTCTAACTCATTAATTCAGCAAAAACTGATTGAGCATTTAGCACGGGCATCATGCTGGGCTCCTTAATCTTCAGCAAATATTATTTCTGGCAAGGCTCAATTCCCAGGTTTTGGTCTGTGTTTGCCCAAAGTAGTAATGATAATACTGAATGAACTTTTCAATCGGAAGTAGTGATCTAACCATCAATTCACTAAGTCTGGACCACTCTCATTATCAAAATCACCAGCAAGCACACATATTTCTTAAGGCTAATAACAAATTTATTGAGCCCCATGAGCTAATTTCCTCATCTAAGAAATGAATTTATGGGGCGCCTGGCTGGCTCAGTCCGTTGAGCATGTGACTGCTGATCTCAGGTTCATGAGTTCGAGCCCCATGCTGGGTAAAAAAAATTTTTTTTTTAATAAAGATTTTATGTATTTATTTGACAGACGGAGATCACAAGTAGGCAGAGAGGCAGGCGGGGGCAGGGGGATGCAGGCTCCCCACTGAGCAGAGAGTCAGATGCGGGGCTTGATCCCAGGACCCAAAGATCACTACCTGAGCCAAAGGCAGAGGCTTAACCCACTGAGCCCCCCAGGTGCCTCTAAGGATTACTTAAAAAAAAAAAAAAAAAAGAAGAAGAAGAAGAAATGAATTTACTATAAGAATTATACTTTCAGGGGCTCCTGGGTGGCTCAGTGGGTTAAAGCCTCTGTCTTAGGCTCAGGTCATGATCTCAGGGTCCTGGGATTGAGCCCCGCATCGGGCTCTCTGCTCAGCGGGGAGCCTGCTTCCCCCTCTCTCTCTGCCTGCCTCTCTGCCTATTCGTGATCTCTCTCTCTGTCAAATAAATAAATAAATCAATCTTAAAAAAAAAAAAAAAAAGAATTGTACTTTCATTACTATTGTGGTTTATTTACTCATACATCTGCATCTTTACCAAAATAGGCCTTGTGACACAAAAATAGGCCTTTGTGATTTTTAGAGACATAAAATCGTTCTAAGGCAGGCAGTTCCTTTACAGATCTGTTGATAAATGTGGGCAAAAAAAAAACCCCCCAACAACAACAAAAAACCCTGTTGTAGTATTTTCACTATTATGAAAACACTGTACACATTAAAACCACATAGTTATTTTGGCTGAAATATCTATTTTTATAATAGTGGCCACAGACAGAATGACATTGGCAGACTTTTAATATTCAGGAAAAAATAACATCTTAAGTTGAACATTCCAAGAAAAATGTGAATGTATAATGAATATGGCCCCATGAGTTTGAGTGTTTCATAACAATGACAACACTACCATCCAAGAGAAAGGCTGATGACTCACCCTGAATATGCAATAGTTAGAGAAATCCAGCATTTCAGAAATTTTCTCTAGATGATGTATCTACCAAGTTATATCAGGACACACGAGTAAAAAGAAAGAAACATTCAGTGCTACTTATCTAGAAAGTAAGAAATGAAGCGAAAGGGATAGAGGGAATTGGATGGTTTGCCAAAGTGTGTTGTCATTTCAGATTTGTTTCTTCTGAACAGAACCAATAGCAGTGACCACCTTTTAAAAAAGAGTAGTGGTAGTAATTTAAATTGCATGGTTGACAATGGCTTTTTCATAATTTTAAGTAAATGCACTTTAATGTTAACAGGAATGGTGCCTGCAGTTAATAGGTATTAACTGTGGGCCAGGGAATTTATGTACATTGTCTCAGAAATCCTTGCCATAAGCCTAAAACTGTAGCTACTTTAAGAATTCCAGCTTTGCAAGTGGAATATTGAGGAGGGAAGGGGTTAACTATCTTGTTCAGCATCATATAGCTAGTAAGAGCTAAAGCAGTAGCTTGAACTCTCAGGGCTGTCCCCAAGTTCATGCTGTTAATGAATCTCACCTCAGAATTTCAAACTCATGGATTTAAAAAAGGGTTGAAATCAATTTATAGACTCACCATGACCATGTAATATGATCAAATCAAGTGTGTTTAGTTAGAACAGGCCAGCTAATGACAAGCTGCGATAGGAGACTTGGCACGGAAAAGGTACAGTGAGAACCCATTTAGGGTGTGCTTCCCAACTGTGAATGGGGCTAGAGAGATGTCAGGAAAAAAACACCTGTAGACAGTGGCTCTTATGTGTGTTTAAATATCACTAAGGGCACATTATTTCCCACGGGTCATGTTTGAACTGCGGACTCTAAAGCCTATAATGGGATATTGTAATGGGAAAAAGTAAACTGAATCCCAGCGTGCCAGAGAAGGAAAGACCAAGAAAATAGGAGAATGTCACAGTTGATGAAGAGTACTAGATAAACCCTCATAATTGTACAGACTTCTGTTTTTAAGGTGCAACATTTCATTACATTCTCAAGATAAGCCCATAACACTGATATCTTGAAGGCTTAGAACAAGGTCTCCCTTATAATCTCCTGGAGAAAGGAACTATCAGGAAAGCAAGTTTCCTTAAACCAGAGTCAAGGACACTAAGAAGAAAATTTTGTAAAAAATAATGGTTGACTGAGTGGACTTTGGGAGATAAACTGACTGAATTACAAGGCACTAATTTTTGAGATAACTTCAGTTTTATAAGAAAACTCCCCCAGCATAATTAATTATGTAAGATGTACCAACGTGTATTGTTGAAGTATAGAGATGAGCATGATAGGAAACATTTAATCATTAGAGCAATTAGGCAAAGTTATTGTTAATACCACCCCACTTAAAGATGAGATTTCTGGCAGAAGAGGGGAGCTCCCAGAGGAAAAAACATACTTCCAGTGTCATTATTAAACAAATAAGAGGCATTGCCAGTATCACAGAATACATGTATATATTTACACACAAAGAATATAAACATACATATATATACAACCCACAAACACCTACACACATATGTACCCATACACATATATACACACAGTTTACACATACATGTGCATGTATACACATTGCAGACATTGTTTTTACACGAAGTTCACATACACACTTAGAAAATCCTTGCCCTGCTGCCGTTCACGCTCCTATTGCCTCGCACGGCTCAACAGTAAGCAGCAAGCGCCTGGAATGAAGCAAGCGCTCTGCCAAAGCCCATGCAAGCATTTTCTCATTTTATCCTCCAAATAATTCTGTGTGATAGTTACTATTATTATCATCCTCATTTTGCTGAATAAACAGAAGCTTCTAGAGTTTATGCAGGGCGCGTATGTCCACGGAGCTGGTAAGTGACTGAAGCCATAATTCAAACTCTGGCTCCCCAGGCTCCCAGATTAGCTGTTGACAACTGCCCTGACTCCTGCCCTGGAATCCGGATCCAGCCAGCCGCTTGGCATGACCTCCCTGAACGTTTCCCAAACGCAAAACGTACAAAACTCACTCACTGTTTCCCTCGCAAACTTGTTACTATTCTCACCTCAGTAACACCGCTCTCCAGTTCACTGCCAAGGACAGAAATCTGGGATTCATTTGAGCTTTTCTCCTCTTTCCTCTCACCGCCCCAGCATTCCCCAGAAGGGGGACTTCCCACACTTCCCTTCTCCATCCCTCATGTATACTGCCGGTCCCTCTTTCCAGCCACTTCACGAGCAACCTTATCTACTTGAACATGGGAGAGCCTTCTGGCTCTTCTCTGAAAGAGCAATGAATTCCTGGGACCAGTAATTCACTGAAAAACGTTAACGATCTTCAAGCAGCGTTGCCATACAATTACCTGGACTCCTGACCGGTGGAAAACTCACCGGGCTCCCATCCCAGCTCACCCATAATTCTCTGATTCACAGAACACGTATATCTGACTGCCCCAAGCCCTCTTGACAGTCCCAAGCTCATTACCTAGTCCAAGCTAGGTAATGAGCTCCATCTAAATTCCCTTTCAGCCCTTGTGACTTTTAGGAGTTAAAGAACACTATGTGCACCCCTCAGCAAGTTGTGAGTTTGGCCTTTAGCCTCAGGCCTCCCAACACATCCAAGCTGTGGGGCTATCTAATATAATTACACCCTATGCTATGAGCTACTGTTATATATTACCCTTCATCAAAGCGAGGCAAGCGAACATTACACCAGCAACAAAGAATGATGGATTCAAGTTGCCAAGTCTCCTAGTGGTTCAGAGATTTAACTATGAGGGTTGTTTTATTTTCAAATAGTTGAGAATGGGCTGGTTAGACAAGTTGGTTAGAGAGGAAAATTAATCCAGCCACAGCTGTGGGTTTGATCTCTGCGTGAATCAGTTAAATCAATGTAAAGAAACCTGTTCCATAAGCCCAGACTTTACTTTCAAACACACAGCCAATTATCCTGCAAATATGTGTGGTTATTCACAAGTGGTATATACATAAACATAAGGATGACAGTACAACCCATCAAACCCATACAAAGAAACAATTTAGAGTATGTACTCTAAAGCCCAGTTGGGCATGCTTGATCTAGAGACAGACAGCTTTGGTTCAATTCCTTGCCAAACCACTTATTAGCTGGGTGATTTTAGGCATGTTATTTAATTCCACTGAGACTCAATTTTTACTAACTTGTAAGTTGGGAGTTATAAAGGTACTAACTTCAATTAAGAACGTTGTGAATTTTCAAAGAGACAATCCATGTAACATGCCTGGCACAGTCCATGATGCAAAGAAGTCACTTTAATGTATTAGCTATTCATTAAATTACTGAAATCTACATGTTTGTCATTTATTAAAATGCTCATTGATAGCTAGAATATAGTACTCTTAATTTAGTACATCTTTATTTGTACTATGGCAATTTGGCCTGGCAGAAATAATGAGTTCAGTGTGCTAATGACTATATAATTTTAAGAAAATAATTAAAATTCTCTGGACTTAGTGTGCACCACTGTAACCGTATATAACAGGTCAAATTTGCTGGATGGGAAAAATGAAATTATTTATAAATGCAATTCCACTGCAAGGTTGTGTGGGATTTGGATTTTCACTAAGAGCAACCAATATAGATCTAATTACAATGGAAACTCAAGAGAAAATAAAGACATACACGGAGCCCATAGAAAACAAACACTTGCAACATTTTACACTTTTAATTTTGATCATCTCATTAAAAAAACTTCTAATAAAAAACTTTATTTTGTAGATAAAGGGTGTAATCAAAATGGCAATCTATAAGGTCCCTGGGAACATGAGCTCTTATGATTAATAAACTATATGATTCAAACTTTATATTCAAATCTGCCTGTTTTATGTCAAAGACATTAAGTGACAAGATATTATAACTAATTATTTTCATGCTATTTCATTATATTACCTCCTTGTAGACTCCAAGATCAATATAACCACATATTGGATGAAATGCTCCAGTTCCACACACATAAACATGAGTTTTGTTATAGGGTTGAAGTACACGGATGAAATTTGCACATTCTGTCTATTGGACATAAAAAAAAAATAAAAGCATTAGCACGCAATTCACGTTTTTGAAAGATTATCATTCACACCACCTGTTTTCCAAGGAGATAAATCATTAAGAAAAACAACAGAAATGAAAATGATTTATGAGACATGCTTAAATATCTGACTCAGCAAAAGAGGCAAAACAAAGTAGAAACTGTGGCTTAAATGAGCGACTGAAACTTTTTTGAAGTTTTACAGGTGTTGAACTAATCGGAGAGCTAGAATGCACATCTCCACGGTATTCAGCAGGGCCTAGAGAATGGATGTCAACAGAATGAGATATCCATACCTTCTTTCAGGAATTACCTAAGAACAAAACCTGTCATGTTCTCATGTTCCCAAATTTTTATCCCGCATAGATCCTACTGTTGACAACATCAACCGTCTCAGCTACATTGAACAAAACACAAACACACTTGTGTATTCCCATGTATGTATTCCATTCTTATTGGATGGAATGCCCTACCACTTTATTCCCATCTATTTTCAATGTTATAGAGCACTTAAGATTTATGTTTATTTCAAGAGTCTTTTGTTTTTCCCATACATTTTCTAACACCAAGTCAAATTTTTAAAGGGATTTTTATATTTCTGCTCATTTTGCATGTGTTTGGTCCTAAAAATATATCTTGTATTATTATTTTTATAACGTATATTATCTATCCCCTAGTTATTTCTAAGTAGTGACTCTTAAATTTTTCATAGTAGTCATTCCTGTTATTGTATATTATTTCTTATTTACCTCCCATAAGTAATTCCTTATCTTTACATAATTGTTGGCTTCAAGGTTCCTGGACCCCAAAACCCCTGAGAAAACATTGGGCTGGAATATACTTTTATTCTAGATTGACTCTATCTAGGAGACAGGGAAGTGTTCACCAAGAAAGGTATAAACATACGAAACAACTGGGATTCACAGAAAAAGTCTAGTTCTTCCCTACCTGATTGGCCATGGGTTCCTCACTGGTCAGACGTTGACCTAATGGGTCACTCTTGTTGTTAGGGTTGTTATGAAGGAATATATTAAAAAAAAAACCCAAATGACAAAAAAAACAGTGACGTACCTGGCAGGGTGGTTTTTAGAATTAAATACAATTTTCAGAAGGCAGACAACAACTTAACTGACAGGATTAAGTTAAATAATATAATATTAATACTTTTACTTACCTTGATTCTGATCTATATAAAATATCAATATCCCTGTGGCTATTCAGATTTTAGAGTGAAAGCCTAAGCCCGCCTATCTGTGGTACAGAGTCCTAGTCTCTAGGACTTCTGTTGGCCAGCTAGCCTTGCAATTTTATGTCTCAAGAATTCATAGATCCCAATTAATAAAATGTGTACATTCTAACACAGAAGAATGTTGCAATGAATTCATGGTATCTTCTATTCTCTGCTTTCCTATAAACAAAGCAGTTGCTTAAGACTATCTGAAGGGACAGTATCATTATCGGTCTCTAAGAGCACTATACAAGTCAAGGATGTTTCTTTCACAGATAGGCAGACTTGGCACTCTCGAGGCTGGCGGGGGGGAAGGCACTTCTAAGAATGTGCAAATTACACTATAGACATCTTTATTATCTTGAATATTTTCATATATTTTTTGTATGTTCTCAAACATTCATTAAATGCAGTCTCTTAAGAAAGGAACACTTCAAATTCACTAAGACAGTTTTCTGGCAAATAGTCTTGTTTAACAAAATCCTTATTATATCAGTTTTCACCTTTCTGTCAAGGTGTCTGATGGAGAGAATTTATTTTCTGTTTGCACAAAGGCACCACAGGGTTCTAGCTTCATATTCTTTAACATCATGTTAGGCAATCTCAAACGAAAATTGAATTCAGACAGTACATATGTCATACTAATGATTTTGAACAAATTATAGAGACACAGTAATATGAGAAAAGCCAAAGAGGGTTTAAAAATGTCTGTGATCACCAGATTAAATTGTAATGAAGGCTTCATCACTAGAATGAGAGGTTTTAATATTCTTCAGCTTTTATTTTACTCACTCATGCTCACTGAAGGAACTTTTATTTCTTGCCCCCACCCCCCACCACGAAGCCCTTTATACAAGGGTGAGTATCTATACCAGGAACAGTACACAGCGAGGGGAAGAGTAGAATTACGCTGCTGGAGTGAGGAGGACTGACTCAGTGTCCATTATTTCATCATTTAAAAAAAAACTGTTTTAACAAATAGTCCTAGAATTTAGAGGGTAGTTGCTATGAAGGGAGTACATGGGTCCTCTAAAATTCAGGGGTTGAAACCCTAAGCCCCGGAGTGGGATGGTAACAGGAGGTGGGGCCTTTGGAGGTAATTAGCTTTCCGAAAAGACCCTGAGATAAGGATCATCATGATGACTCTCTCTTTCTCCCTCCCTCTCCCTCCCTCCCTTCCTCTCCCTCTCTCTCCCTCCGTCTCTCTCTCTCTCTCTCTGTGCCAGGTGAGGATACAACAGGATGATGGCCATCTGCAAGCCAGGAAGAGGATTTTCATCAAGCACCCAATCTACTGGCACGTTGGTCTTGAACTTCCCAGCTTCCAGTACTGTGAGAAATAAATGTCTTTATGGTTTAAGCCACCTCGTTTATGACATTTTTTTACAGTAGCCCACGCTGACTATGACGGCAATTTTACAAGATTCTGCAACAAATATTTGTATAAAGAAATAAAGCTACTTCTTTTCCAGATTATAAATTATGGAGTCGGAAAGAGTAGGGACTATGAGAGACACAGCATTGTTTTTAAAAAAGGCTAATAAGGTCAGGGGTGAAATTTTATACACAGAGGAGACATAATGTTACTGATTATAAAGAAAAAGCTCTGAATCACACCTAAAACATTTCACATCCTTTAACTTTTCTAGGAGTACTTTATGAAAACGCAGCCAGCCCTGGAAAGTAATTTATTATGTTAGTTTTCTGACTTGGTGAGATATTCGCTAGGATTTATGACATTCCTCCTCCTCCCAGATTGGGCTGACATGGACCGGAATAATTTATGGGTGAGCCCTGAATTGTCTGACAGTTTACAGAAAAGTCGGTTCTGCTCAAACTGTTCTGTAGTGAATTTGAGAGAGGGTAACTCTCAAAGCAGCCTGGAGGCAAGGGAAAGGCAATTGTTGCCTGAAGGAGGAGAAAGCGGGGACCAGATCCTACAAGATGGAGTTTTGCTTAAACAGCAGGAGCAATGATTAACTTGATTTAATTCACTTAGCCACCTGCATGGCTATTCATGGTACCGTAATTCCGTGAGGCATGAGAAAAGATAATTTTGAGAAAAGAGGATTTCCCCGAAACCTGGCTAATTTGTTAGCTATTCCCCACAACTCCAAGCGTGGTTGCATGTGAGCGAACATTTCAATTTAGTGAGTAATATGCTCAAATTTGGAAAAATATGAATTTCTCCTTCCTTCCTTATTCTTCCCACCTACTTCCCCTCCCACCTACCAGCACTCCCATCAGAAGAAAGAGAAAATTTAAAACTAGTATCGACTTTTTAATTCTCTCAAATAGTACTTCAATATTTTACCTCACATATACATTTACACATTGTATGAAATTAAATAAATAAGACATATGTAAAACTGAATAAATACTTGGAAGAAAAGGCTAATATATATTTGTATTATATATTAACACTTGGAATTTTAGTTTCACCCTAGATATGGGGGGGAAGCAACACAGAAATGCATCAATTTTAATTCTCTAGACATATATAGTCCAATTAAATCAATTCAGCTTTATATATATTCTGATTACTAATTTATAATTGCCAATTTTAATTTATTTAGGTTATATGTAGAGAGACGCTCATGATTTAGGTATCTAGTTTGTTTTTATTTTTAGTATATTTTGCAGAATATAGTGATCATCAAACATTTTTGGTCATTACCACAGACTTTGCACAGTGCTCCAGGGTCTAACAGACCTCAGAACAGAATCCAGTCTACAGAGTGTATGAGTGGTTCAACGGCTTAAGCAGCCACTCTTGATTTAGGCTTAGGTCATGATCTCAGGGTCCTGGGATCAAGCCCAGCTTTGCTCTATGCTCAGCGGGGGTCTGCTGGAAGATTCTTTCTCTCCCTCTCCCTCGGCCCCTCCCCCGATAACACATGCATGCATTCTCTCTTTCTCAAAAAGAGATAAATTCTACACAGGTATGTGCTTAGGTCTTACAGTGTTGAGAATATTTTGATAAGTTGTCGACACTTCTAAATAAATACATGAAAATCCCCATATTACATTTCTCTCTTAAAAATGTGAGATCTAAAGTAAAAGTTTCTGCAGAGCAAAAACTAGCTGTTGTAGGAAGACAGAGGAAAATATTTTAAAGAAAAAAAAGAAAGGTATGCCTATTAAAATACTTAAAAGTGTATATATCAAATAGGATAACTGGGAAAAAATATTTTCAAGTAAGTTGTTCACAAAGTAATAATATATTTTATACATATTTATATATCTTAAAATATGTATAATAATATGATATAATAATACATATATCTTGAAATCTGTAAATAACCAGTAAGGAAAAAGAAAATACTAAAATTTAAAAATAAAGAAATTATAGGGATATGAAATTTCAAAAAATAAGCCCTAATTTTACAATTATATAAAATATTTAGCATTTATGGTAATGAGAGAATTTCAGGCAAAAATAACAAAAATAATTTTCTTTTTGTTGGCAAAGATTAAATACATTTATTTTATTCATTTACATTTTAGCATTAAATATTAACCATATGTTGTACCCACTATAATTAGCAAGAGTATGGCAAAATATACCCCCTCATGAACATGCACTGCTGGTTCAAGCACAAAAGGCATAAACGTTCTGGAGGGTGATTTTTGCAATGTGCATAAATAATTTTATATCCCCCCCAAAAATCCCGAAATTATATCCTTGACCTATAATTCTACTCAATAATCAAAGATGTTCTCAGTATTTACATATTAGATTTTTCATGTGAAGCATCACTTATAATAGCTAAAAACTGGATATATACCAAACTTCTAACAATAGAGGATTGATGAAATAATATATAAAGGAATGCAGTGTGGCTATTAAAAGTTGTGTTATAAAAAGGAATTTAATGACATGGGAAAATGCTCATGGCAGTTTGCAAAGTGAAAAAAAAATGTTTTAGGGGACTATGTATACAATGATTTCATTCTGAAAAATAGTAAATAGATAAGATAGAAGAATAAACATCAAAATGTCACCAGCTATCTCTGGGTAGTGTTCATGGGGGAGGAGATATTTACGGATGACTTCCATGTAATTTGCAAACTTTCCACAATGAGCACTTTGTTTTGCTTTTAGACGTTCTTTAAAAAAGAAGAAAGAATGTAATCACAGAAATTGGGCGATGGAGGATCCTTGAAGTCTACGTCATGTCTCCATTGACATGTTGTGTGCCTCTAGGGTTAGGATGACAAACACAACCCCGGCTACCCACATCCTGCACGTTTTTTTGCCTGGACTGAGCTGTTGACTTCACTCTTTATAGTCAGGACTAAGGACATTTCTTTAGTGACTTTCTTTTGAATAATATTCTAAGCAGAAACAAAATACTATGAAATAGCTTCCTGTCACTATTTCCTTTCTTTGGACCAAACTGGAGACTGTGGTCAAGAAAGGGGAATAGTTCTCTTTTGTTTCCTCATCTTCCACTCCCTCCCCACCCCAATTAGTTAACTTTCATTATGGTAAATAATTCACTATTTTTCCAGTTATATAGTACCTTTGTGTAAAGGGACAGTCTTTCCAAACACTTGTTAATCCTAAAAACACTCTTGGGAAGTAGGTAAAAATTACTAGAGAGAGGGGAGGAGAGAGGGTAATGCCAAAGGTAATAAAGAGGTCAATAAAACCACACACTTGTCTCAGTTTTCTGGCAGCTGAAATCCGTGCAAGGCTGTAAACTGAGGATCTCTGTTATGGGGACACTGAAGAGAGATGGGATTTGAGGGGTACAGTTTGAGGGATAAGGTTTTCAGACCTTATACAGAGAGTTCAGACCTTTATGTGAAGATCACAGTGTTGTGTAACAGCATGGATTATGGGGCAAGGCTTCTGGATTCAATTCCTGGCTTCGCTATTTACTAGATATGTGATACTGGGCAAGCCATTTAATTTTTCCGGCCTCAGTCTTCTCATCTACAGAAGGAGGGATAATAATAAAGTCTAGCATATAATATTGTTTTAAGGATTAAACGAGATTATAAAGCATTGCAAGCTGTTCCTAGAACACGGTAAGCGCTATAAAAGTGTTAGTAATTCTAAAATCAAAATAGTATTATTTTAAAGTGACAGATTAAAAAGAAGGAGACAGAGAATTGTATTATCCCTACATGATTCAACATCAAATTCTACAGATTGCAGTAAAAAGAGAAAAACTCCCCACATCTCTAGTCCTGGACTGGTAGTAGGTGTGCTTGAAGGTTAAAGGTGATTATAGCTCCCAAACGAATTGCAGGAATAGGTTCCATATACTGGGTGCTACATGCTCTAGGATACCACCACCAGAGAAGTTTATCACCCTTGGCTTTAACTTAATAATAAGGGCAACTGAGTTACTATATAACTAGAACTAGTGAATATTCTGAAATGAGAACCCTGTCACAAAACCTTCACTGATTGTTTGACCTTGAGTCTTTATCCCTCATGGGAACGCTGACATTAGTTTATTGGAGGAACTTTAAACCACTTTTTCCTACTTGCCTCCTTTTTAAACAGTCAGTACTGGTACGACACAAAATATTAAAGTATTTGTGTTGTCTATGGCATGTTTGTACTGTTATTAAAATAATTTTGAAAGCTCTCATAATCAATGCATCTCTTTTTCCCCTACAGGTACAAAAAAAGGATTGAGGATTTGCAGACCTGAGCACCTGCTCAGTTAAGATATTAAACAGGGTGAAGAGATTAGAGATATGACAGGAAGAAGACTGTGTTATAGAATAGCTTGATCTTTTTCATTTCAAGTAAAATAAATGCAAAAACTATTTCCTGTTTCCTTTGATGCTAATAGCCTCCGATATATTTCTGTTAACATAAATGTGCCTGAAAAGATAACATTTAATACTGAAACAAAACAAAATAGGGCATAATCATAAGTTTCTTTCTTTTGTTTTGTTTTGATCATTTTGTGTTGCAGTGGTCGTTACAATGTATTAAAAGCTCCATGACAGTAGAAACTGTTTCCTTTCATACACATACTTATGTACATATTTAGGTTCTTAATAAATGTTTGTTGAATAAATAAATACATGAACAAATGGATGAGCAAACCAGCTGTCTCAAATTCTTAGTCTTCTAAACTTCCCCTCAATTATATTAGGCATCATGTGTCATGTTGTTTTATTTTTGTCCCATTGATAAAGTGAGAATTTTTGTATCCAATTATGCTTTCCTCTAACACACACTCTTTGTTGTTATTAAATATAAAGGCATAGCTCAGCTTAATACCCCTGGGTTACTGTGTTTACTGCAACATTAGAGACTGTTGCACAAGAAGCCTCAAGATATCCGTGTTTCTGAAAAGTTTAGAACCTCTTTTCATCTTCAGTTACATTCAGGAAGTTATTTATTTTGCCAAGAAGGAAAAAAAAGAGAGAAAGAGAGAGAGAGAGAGCAATTCTTCCTATCACCACAGGGCAAGAAGTCAGGGCAGAACACGGAGCATCTGGCCTGAATCAGAACACTCCGATGAGGAGAAGAGGCAGAAAGCCACAGCACTCTTCCGTCATTGCTGGAGATAAAACAGACAACACAATGTGGGGGAGAATGCAGGACAACTTGGACAATGTGAAAGCAATTCAGACAGGATGCCTCCGAAGCAATTAAGTAGGTCTCCTGTATCTGTAGGTTTCCTTAAGGCGGCTTGAACCAGAAGTTTCTATGAGAACCTCAGTATTTATCCTTTATAAGTTATTTTATATAATTATGCTTCAGTGAATTTTAGAGCAAATTATTTCTAGTTCTTTTCCAGAATGTTATAATCCTTCTTAGTATCTCTATAATGTCAGCTCTTGAAATTTTTCTTCTGGATGTTATAAGTTTAATTTTAATCCAAATTAACTTAAATATCAACTGAATGTTTGTGATGCTAAAATACTCATGGTTTTGTATGCATTTGCAAAATATTGGCATATAAATGAAAAATATACAACCCTACGAGTGTATTTTCTGATGGTTTATTTTTTTAATGTTTTAAGTGCATTTCTGAGATTTGTGTGAAGAAAAAAATAATACCCAGAATTAACACTTTAGAAAGTCTAGTATTTCTAAATTTCTAAGAATAATGGCATTCCGTTTGCCAAGATAGAAATATTTTATATCTTCTTAATCTTTACACAGAATGTTAATGCAGTCTTAAAAATAATATACCAATGCCATTAATTCAATAAAAACCAATATAAATATTTATTATCATATCAGTACCAGTTTAACAAAGATATTTTTAAAGTCTCATACTTACATTGGCATCTTTCCCAGCTAATTTACATAATTCCACTCGTTCTTTTGCAGCGGGCCAATAAATCTGTAAAACATTTCAAAGTGTGTTAGAATCTCAATATCTAAAACACCCTACAATTCTAATCAGGGAAATGAGTGTGTTAAATTGAAGAGTGGATATTAAGCTAAAAGCATGTTGTTAGATATGACGTAAAAATCTCGAGATTCAGTTATTTTCCAAAACCACCCTAAAAAAATTTCTAGGAAAAACTACAGAACCATCCATTTGTATATTTCAATCTTCTAATTTCTTTTTAAATGTATTTAATATAGGTAGATTATGCTGAGAAAGCCATAAAATCTTAATACGATGCCAATAGAATTTCAGTATAGCATTTGCTTAAGTAAGAGATTCTATTTACGCTGTTTTCTGTACTTACCCAGAGTAGTGGGGCATTATAAATGTGTACAGGGAAGTGTATGAAACAACATTTGTTACAAGCATTATTATCACGCCAAGTCAAAGATCAGTGTGGATCTGCTGGCAAATGTAACATGTATGGAGCTCAGGCGCATGTGTCAAACATTTTTATATGTATTATCTTATTTAAATTTCATAATGACCTCTTTGATGGCTGGAGTTACTCTCCCCATTTTCACATCAGAAAACTCATTCATATGGCCATTAAGTAACATGTCAAGTAACATGCCACAAACGTAGTCACCGGCAAAGCCAAAATATGACCCAAAGTCTCTCTGAACTAGGGGGTCTCAGTCACCACACAGTAATTATTATTTGGGGAAATGATTAAGGATGAGAGCAGCAAATCCCTTGGTTGGTAGCTTTTGATCATGTTTTAGCCATCTTGAATTTATCACACACATTTTCTTTCTTTCTTTTTCTTTTTTTTTTTTTTTTAACAAACTTTAGCAATTCTGTCAAGAAGGTTTTGCAAAATAAGGCTCAAATAGTTACTTTACTCCATTAGCCTAAAGAAAGAAACATTCTGCTAAGCTACAGGCAAGAAGAAACAAGAAGAACTAACTCCGAGTTGTGTATATGTTCCAAGAGTTCCCGACAAACTTTGATTATGTTTCTCACCAATGTTAGCAGAAAATGTCTTAACAGCTGAGGAAACAGGAAAATATCCTGAGGGAATGCACCGAAAGAGACTTGTTAAACCTGGAATTCACAAATGACTTAGAAGTCACAAGTATTTATATGGTATTATCTTCATAGTAAAACTTTAGGGTTTTATGGCTCTGAATAAAGAAGAATAGAGAATACCACTCAAACTCTCTTAATTGGCAAATTCAATAAAATTACTAAGATTTTTAAAGGAAGCAAGATTTTTCATTTAGAGCACATTTTAACAGGCTGTAAATTATGTCCAAAGGTGCGCCTAGGCATCTCTTGCAAAATACAGGCAGAATGGTTAGAACCAGCAAGTACGCTCAAATGATGAGCTAACCTTGATGCGGTTCATAAAAATGACCTGAAGATGCTATTTATTCAAAAATGGTTTAAATCATGCTAATTATGTGTTCACACAATTTTGAAAATTAGCAAGCCATAAAATAACAACTAGACCACAGCAACAAAAATTAGTATGGATGGATCTTAGCAATTCGTTGTCAGGTTAAAAAGTACAGTCCCCCAAATCACAAACAGAATGATCCCCTCAGAATAATGTTAAAAAAAACCTAAAATAAAATAGACACTTTTAAGGTATGTGGGTAGATGGAATAAGTAAGTAAAAAGAAGAACAAGAGAGTGATGAATACGGGATTCAGAACAATGGTTGCTCCAGACTGTGAAAAAGAAGGCTTAAAGGGTGGTAAGGAACAGCTATTTATCAGATCTTAGCTTTTGTTGGGGATGGTATTTCAGGAATTTAATGCATAATTTAAAACAGCTGAGTAATGCAGATTAGAGAATAAATTAATCAAAATGGGGCATGCATAGGCTGATGGAAAATAGTCAATCATCTACCCAGAATCATGAGGTCCTAAATAAATGGATGAATGCAGAGTAAGCATAGAACACTGCGGTTGGTGGGAAAGTTGAAAGTTTCTTCCAGTTGCTTTTTAATTGTTTGTATATTTGCTTATTTTTAACCATTAGTAGCAAAAGCACTGAAGCCAGTCTCAAGTTATTTTTTTCTTGATGATTCATTTTTATTATTAGTTTTAATTGTGGTAAAATGGACATAACCTAAATTTTACCATCTTAACTATTTTTATAGTTCAGGATCATCAAGTATATTCACTTCGTGCAACCAATCTCCAGAATTCTTTCATCTTGCAAAACTGTAACTTGGTATTTGCTGATTCTTGCATATTATAGTGACTTTGCAATATTGTAGTGATTCTTGAATATTATAATGATTTCATCGGACTGAAAACAAAGTGTATGCAGAATACATAGCCATGATCTGCCAATGCGTTTAACCATGAGTTCGTTTTACTTGGTCTTTAGTCTAGATTAAAACTTCTTTGAGTCCTTAAAATATGTCAGATGCTACTCTTTTCTGTTTTTTGTAATGATAAGTTTCAATCACATTTCAGAAATAAATTTAGACCAAATAATTATAGATATTTGTTCTGATCTAAATATCATATTGGTATAAATTCTATAAAAAAAGAAAAGGAAAATACAGAATTCTTCTATATTAAGTAAATAAGATTTAAAGAGGAGGAAGATTATCACAGGGTTCTTTTTTTTTTTTTTTTTACCTTGAATCAACTTACTGGGTGGTGAGTTAAAGCAAATCATGAGATAAATGTTTCTAATATTGACTTTGTATATATTTGTAGGGGCTTCAGAAAGGAGGGAGTTATTTAAAGAGTGATGAAATGTGGAAGCAATCCTTATGTCTTCTTTGAAATCTGAATGAAAGTTTCAAAGTTAGCACAAAGTAGGTATTGTTCACTAATTATTCCTTCAACACACACATAATTACAAAGGGCCCTCTGTATGCCTGGCAAGGTGTGGCACTGAGTCAGGAAGATAGTTCTGTAAACAGAGAAGGTGACTGCATTTCCCCAGGAGATACAAAGTGAGCAGAGAGCTCAGAGGATGGAATCACTGGGCTCAGGGGGCACCACAGGACCCGGAGTGGCTGACCAACATACAGAGCCCGACTTTTGAGCCATTGTTTCCAATTACTTGCTCTTAATAGTTTCGACTCTAATTTTTTCTTAAAGACTTAATGCTAAAAAGAGGAGTTGCAGATTCCTTTCTTCTCTTTGCAAAGGAATACAAATCTCTAAAAAATGTATTAATGGTTTTGTTGTACATTTTCGGCTATTAATTTTAAGTCATATAATTGTAAGTTGAATTGACTGTTAAGTCACATAATTGTAAATTGAAATGTGTCATCCTAGTTAATGAAGCAAAAAAAACTAAAATTACAAGCACCAGAGAATCAGGTTTTTGATTAGTGGGTAAATGTTTTACAAAGATACCTAAGCACTGAGAATTTGTTGAGCGCCAGAAACCAATTTTAATAAATCTTCTAATCTCTGTTTATAAAGGATATTTTTTCCCAAAATGTAATCTCACTTTTCATCATTTACCGTCAATCCCATAATGTCTAGACCCTGTTAAAAATAGAAATTATCCTTTAATCATTATTATTGTACAGTAATTCAAGATAGTATCACAAAGATAATTTTACTTCTTAAGATAATGTAAGCCTTAAAAATAAAGATTCATTAAGATTAGACACTGGCTTATTTTGACACAATGCTGTCAAGAATTCAGGAATTGCAAATAGAATTACCTTAATACAACAACCTAGGAGATATCTGATTGTCTTCCAGCCTCGAAACATTTACTTAAAAGGAGGTAAGAAGAATCATTGTAGTTGTGCCAATATTTAAAAGCTATCACTTTAATTATGATTTATAGCAGGATTTTCTTTTACTCACCACCTAGTCATTAGAATAAAGGGTCTTTTAAAAAATATTCCTTTTAATTCTTTGTTGGTAAAGAATTTAAAGAAGCAAAATTTCACTTAATTGAATTTAAAAACATAATCGAGCAAAACAATAAGTAAAAACAACAAAAAACCCACATACTTATATGGGGTTGGTAGAAATATGTTCAAGTAATATTTTTGTTTTTCAATAATGTTTTGAAATGGTATATATGTGACATACATACCACTATATCTCTCTATATATAATAAAAGTCCTTCATCACTTTCATATTCTTCTAGTCAAGTTGTGTGTATGCATATGTGCGTGTATATATGCACGTGTGCACGGTATGTGAGCATGTGCATGTGTGCATATACTTGTGCATGTGTTTGTAGGTGGATAGAGAGGGAGAAGAGAGAGAGATGCACACAGAGATACATCCAGAGAGATATTAACTCTGATTGAGTACAGAACAACAGAATTCATGAATACTCCCCAACTTTCAGCTTGGTTTACACAAAAGCCCAATAAGGACCCGAGATCCACAGATTATTTCAGTACTGAGTATTATCATATTCAGTATCCCTGATTATTTCAGTAAAAATACAGTGTCCACAAAATCCATAAAAATCCCTCTTGATCATTAGGTAACGTGAACAGTTTTGAAGCAGTGGTTTTAACATTCTCATGACTTCTGAATTTATTGGCAGTAAAATGACATGTACATTTCCTCGCACTTCAGAGCATGGTATATGCAATGTCATGCTATATTAAAAGCTGTATGAGCAGGACAAACAAAACACATACCCCTAAAGTTGATGCAGCTGTACTACTCCCTTAGAAAGTTACCTGAGGATATTTTTCTTTCATTTATCAAAAAGAGACATACCAGAGGCAGAGATACTACTTGCGTAATTGCCATAATAATTGTCCTGAAATATTGCCATGGGACACTAGTTTTTTTTTTTAATTAACATATACTGTATTATTTGTTTCAGGGGTACAGGTCTGTGAATCATCAGTCTTACACAATTCACAGCACTCACCATAGCACATACCCTCCCCACTGTCCATCACCTAGCCACCCCCTCCCTTCCAGCAACCCTCAGTTTGTTTCCTGAGATCAGGAGTCCCTTATGGTTTGTCTTCATCTCTGGTTTCATTTTGAGGGAACACTAGTTCTTAATTAGCATTGTATGATGTGCCAGAGACAGCTTGTAAGGCTATCATTTTGGCGGACAGTAGTCTTTGGAACCTTGGTGCTTAGATACAAAGGATCTCAAATACGTACAAAGCTTACCACTGCTCTCTCCACCCACATGGAGAACAGATGTCAGAAATCAAATATATCTTTTCTGTGGATCGAGATGAACAAGAATTTATCTCAACATAATTATTCAGGGTGTAACTACTAATTGAACCACTACTAAATAATTAGGGGTTGCAAATTAATTTTAATTTGAGTGCTAATCTTATAGATCAAGTTAGTAACAGAAAACTACTTTGGGAAACAAGTAAATAAATTTATAAAATTTCTGCACTTGGAAGTGACAATTTATTGGTTAATGTTTCAAAACAAGTACGTCTGAGAAGTCAGTCTCCATATTCTATAATTTACTGATTTAACCGTGCTATTATATTTATGTTGTTTTCATAAAATTTCACAATTGAAATAGAACATTTCCAAAGGATTAATTTGTGTAAATTTCACTTTGAAGGATCAAATATTAACGTCTAAAAACATATATGTAGTGCTCACTGTGGCAGCTCATTTACTAAATAGAATGATACACAGAAGATTAGCATGGTACCTGTGCAAAGATGACACATAAACTCAATCTATATTATTATTTTTTGTTTTAAATTTTTGTAAAGATTTTATTTATTTATTTGAGAGATAGCGAGAGAGATTGAGAGAGAGAGAGAGAGAGAGCATAAGCTGGGGGAGAGGCAGAGGGGCAAGCAGACTTGCTGTTCACCAGGGAACCTGTTGTGGGGTTTGATCCCAGGACCCCGAGATCATGACCTGAGCCAAAGTCAGATGCTTAACTGACTGAGTCCCCGCTAAGTGCCCTCCAAATTGTTTTTTTTTAAAGACTAAGAGTAAAAATACATACATGTATATATATATATTTTTTTTTTCTTTCAGAGTTATAGAATGTAGATTACCAGTATAATAAGGGATCATTTTAATGAAATGAAAATTGTCCTCAGTGTCACTTTACATATGCTCAGTGGTTATAAAGTTACATTTTACGAGACAGGCCCTACTGACAAAGTTACATTTTAAACAAATTTTTAAAAGAGATTTAATATCAATTTCCTTATGAAAATATAATGGGAGTGGCATGTATTTAAAAATACAACCTATGATCTGATTATCTTATACTGATTTTATTTGCTTATCTCTATCCAAAATCCAAATTTTTTTTTTGTTTTTTGTTGTTCTTTGAAGAAATTTTACTTCCGTTTGAATACAAACAGGTTAGAAAAACTCACAAGTAAATCCTGCAATGTCTCTAACAATTATTGATTCATTCATAATTTATAAAGCTTATTAACAGTTATCACCCAGTAAGGTGAAAATGTCAGGAACTTTATTTTTAATTATTTAATCTTAGGCAAGTTACAGAAACATTCAAATAATGATAAGGCCTATAACAACATCTTAAGGAAATTCTAATTATATCTGCTCTTTGTTACATCTTTGGAGAAGCAATTTAATTGACTTAAGTTAGCCAGTGTAAGGTTGATCAAATGGCCCTTGGCCTAATTCAGAGATGCCAAAATCGAATGGAATACACAGAAGGGAAAGTTACAACTTATTCATAAAACCTAATTACGGACAAAAATTCAGAGCCCTAAAAATGCAGATGGTTTTGAACGGTTGTAAAAAGAGTTGGGAAAATGTTGGTCTAAATGCCGTATGGTAAAGGATTTGAAACAACCAAGCGAGCAAGGACTGCTCTGGGTTCCAGGAACAGAGAGAGAGAGAGGTAGGAGATCTGAGCTCAAAGAATGAAGTCCTGAAAAATAAGGACAACAGAACCAAAAGTAGAGCTTGCATGATTAAAACTGGCTGGGGGTGGAGAAGGGGCGTGGAATTGTTATGGATGGGGAGATTTACTCCTAAGTTTGGGTATGATCTGCCCATGTAGCTTCCTTCATGAAGTCTTTTTTTTTTAATTTTTTAAATTTTTTTTTAAAGATTTTATTTATTTATTTGACAGACAGAGATCGCAAATAGGCAGAGAGGCAGGCAGAGAGAGAGAGGAGGAAGCAGGCTCCCCGCGGAGCAGAGAGCCCGATGCGGGACTCGATCCCAGAAACCTGGGATCATGACCTGAGCCGAAGGCAGAGGCTTTAACCCACTGAGCCACCCAGGCGCCCCCCTTCATGAAGTCTTGAGTGAGACTTGACTCTCCCTTTTCTTTTTTGGAACTCAGCTCAAAGCCTATTTCACATTTAGCCTTCTTCCACTGAATGTCTCTGAATGCGAATACACTGGTGTTTATCATATCCATCGGGCGCTTTCCTTTTGCAAGTAAATTTAGTTTGGGACCCTTTCCTGGGCATAAAGATCAATGAAATGCAATGGAACTAGAATACTAAACTTGAGCCCCCACTTCACTGATCATGAGCAGCTAATGCTGTGGTTTCAAATATTATCTCAATACTGTCCTCAGAATGACTCTGTTCTATTTGGAAGACATCTGACCTCCTCTGGATGGTGCTTTCTTATAAAAGGCCATTTTAATATCACTTCCCCCAGAAAAGCCGTCTCTGAAAACCAGTTGGAGTAGTGTTTTCCGTCTTGCCATTTGCAGTGACATGGATGGAGCTAGAGAGTATTGTGCTAAGCAAGATCAGTCAGTCAAAGACAAATACCATATGATCACACTCCTATGTGGAATTTAAGAAACAAAACAAACAAGCATACGGGGAAAAAAGAGAGAGAAGCAAACTAAGAAACCGAGTTTTCACTCCAGAGAACAAACTGGTGGTTACCAGAGGGGAGGTGGGCATGGGGATGGGTGAAATAGGTGAGGGGGATTAAGGAGCACACACCTGTTGTGATGAGCCCAGGATGGTGTATGGAAGTGCTGAATTAGTGTATCACACGCCTGAAACTAATATTACACTCTATGTTAACTAACTGGAATTGAAATAGAAACTTTGAATGAATGAATGAATGAATGAATAAAGTCAGGTTCCCCCCACCCCAAGGATTATCAGCACAGTTTTTAACAATACTTATGTGATATTTTCTTATTTGTTTCCTTTTTTTTGTCTCTATCGGACATTCCCTTTAGAAACTGGAGGCCCCATGAGAACAGAGACCTAACCAGTTTTATTTTCCACTAGATGCCCAGCATCTGGAAGTGTGCTAGAGATAAAGTAGGAGCTCAAAAATCATATATTGCAAGAAGTGAGAGGAATGTTATTGTATCACGATACCTAAAACGCAGTTTTAAGAAATCCATGAATGGATTGGTAGTTTTGAATTCGTACTGCAGTCACATGTGAATGGGAGTGCAACTATGCTTGTGGATATATTTTATAATTCTGTATGACATACAGGTCGCAGTCTTCATTACCTTCCTAAGTGTACGACTTAAATAAATGACTCACTGAAGTTCAGTGACTACCGATCTTGAGTGACAAGGAACATTGCGTCTACTTCCTACTCTCTTTAGTACCTGGCACAGTATCACATGCGTAGTAAGCACTCAATAATTATTGAAAAGTGATCTGCAAAGTTTCCCTTAAAATTAGAGACAGGAAAGGAGCTCTTGTCAGAGTTCTGGCAGAAGTCTAACCACATCCTGATAGTCCGTGACAGTGACCAGATGGGACTGGCCCATCTGCACCCAGGCTGGGGAGCCAACACGTCCATGAACGAGGTGATTGTTTTACCTCTGCGGTTACTAGACAGCATGTGCTTCACAGGCACTGGGAACAGATTAATCACCATGAAACTAAGCAGGGTGCCGTATCACAAAAATTAATTTATTGGGATGTCCACATGGTTTCCAATGTTTATATTTTCTTAATTTCAAATATTAACTAAGAATAAAAAAGTGACAATTATCTTTTGATCAATCCCTTTGATTTTAAATGAGCAGTTATTTATTCTGAGACTTTCTCCCTAAATAATAAATTTATAGGGTAAAGCATTAGAGGGGAATGTCTTATTCAGCCATGATGTGAGTTAGAACTGGAGTCAGAAGGTCATTCAGACTTATAAAAGCCTTTCTGCTTATACTCAGTATAAAGCAAGCAAGTGCAGGATCTTCATGTATGAAAACCCTCTTGTTTTAGACTTCCTTGAGGAAAGGGAAATAACAAAGCGCTTTTCATGCATGCTATGCAGAGAAGGGTGTTTAAACATTCCACTAAAAAATTATTGTATTTAAAATTACAAACTCATTTAGCTTGGTTATTTTCTTAATATAAGTGCTTAAAAATAGGGGCAAAGTGATGAACTTCAAGTAACTTAATTTTTATAATCACATATTGAGTTGATGTTAAATAAGGAGAAAAATTAGTACAAAAATTGCATTATGGTTGTTAAGCGGAAGAAAAACAACTGCCACATTTATAAACATGGAATTGCCTTACTAACATTCTGTTAAAAAGAAAAAACAAACAAACAATCTTCTTAACATATCCAAGTTCTAGGTTAAGTGTTTAATATTTATGTTTATCCAATGTTTTCTTTTAAATAATTCTGATTATTTTGTGGTTAGACAACCAGCAGAGTCAAGTTCTGAAGCAAATGTGGGAACCTAAATTTTAGCAAGGCAAAACAAAATTGTGTCAACTTATTCCACAAAAATATGGGTTTATCTTAGGTAGACTGGGTAATGTATATATTGTTTTTGTACAGTGATTTTTCATTTTAAAATCCATAGGAAAACTTCCCTCCCCCTGAAACATATTTAGGAGTTTTTATATTGAAAACAAACATAAGGGACGCCGGGGTGGCTCGGTTGGTTGATCCACTGCCTTCGGCTCGGGTCATGATCCCAGAGTCCTAGGATCGAGTCCCACATGGGGCTCCTTGCTCGGCCAGGAGCCTGCTTCTCCCTCTGCCTTCTCTGCCTGTCTCTCCCTCTGCATATGGTCTCTTTCTCTCTCTCTCTGACAAAAAAACCATAAATTACTTTAAACAGAAAAATTATAACTATTATACTGCTTTTTCCTTGAATACTATAAGTTTAACTAATAAGTTTTAGGTTTTTGGTGGGGCTCATTAAAAGATCTTACCTAACACAGCAATTGTTTGAACATTTTATTTTATTTTTTAATATTTTTAAAAAGGCATTTATTTATTTATTTATGAGGTAGAAAGAGAGAGAGAGAGAGCATGAGCAGGGGCAGGGGGGGTGGGGCAGAAGGACATGGAGAATCAGGCTCCCAGAGAGCAGGGATTCTCCGTGGGTGATCCCAGGACCCTAGGATTATGACTTGAGCCGAAGGCAGATGGAACGAGCCACCCAGACAACACTGAACATTTTAGATATAATATTTAATTTTGACACAAATGACTATTAAGATAATTAATTTTTTATTAATTAAAAAGGAGCAAAGATGATTAAGTATTATCTCAAAATGAAAGTAAACCATTTGAAGATTAATTTCAAAGATCATTGAGGGGCGCCTGGGTGGCTCAGTGGGTTAAAGCCTCTGCCTTCCGCTCAGGTCATGATCCCAGGGTCCTGGGATCGAGCCCCACCTTGGGCTCTCTGCTCGGCCAGGAGCCTGCTTCCTCCTCTCTCTCTGCCTGCCTCTCTACCTACTTGTGATCTCTGTCTGTCAAATAAATAAATAAAATCTTAAAAAAAAAAAAAGATCATTGAAAAATGGAATCAGATTCCAACAGAAATCTGTGGACAAACATGCAACACAAAGATGTAAAACAGCATATGTTTTGTTTGAGGCTATACTAGTCAAAAGGCAAATAATACTAAGAACATTAACATTTTTCTTTTGGTTGCTTCTATGGTTCTAGTTTGTATACTTCGGGAATGATATACAATGAGGATGCCCATTAAATCTGGAGGTAAAACATCATCCTTTTGAGGGCTCATTTTATGGCTTTGGTAGTAAGGCAAAATGTTAAAAGAGAAGTTTTAGCTGAATAAAAATTCAAAAATGAGATGCTAGGTCAAGAAGCAAAAATTTCTTATGTAGGCAGCCAAGAATCCTATAGATAATTTCACACATGTTTGGCTATAAATACTTGGAAACTAGAGATTAGAAAGTTTTTTCCTTTCCCTAGAGAAGGATATTTCACCTGAGACAGGTCTATAATGTGTCCTACAACCCCCAGTGTGAGGAGTAGGTGCCAGGAAAGGAGCTTTGATAGGACCTCAAGAAGTACCTGCTGTTGGACATGCAGTTGGTGTAACATTCTAGATTAATCTCTAAAGGTGAGAGAGAGCCTGACAAGCTGTGGGGAAAACAGAGACCAGACTCAGTGGCTATACTGATATCAGGCTGAACTTCTAGAGTGTGTCCAGGAAGACACATGACGGTTTTCCAGGGAACAGATGGGAGCCATGCTCGCTCAAAAATGGTATGGCATGAAGTCACCTTAGGTCCTGTTCAAGAATGTTGAGTGAAAAAAACTTTGAAGTTAATACCTCATTAAAGTGCAATCCATCTTAGGATAAAAAATGGGAATATACCAGTCAGAGAAGAAATGTAGTCACGCTTATCCAGAGAACTGCGAGGGAAAGAACGCCAGAAAGAGGAAGTTCCCCCCCAAACTCACCAAGATGCCTTTGAAAGAAAAGTCACCTTTAAACATCTGACAAGGCCAGAAAGTTGAGAAGTGAGGTCCTTTTGATAATGACAGTAGAGTAGACACTTGTCCGAACCCCTCTCCTCTTCCCTTCTTCTGATTTGACTAGAGGGGTCATAAAATGTGTTTAACAAGCTTCAGGAAGAGGAGGAGTGCTAGGTAGGAACAAAGACAAATCTCTGAACACCTACCTGCCAGGAGTCTTCCCTCACAAGGCATGTCCAAACAGGAACAGGTAGAAGAATCAGAGGTTTGATGTTACATGAGGTTGAAAGTTTTATTACATCAGACCAGGCCTTTTAATTGCTGGATAACAACTGCCTGTACTACCTTAGAGTAACCCCGAAAACCATGGTAGCCTGCTGGAGTTACCAGACAGGTCCGGAGAAGAGTTCCACAGAATAGATGAACGAATTGCGGGAGGTAAAATAAAGTTGTTTATTATTACACTCGTTGAGTTGACATACCAGTCGCCATTGGGTTAGTAGGTAAAATAAACAATAACTATAGTCTCAGAGTAAGTTTATCTCTCATTGATCTACCTGTCTGCCTCTATAGCCCACTTGAGAAAGAAAAAAGAGAGAGAGAGAGAAAGAGAGAGAGAAGCAAAGGAAACCAAGAATAATTCCTTGAATAATATGAATACAAAAGCAATACTTAGTTTAATAAATCATCCCCTTTGTGACCTGTTTGCTTACATCTTGATTTAGAGGCTCACTCCACCCATGCATGGTTTGAAATGCTTCCAAAGTGAGTAAGGTTTTCAGATAGAAAGATCCCAACAATTCATTAACTCAGAAGTCCAAGTAACTAACATAACAAGATTACTGGAGATTACACACACACACACACACACACACACACACACACACACACATTTTACTGTTACTTATGACTACATTAAAAAAGTGAGAGAGAGACAGAAAGAGGAGAGAGGGAGAGACTTTCAGCTTATATATATGATTCCTGGAGTTTACATAGAGAGGGCTCTGGATTTTATATGGATTATTACTGGGACCACTTAAGCCTGGTTGAGGTAGAGAATGTCCATTTCTGGTCAAAGTGCCAGATATCACGTAGTTTAGAATCATTTGTTTAGAAGCCGTAGGCCTCTAAATCATGTACTACAAATGTAAAAAGCTCATTATTATTATGTGCACATGAACAGGTTTCTGAAGCATCGCTTATAAATTAATGATAATGGATATAAATGTCCGTCTACCACTGACCATCTTTTTTGAGGACTTTTAAAATTATTTTTTCATATGCTTTCTCTGACTCTGGAGATAGCATAAGATGTTAAGGGCTAGGCCAGGGAAATCTAGTTTCTTGACCTTGAACTGTGAGAAATATACACATGGAAATATATACAGGGAAAACAAATTTACTCAGTTTCTCAAAGGTGTTTTTCCTCCATCCTAACTAAATAAGGAAACAAGAGACTGCAAGTTCCAAATATAAATGCAAACTATTTTTAATTAACCCATTAACAACAATCCAAACTTTACCCACCCATCTTGAACTAGTTCAAATCCCATGCACATTGACAACAGTAGACATTCGACTGATTTTTTTAATGAAAAAATGAAAAAGAAACACTGACTAAAGTAGAACAAAAGAAGAAAATATACAAAGTTCAGTCACTAAAAAGTATCCCCAGGGTCCCTGGGTGACACAGCCTGTTAAGTATCCCACTCTTGGTTTTGGCTCAGGTTTGATCTCAGGGTCATGAGTTTGAGCCCTGTGTCAGGCTCTGAGCCTAGTGAGGAGTCTACTTGAGTTTCTCTCTTCCTCTCTCTATTCCCCCCTACTCACTCTTTCTATCTCTCTAAAATAAATAAATAAATAAATAAATATTTTTTAAAGAGCCTCTCAAGTTTTACTTCTACAATGCATATAGTTGGTTTCAACCCAAAGAGTGATAAAATCAAATCAAAGGTACATTATTTGGGGTATAATTCTGTTAGGATATATATTCAATGATGCTTAAGTGGTATTTGTTATTTTATTTAAAAAATATGTTCTCTGTACATTATTTGGTGGATAATGCTAACTACTTGTACTACAGAATAATTATGTAGTCTTTAATTCTTTCAGTTAATTATATTCTTACTCGCTCCCAACAACCTCACCCTCCAATTCTTACAATATTGAGGGAAGAAAATTTACAAAGTATAAGAAAATCTGAAGAGATCTGCAGAAGACCAGAGTTCATAAAGCTTACATACATTGGAGAGTAACAGAGAACTTTCACTGTGGCAGATGAACTCTTACATAAGCAAGAAAAGTAAAGGTCAGCTGATTTTTTGACCTTCACCATGTAGGGTGTAGAAAAATAAATTACCTCAAGGATGTTTTCTCATAATGAATACTTTCCAAGGCTATCTCCTAAAAGAAAAATAAATCCTGCCAGATAAGTTCCTTGCAGAACTAGCTAATCTTTATAATTCTCCCCAAATAGAAAACGTATACTTTTGCTTTTGACTGGCTGAGGAAACATCTGTTTGCCTCAGGTAACCTAAGTTAATGAGAAAAGTGTGAGTCCCTAAATAATTTTTTGTCCAGAAAACTTGTTTTCTATTCCCTCTCTGTAAGTGTAATGATCAATGTAATTGATTCCTGCACATTTCTTCTGCTTAAGGTAATTGATTGATGTAAGCACCCTATTTTAAGTTCAAAAATGGGAATTGACATATTTCTGGCCAATGAGATGTGAGAGTTCAAGAAAGGTCTTCTTGATCCTAAGAAAGAGACATAATAAGTGATGATCTTTAATCACTTTACATTTTCTGGTCTGAATGTGACCCCTAAAATTGTCACTGTCACCTTGCTACCAACCTAAGAATAATGCCAACAAAGATTGACAGACAGAAGAGACAGAAATAACTGGGTCCTTGATAATGTCTTTAAGCAGATGATGATATTCCATCTCTGTAGCATCCCAAACTCTGGACATTATTCTTTATTATATAATACAATAAATTCCCTTAAATTTTAGGTGTCTTTTCTTCTATGTGATAAGCATGATACATTGGTCTTACAATCAAGAGAGAAAAAGTTAACAATATTCCCAATCCAAAAAAAAAATGAAGAAACATATTCTGTAGTGTCTTTTATGTGTAAGACACTGTACTATATGCGAAAGGAGAATCAGAAATGCTTGGAAAGGGTATAATTTGGATGGGGGGTATATTTATTTATACCAATGAATAAAGATAATTCTATCTGTAGGACAACTGACATTGATATTAAAATACAAAATGCTGTAGCAAACACAAAGGATTGTCAACTCCCCTACCATAACAGGGAGCCTTGGGGAGCAAAAAGCAATAAAAGGGTAAAATTTGGTAACTGCCTTGGAGAATTCAGAGGAATGAGATGAGCAAAAAAGTGAGCGGCAATTTCAGGAAGTTTTAGCAAAGGCACAGAACTTGAAAGGAATTTATTTTGAATGGAACTAACAGAGCAGATTGGGTAAAAGAATGAGAGAGAGGAAGGGAGGGAAGCAGAAAATAAACGGCAAGTGAGGGAATAATGAACAGTGGATAAAAATAAGACTGGAAACAGGGAGAGCCATAGAAGTCAACAGAAATCTGGAGTTCATTCAACTTCATCGGAAATCAAGAACTCCAGAAGTGTATAAACAGAGAAGAAATATGGTCAGATTTTTATTTGTTTAAGAGATAACACTGATGGTCACGGTGAATGGATTAGATAGGGAGAAAATGGAGATTCTCTTTTTATAAGATAAACTCAGTTGAATAATGGTATTATCACTTACACTACAGGGAAATATTGAAATGATTGCCACCTTATCAGTTTGGCCTGTCAGCTGAGGCTTTATTTGGTCTGTATCACAGCTCAGGTCTTTGTTTATCTAATACTACTTCCCCAGCGGCCCTCTCACACGTGTTGATCCCAAGAACACTCCTCGACAAATACCCTATAAACTAATCTCCCTCTCCTAGATGGCTTTTGGGGGAATTTAACCTATAGCACAACAGTAAGAAATGGTTCCAGATCCACATCCTTCCCTTGGAATGCAGTCACGTTGGGCTGGTTCTGATTATTTCATTTTGGTCTAGTGGTGGGAGGAGGAAATGTCCAATCAATGTGCATATCTATCCTGAACCTGTCCCACACAGGGATGTACAGAGTATTTCTTAGCTGAAGAGAGAGGCCTTAGGGACTAACAGTGGAAAAGCCTACTTGAAGTGAGAAGTATCCCACCCCATGTGTGCTTACACTTGCCACTAAGTCTATTAAATCCCTATGGAGATATTCCTTTCTGTCAAGAAAAGATCAGAATCTTATCCCTATAATCTAAATAACAACAACAAAACAAAAAACCCCAAAACACAAAGCAAACCACTTGGTGTACTTAAATTTTACTTTTTAGACAGTAGAAATACCCTAAAAGTTCAAATTTTTATGCTCTTCCTCTACAGTCATTAGTCATCAAAACTTATTGAGCATATAACTGTACCATTCATTGTAGAAGACTCAAAATCTCTTCTGAACAGAGTAAAGATAATACAAAGGATATTTGCAAATTTTCATTGCTGAATTCGTCTGGTAAAGGATGTTGCTAAAAATCCCGGGTATTCCCCACTAAAGGCCTGTGGCAGTTATGAAGTAATGATGGCCATTTTTCAATAGGTACATCCTTGTTTGTACAAAGACTTTTACATAAACACATATCCTAAAATTTGACACTGCAAATGAATGCTTTCTGCAGACTTTTTTTTTTTTTTAATTTCCCAGAGAAAAATATCCCCAACCAGTCACTCCTAACTCAATTATATGTTGTAGATTGCTTTAAGTCTAGGGCATACAAAGGACATCCTTCAGCCCCACAGAGTCCCACCATGTGTGGTTTCTTCCACAGAGAAGTTTGGATTTTTGCTGAAGGGCATAGAGCCAATGCAAACCACATAGGTCTAAACACTGCTAAAGCACTCCATCTTGACACTTAAACTTGCTACTGTGGAGTACCTTTTAGCACTGGAGTGATTTATATAAATTTTCAATGTGGATACCTACATAAACATAAATTATTTCCTTTGTATACATAACCTCTTCATGAATTATACATTTTATAAAGATAAAGGAATATCAGTTGGGCAGAAAATCTCTGGTACAGTCCCTAATTTTACAATGTGTTCAAATAACCATTTATTTCAATAGTATCATGAGGGAAATCAATATTTCATAAACATTTATTTTATTAAATATTAGCACATTTCAAGGATGGAATGTAGCCAAAGAGAGATTTGCTTAAAATAGTCACAGAAGGAAGTTATGTTATCAGAACTTATTTTAAGCAATGATCTAACACACTCATTTCAGATAAATGAACTTTTTCTTCTAATCCCTGAAGGCAGAGAATAGCACAAGAACAAATTCCCTTAAAAGTATGAATTGCTTTTTGCTCTTATACTAAAACTGAGACATATTTGGAAAAATGCTTTGTTAGCTATGTAGCAGCTCTTAAAGCAAAACTGCAAAACTAAGATTTTCTTTAGTGGCTTTCATAAAAGAAGTTATCTCTTAAGATATTTATTGATGATTGAGCTATTAGTTGATACCATCAATAGGCTCTCTGATACAAATACTTTTTTAAAAAATTACTAAGGAAAAAATACACCCTTAAAAATAAATGGAATGGAACTATAATGGCATAATGAAGGTAAGCTTTCCAAATTCTAGCACATAATTCACTGCTTATCAAATTACAGAATAATATTTTTTAAGAAGATAATCTTATGAGTTTGTAAGTGTATTTAGACT
Source organism: Martes martes (assembly GCF_963455335.1). Taxonomy (NCBI): domain Eukaryota; kingdom Metazoa; phylum Chordata; class Mammalia; order Carnivora; family Mustelidae; genus Martes; species Martes martes. The sequence goes on from NC_137899.1 coordinate 31,481,828, forward strand.
ATCACAAATCAAGAACAACTACTGGCAACATTTTACCCTCAAACCTTCTTCTAGAATCATCTAATACATGCATATACACTTATATTCAAAGACTATTTCTTTATCAAGTCTGAGCATTCATAAGAGGTATCTCCTTTTCTTTTGGTAGACCTCAAAAATGGACAGGAGAACTACTTAAAAATTAAATTATTAAAAGGCAAAAAACAGTGTTTCCGATGCAGGCATTAATTAAGCAATATTAATACATATGGAGATAAATATCTTGCCTATCTAGACTAAAGCTCCTAGTCCTGAATGATATTCAAATAACTGAGCAATAAATATTTAGTTATTAAAAGCACTTCCAAATCAGAGGTTTAAATTAAAGTGGTCATTGAGGGGCGCCTGAGTGGTTCAGTGGGTTAAAGCCTCTGCCTTCCGCTCAGGTCATGATCCCAGGGTCCTGGGATGGAGCCGCACGTTGGGCTCTCTGCTCAGCAGGAAGCCTGTTTCCTCCTCTCTCTCTCTGCCTGCCTCTCTGCCTACTTGTGATCTCTATCTGTCAAATAAATAAATAAAATGTTTAAAGTGGTCATTGAGGTGAAAGCTATTTGAAGCTTCAAAGTTCTATGATGACCTATGAACAGCCCTTTCTGAATGGAAAGAATCCTCTATTAATTCAGTATTGGAGACTATTGACCTGAAATCTTTAATGGCTCTTGGCATTTTTTTGAGGGGGGTGGGAATACTTCTGAAAAAGGAGAGAAAGAGAAAACAATCTAAGATGTCTTATAGATGCAGAATGGGTCATGGATTATGTCTTCTCGTCCTTCAATCTCTTCCAGTCTTGGCGTCCATCTTGACTTGCACAGATATTGGTATTTGTTAAAGTACCAGCTGGTCATAATTTATAAAGCCTAAAGTGTGACACTGTTTCCTTTGGGTACGATGTTCCTAACTGCAAATGCAAAGCACAGCAGCAGCTGCCTTTTGTTTTTTCAATAATTAGCATATATTTTCTTTTAGTGGTAGATTGCTTTTCATGAGCTCATATTTGGGTTATTACTAATCTTCATCCTCTGAGTGTGATTGGGCCATTGAAGAATACTATTCAGTGAAAATACAAGAGTGTAGGGGAAAAAAACCAGTGTGGTGTTAAAACGCCACCATAGTCACACTGCCAATTTAAGAGTATGGTTGTTAATTGAAAGTTAATACAAAGCTTAATTTTGCAAAAATTGCTTTAGATATAAATGTTAATTATTAATAACCCATTTGCCAGCTTTTTAATCTAAACCACTGCATTTCTCTTGTATAATCTCTTTCATTCATATCCTCAAAGGTTTTATTACTATACTTATTCACTCTGAATGGAGGATATGTATATGTACTTAAATCCACAAAAATCTAAAACGTGTATCCAAAGCAAGGTGTTCTTTTAATATGTTCTTTTTGGATATGTAAATGACCTAGTGATCTGACTTCGAGTCACTTAAAGCAAAAGACGAGGAAGGCACAGATGAAGATAAATGGACATTCAGTCAACTTCATATAAATAAACTGACCTTCTTAAAATTTTTGTTTAAGTCAACCAGACTGAGCAGGAAGATGTGGTCCTTGGCTCCTACAAGCAGCCTGCCCCTCTCCTCATCCAACAGAATGGTTTGGAAATCTAGTCCTTCTGATGAACCCAAAAAGGGTATACAGCTATTTGAAAGCAGCAAGTCTATGGGAAAATAAAAGAAGAATAGAAAGAAAGAAAAAATTAATTGGAAAATATTTATTTGCCTCAATACATGCTTTTCACACTCTGTAAATGAATATATACAGCACGAATGCTCCAATTTAGATACAAGCAAACAATATACAGTTTTAAGCACACAGTCATGTAGAAATCAATGTGGTTTATGACATTTGTATTTTATTGATACAATATGAATCTAACACATGTAAAAATGCAAGACACTAAAATGAGTATTAAAGCAATTAAATGCAAAATATTTCACAACTCTGGTCATCTTCTTAAGTTATAAATTAAAGCATCATTATATAGCGCATTTGCACATGGGTTAAATCAATTAATATAGGCAAAGTTAGCATCGAACTAAGTGTGACAAACCTCAGAGCATTTCTTTGCCCTCTACTTTTGATAACATTAAGACTCATGGGTGAGTTTGGGGGATTATACTCTTCCTAGTTCATGTATTCAGAAAGTAAACAAAGTAGCCAAATCCAAGAAAATGGATTCTGAAAGATATATGATCCTAAACCAGTAACGGGATCAAAACTGTAAAGCAGGAAGGGACCTTGAAACTCAATTAATACAAAATCATGATTTTATAAATGAAGGTATTTAATTCCTCCAAGGTGAAGCCACAGGCCCTAAAGTCACAACGTCACGTGGTGGTAAAGCTATTAACGTAACCTCAGTCCCAGTCTCCATTTCTCTTTGACACGTGTCTGTATGTCCTAATTCTTTTTTTCAGTCACAGTTGTGATATGGACAGACTTATTTAAATCTAGGTCTGGGTTTATAGAAATCCAAATCTTTTCAACAGATTTTGCCCCAAGTATTTGTCTTAGCCTCTCATTTTCTACAACTGTATAATATTGAATATCAATAAAGTAATAATATCACTCATTCTTTATTAAAGTCCATTAGATATTGTTGGACTTTAAAACTAAAGCATTATTTTCAAGTAAGTCATTATTAGTTGATGAGAAAAATATAAAGAAATGATGTCTCAGAAATAGGTATCAAGATACTTCTAAAATGTATCATGGCATTGTTTAACCTCTGTAAAAGGGATCTTTGAGTCTTTGAAATTTAAAGCCTATATATTCCATATATCAACTGCAGGCTTTATTATTATTTCACTTTTTTTTTACTAATTTACTAATTTACAGTGGTTAAATGTTATTTCCCTTATTCAGCAAGACAGATTTTGATCTTAGTTTTGACAAACCATGAGGCTGTATGCTGGAGAAGATACAATACTATCTGAATTCTCAGGCAAGTATGGTCTTATTAATGTTCATGAATCATGCTTTATGTACACTGGATAGAAGTCTGAACTCTACATTAATTATTTTCTATTAAGCTTGATATAACTTTAATCATTTTTCAGACCAGAGACACATGGAATAATATTTTCTAGCATCTCCAAATACATAAGCTTATTTTTGTAGGACTCATATCCAATAAACATTCCATACTAACTATAAAGCAGAACTGAGGAAAGAATAATATAAGCTGTTAATAAATCATAGAGCTGTGAGGAATAAAGGACTTCACATATGATCAGCATCAGAATGGTGCCCGGCACACAGTAGGTGCTATACAACTATCAGCGATTACAATCATGATGATGTATTTTCTAAACATTCTACAAAATCTATAAAGAGGAAGTCCTTCTATTTCCAAGCTCATATAATTGTTAGGATGATTAAAAGAGATAATTTATGTAAGGTTCTTAAAACAATAGCTTGAAGATAGGAAAAGTTCAATAAATATTGACTGTTACTTTGAGTACGGTTATTAAATTTCAGCTTGGGCAAAGTAAGTTCTATGAAAGAAGAATGTTATCTTGCCTTCCCTTAAAGCTGAGTTGTGAAGATGAGAACTCCTCTGTGTTGTTTTTTTTTTTTTATAAAACTGAACTAATATTAAAAAGCTATTCAGGGGGTGCCTGGGTGGCTCATTCAGTTAAGGGTCCAACTCTTGTCTCAGCTCAGGTCTTAATCTCATGGTCATGAGTTCAAGCCCCACATTGGACTCCACACTTTAAGTAGGCATGAAGCCTATTAAAAAAAAAAAAAAAGCTAGTCAGTCCACAAATAATTATAAGAATCTATTACGTGTTAGGCATTGAGCACGCTGTTAAGGGTCTGGTCATGACTAAGCCCTGCCTTGAAGGGGCTCAAAGATCAATCCATAAATAGATACACATACAAAATACAATATAAGTGAAATAAATTCTAATACAAGTATACACAAAAGAAGTCTTTCAAGTAATTGTGTATCACCATATAAAAGATGATAACCGATAATAGTGTTGAAAGACAAATGGAAGCTTTACAGGAAAGATAGAAAGAAAAGTTTATTTAAGGCAGAAGAACACGGGACTGTACAATTGTATTCAATGTATTAATTTTTTTTAAAGATTTTATTTATTTATTTGGGAGAGAGAGAGAGAACGAGCAGAGGGAAGGTCAGAGAGTGAGGGAGAAGCAGACTCCCCGCTGAGCAGGAAGCCCAGTGTGGGACTCAATCCCAGGATCATGACCTGAGCAAAAAGCAGATGCTTAATGGACTGAGCCCCCCAGGGACCGTCAGACACTGCATTTTTAATATGTCTCCTACTCTGCAGTGTGAGCTCCTTCAGCACAAAGACTGTGTCTAACTTATTGAATCCATATCACTAGCTCAGTGTCCTGGAGACAAATTAAGTACTTATTAAATATTTGTGGAATTAAAGTATAGCTTGGGATGCTAGGACATATACTGTACGTGTGAGGCTGGACATCAACGCAGCCTCCAGATAATCAGAGCCCAAAATGGCACGCTGGGGAGTTTGGTTATTATCTAGGTAACCGGAAGCCACTAAAATATATTACACAGAAAAGTGACAAAGACTTTAACTGAGTGTTGGGAAAAAAAGTCTGGCTGCAGTATTCAGGATGGATGGGAATTGGAAAAGTGGGAGCAAGGAGACTACTCAGAAGTTTCTGGAAGATGGTAAGTCCCTGAGTTATGGCAATGCTAATGAGGGGAGCAAGATGTTAAAGAATCTTGCCTCTCATTTGTTGTTTCTACTGGTACCGCCAGGGAAATAAAATTGAGGTAGTCACTTGCTTTCCTTTCTTTTACTATAACCAATTCTATTGGGTTTAGTTTCAAATGTGACAAGGAAAAACAGCTGTGAAAATAGTGACTAACGTAAAGTATTATCATTTCAAAATGATTTAATGTTGCCTTGTAACAATGTTAGCATCAAAACGATTAAAGCATGCTTCACCAATCCTTTGCAGCCAAACTAAATAATTAGACTTAGGCATTACACATGAAAATTTCTCAGGCTGACGCATACATTTTGAAAAGACCTTGGGACAGGGATTGGAACAGGTTCCCTCTTCCCCAAGCAGCTTATCTTTCTTGCATTTCTGCCAAACCAAGCAAACTCATTTTTGTTTCCACAGGATCAACAGCTAAAGTCCAGGGGGGAGGAAAAAAAAAAAAAAAAAAAAAAAACCACAACAACAACCAGGGGTGTGGAGGGGGGTAGTTAAGTCCAGACCCAGCATCTTCACACCTATAACTAATACACCCCCAGGATTTCTGGGATCAGAAATGGATGCAGGCTCTGCAGCCTGAAAACTCATGAATGTTAAAGACTAAAAATTTGGCAATATTATTTCAGAGGTTTACTTTCTTCTTCTAAAGTGGCAATTCTCAGACATGTAATTCTTAAGACACTCCGTAGTTTGTAGTCCTTTTTGAACAGAAACTCTGGATGGTGGGACAAGTGTGTTGCTTTACACACGCCATTCAGAGAGGCCTGTTCTGTACATACTCAGCCCGCCTCACCTCTCTCAGAGGACAGCAGCCTTTGCCTCTAGGTCCTAAATGCATTCTTTGTTCTGTCTACCTAAACCTTTGACCTAATCCACCGTAATCACTCCTTCTAACTGTTCTTGTAGCAATTCATTGTACTATCACCTTATTCTCAGTTTGTAGTGTCTCTCAATGTCCCAGGCCCTCAAATCCCCACTTTTGGTCTAGCAACATACTTTTGGAGAAGCTACAAGCTGATTTTTTCTGAAATAAATGAAACAAGGATTATTAATTTATTCCACTAGGGTAAATATGGAAATCATTTCCATGGTGGATTTTAATCAAATGATGACACAGACAAAGTGTTCATGCTCCATGATCAATTAACCACCACAGAGCAACAGGATGGTTCTGAGGATCAAAAACCCTACAAATAACATGATTTTTCCTATGTCTGTATGTGTGTGTGCATTTTTCTGAAGGGTACGTCCAGAGTCTTCATCAACATCTCCTGATACCTGTCCGAAAGTCACAGAAACTGTGTACTTCCCACATGTAGTTAATACCCATGTTTTGAATAATTTCTCATTTCTAGCACTAAAAAAGTGAGTTATTGCCTTTATAAAACTTGACTTTGAAGGCAAAACAACTGAGTCACCTAAGACCACCAAGTACTCTGCCCATATTGCAAAGACTGGTAGCAAGTTCCAATCTCAAGGATTGGACAGCTGAGCGCAGAGGAAATGCTCTTCCACAACAAAAATGAAAATATGTTTGTGACAGAGGGCAATGGTAAAGTTGTAGACTGCTAAATATCTTTAATAGTAAAATGGAAAAAAATTCCCGTCTGCATTTCTTTTAGCAAGCCAAATAATGCTACTTCAGTTCTCTCATCATTACCTGTGGGTGGAGACACCAAATGGTCTCTAAGCTCCTTCCAATAATGGAGTTCTGTGGCATTAGAACCTTATGACTAACTTTGCTAAAATTAAGGAGGTATCAAGTTAACTCTCCTTCACCTACCTCTTTCTCAGCATTGCTCTGTTTCTTGGAGCAGATTCCCTCTACCGTTGGGAAGAACAGAAATAGAGCATAAAGAAATTCCAACTAGGAGGAAATTCATTCTATCAATATTCCTCGTCGGATTCATGTGTTACCGACGCAGTGAGGTCCAGAATGGTTAAGTGGACTTCACAGAACCAATTTACTCTTAACAGTGAAAGTCCTCACTCGCAGCCAGATGCCCTCTCTGTGAGGGGAAGGCTACAGATCCCTATTTGAAATAAACATTTGTTCTGAAAAGAATTCTTTGTATCTCCCTTTTAGTGTCCCTTAATACAATTGTTCATTCAGCCTGAAGAACATTTGACCTGATGGTCTACATTCTTCCTCTTCACCCCAGAAAGGAAGGGAGTGGTTAGTCACTTTGAATCTAATAAATTTAGGATTAAGCAAGACAGACTTCCTCAATGTTTGACTGTTAAGTGAACAAGATCCCATACACTTGAAATCACATTTATTGCCAGAAATCCTGAACAGGGTGGAGTTGACAGTTTCTCTCATAAGAAGACAATGTAGCTAAAAAATGGCTTCCCATATCCTTTAAAGAAGAACACTTAACAGATTATTTTTTTAAGAAGATAATCAAAGTTATTAAAGGCAGAACTTCATGGGGTAAAAAGAAAATCACCTTTGAGGAAAGTCAATTTCTAATCTACTCCAATGTAAGGAATAGAATTCCTCTGCACAGAAAGCTTTCAACTCAAAATGGACCCAGATCAAAACCTGATTGCTTTTCCTTACCATCTCAAGATATTCAGCACAAAACCTTATCACACCCACTCTACTTGTCTTGAAAGGAAATCACCATTATATCAGTAAGGCTGTTCTAAGGTTTCTTGAAATATGGTCACCTCTCTAGCATGTTCTTTGAAGAGTTGTCTAAGTAAGGAAGTAAAGAAGTTTTTATTCCTGTCTTCCTCATAAATTCAGCTTTCCTCCCTTGATCTCTGAATCCCCAAGGCTTTCATGTTGTTAGTATCTAAAGATTCCTTCTAGGGATTCCTTCTTCCCATAGTTTCCAGAGATGTTTTGGCTACCAAACCATTCCCCCCCAAAAAGCCTGTTCTCAGTTTGGGTCAGGAGTTGAGTAAAGGAGCTAGCTATTCATTCCAAATGAAAATTAGTCCCTAATGTTACTGTTCACTGAGTTCCTTTGGCTCACTGTGAACTTGTATTTGCTTCCTCACTGTTTGATCCAAGGAAAGGCATGGATTCTGTCTTGGAATCAAACTTTAGAAATTTAACTCATTTTAAATGGGCCCCACCTGACTTTCAATTGGTTTTCTGAGGCTTGAGATCATATGAAAAGATTTTGGTTACCAAGATAGCTCACTTCACCTATCAAAAATACAAATTATTCTCTATTTACGTGCAGTCTCCATAGCTAACTGCTCAACAATATCAAATATATAAAAAAAAATATTATTCAGGCCCAAAACCATTACAAAAGACTGAAAAGACTGCTTCAAAATTATAGGTGAGTACTATATTATCTTTATACTTTCCTAAGTGAGAAGTCCAGCCCTATTTTTCTCCTTCCTTCCAAAAAAAAGGAAAAAAAAATCAGATTTCCATTTGCTCTTCTGCGATGGAATGCTGAAGATCATTCTTCTCATTAGGTATTAAAACATTCTCTATGTCAATAATAAATCAGACGGTACCATGTAGGGAAACATAAATTAGAAACAAATAAAGCCTATTATATCATCAGAGCTTTGTTCTTGCCAGGACAGGATGTGCGGTAGAGTGTGACAATTTTACATTGCCACATTTCCATGGACATCCATGCTTTTAAATCACAAGCTTATTCTTATTTGGCTAGCTTTCAACAGCAGATGCTTTATATAATCCATCACACGTGAGATTCATAATTTATGATTATGAGTCCTTTTAAAATCTCAAAAGCTTTACTATGATAAGTTTCCCCACTGACCTGTAAAAGAAGGCTAACATTTTAAGTACCTAGTACATTTCCAGAAAAACAAGGTCAGAAGTAGTTGAAGTAGTTGACAGGATAATTTCAGGAAGACTGATTCTACTTTGACAATTATTTTCTTAACTCCCTTCATGGTCTTGAGATTTTCTCAATTTTCAAATTTTAAGGAATGTTTAAAATCAAGACACCATGTCGCAAAAGAATTTGGATTGGTTTCCAATCAAGTACGTAAATTTAATTTTTATAAAATCAGAGGGGCATGCCTTAAAATACCACCTAGGATGGATTCTAAATAGCAAGACAAATATAATAGGAACAAATAATTCCTTAAGCGAAGATCATGACAAATGAATGTACAGAGCAAAGAGCTGTGAGAGTAACTTTTAAAAAGGACGATATTTTATAACAACATTACTTTTTAAAATTAATTATATTCATCAAAATTAAGTATATGCATACCGAAAAGTAACATTAAAAGGCATATGTAAGCCATCTGTCTCCTCCTTTGTCCACCTCCAATCTAGTCCCCATAATAAAATATTTAGTAGCTTACTTTCTATTCCTTTTTATATTTCTAAATAATACGAATATACTACTATCTTTTAAAACATTATTTTCAGGGGCATCTTGGTGGCTCAGTGGGTTAAAGCTTCTGCCTTCAGCTCAGGTCATGGATCAAGCCCCACATCAGGCTCTCTGCTCAGCAGGGAGCCTGCTTCCTCCTCTCTCTCTCTCTGCCTGCCTCTCTGCCTACTTGTGATCTCTGTCTGTCAAATAAATAAATAAAATCTTAAAAAAAAAAATCACCTGTTTAAAACAAAACAAAACATTATTTTCATTGAATTCCCATTTACAGAAGTTAACAATCTAACTTTCTGATGCCAACTCTTTCCCTCCAATCAAGATCCTAATGTAATAATAACACACCCATTTTTACAAACGCTGTATTCAGTGACTCCATTATTATCAAAATGTAAATATTCTTTCTTACTGAGAAAAGTAATTTTCAGGAAAACATTATACTTTCTTCCTTGAAAAAAACCTGTTGCTTTTATTAATAATTTCCTAGTTGTGACATATGCTTAGTTTTTAAATCATGATCAAATCTTTTTTTTTCTTAAGATTTTATTTATTTAATTGACAGAGAGAGAGAGAGAGAGGGAACACAAGCAGGGGAGTGGGAGAAGAAGAAGCAGGCTTCCCACCGCTGAGCAGGGGGCCCGATGTGGGGCTCAATCCCAGGACCCTGGGATCATGACCTGAGCTGAAGGCAGACGCTTAATGACTGAGCCATCCAGGCACCCCAAAATCATGATTAAATCTTTCCACACTTTCTGAAAAGTGCTTCCATAAAATTTTCATATGAAATTCTGTCAGATCGTTTTTTTGTTTTTCTCCTGGAGACATCTCAACTGGGCCCTTTCTTCTCCCCACAGATTGGATGGTCTCTTCTCTCCCCTGATGGACAGCTTTTTCAAACTTCCTTTCACCTCTCTCTTATTATGAATCCCACCTTTCCTACATCCTGTGTCTTCCTCCTTGGTTTATCTTCTTAATTTTGGTGAGCACATCTCCAGAACCTTCTTAAGAAAGGGTGACTGAGACTTAAATTTTTGAAACTTTCCATGTGTGAAAATCCCTCTAATTATTACAATAGGTGGGCTAACTACAGAATTCTGGGTTGAATAACATTCACTCTCAGTGATCTGAAGCACATGAACATGACGTTCCAGCTTTCAAAGTCATGACAAAGAAGTCTCATGCCATCGTATCCCCAAGCTTTGAATATGTCTTTATTGTTTCCGGAAGTTATTTGAATCACCTCTTCACTCTTGCTATTATGAAGTTTAAAATAATTGGAGTGACTACATCTTGGATTTTGTTTGTTTGTTTGTTGCTGTTTTTCATTTATCATGCTGGGTACTCAGTGTGATATCTGATCTAAAATTTAATTTCCATTGATTCAAAAAAATTTTAGTTTTGCTTTTCACTCCCAACAAACAGATGTCACTTCCTGGTAGAATTTTCCTCTAGGTTTCTCCAGAAAATGTCCTGTATTCACATGCTCAAGGAAGATATTCTTGGTAGAGGTATCCAGAGAGTTTGCATTAAAATATGCACACAGACTTCCAAAAGAGAGATTAAAAATACAGTCATAGAATAGTGTTTTCCTGAATTTCAAGTCATATTCATAGGCATAAGCAATGAAATAATGTTTTCCATTTATAGTTTCCTATAAGTTTTTGGCTCACAAATTGCTAGAACTCTGCTGATGACTTTGAATGAGATACCTAAAACTGCACTGCCTCTCTCAAATCACAGTTCAGAATTTCCAATAACCTGCTTGATACTGTCATTTTCCCCCAATCAACTGATCTTACTGAGTTTGATGACTTAACAACATGACTTAGTTCCCAGACACAAAAAATCAGAATCCTTTTTAGTTCTCCTTCCTTGGTCCCTTACTCTTTTCTCCTGTATTTAAATAATTGGTACTTCTAAGTCTATTTCACTTCCCTCCCACCAACATCCAGCTAAATTTAGTCTTACAGATTCGATCATGCAAATTTTTTATTCTTCCTCCTCAAATATTTATTCCTATTGTCAGTCAAGCCAAGATCCCTATTACTCCTTCTCTAAATTACTATAACTGACTCATAAACAACTTTGTTCTATGCCTTCCTCCTTCACCAGTCTCTACCACATGATGTTGTCTATTTTGTTTTTCCTCCTAAATCACAGTTAGGTCAATTCATGACCAAAATCCTCCAATGTCAATATATACTTCATTCAATAAAGTCTGAGTTTTGTCCAATGTTCAAAGTTCCATTTCATACCCAACCTTATTCAAAATTCTTCAACGGCATTTATTTTAAAATTGTCCTAATCTTATGACATTGATATATTCGCGATTACTTTGTCCCATAAAAAAAAAAAAAAAGTAGAAGCCCTTGCAGATAAGAATAATGTCTAAATCAATGCTGTAATTTATGGCCACTTCTTGCAAATAAGAAGTCTAATAAACACTTAACAATTTTTCAAACTAGTGATTCTCGTATGTGTTGGTTTACCTAGCTTCCATCTAAATCAGAATTTATGGGCTTATTAATAATTTAGAGAGGTTAATGTACCATTAGGAGACCCAACTGTGGCTCTAATGCTTTGCAGTCATTAAAGGTTCCTGTTGTTATCTCCAAGTGCTTGGGAGTGAGGGCAGGGGAAAGAGAAGGAGGTCTGAAACAGAACACTCTAGAACAGGGCTTCTTAGGATTTAACATGCTTTCAAGTCAGCTAGGATTCTTGTTTCTCATTTAGAAGAGGGCGAGGGGCTAGGATTATTTACTTCTAACAAGCTCCCAGATTATGCTGATGCTACAGATCCTTGAACAAAAGTTGGAGCGGAAAAGCTAAAGTGCAAAATGAACCCACTGCACTGAAGAAAAGAGCTAAACCCTTCCCTCTACTCCACACTAGAGTTTCTTGCAAACACTTGGAACATGGCATGTGTTAGTTTATGCAAGATGGCCAGATTATTTTTTTTTCCCTTTACAATTCTACCTTGATCAAATCTGCACATCCCTGACTTATTTTAAATTAGCCTAACTTAAATTATAACCAACTTAATTGCTATAAGTAATAAATGACCTGCTTGGTTTAAATCAATGATATGCAAACTATTCCCCCTCAGTTTTCTCTTACAAAGAAGGGAAGTACTGCTCATATGCATTAACCTGGAAGGAAGATGCAAAAATGACAAATAATGATTCATTCTTGACTTTGAAGCAAATTTCCTGTTACATGCAGCAGCAGAAATTCTACCAGAGCTGCCTAAATGTAATTATATTTGTAAAGACCTTTCATTTTTACTTAATTAATTGAATAATATATTGTTTGGACTGTCTTTGAAACCTGTCATGATATTTATTTTGTGCTCTGTAAAGCTCAAGGAGCTTTCCCTCTTTTATTTAATTTGATCCTGAAGGAGAACCAGAGGATTATCACTATTTTCCAGATGAGAAAAACTAGACTCAGAAAGAGCAAATCATTGTTCTAATGAACAGTGCATACCAGAGAAACAGCTAAAATCGAGGTCTTCTGACTTGAAACCCCGTCAACCACTACAGCTATATTTTATATTTGAAGATTTAGCATTTACTTAGAAAAACGAGATTCTTTTCCAAAACAACTCTACTTCCATTTTTACAGAACGTACCCACGGACAAGTTCTATTGCTTCTTCCACTTCATCATTCCACTGGGATTACTGAAATATTTATCTTATTTTCTTGACTATGTCTGGCTCACTGTAGCTTCAAACAAACCTCTTTATGAGTGAGTATCTCTCTTTGGAAGTAAAAAGCACTTAGCTCTAATTCATGCCTCTTTTAATTAATAGGATTAAATCAGCATGTTTAAAGGACTCTTACAAAAATGCAAAATATATATTACAACTTCTTAAGAAGCAGAGAGGCGATTTATCAAATTTTCTGTGAAAAAAAAAGACATTAATTTTTAAAATGACCTTGAATTTATATTTTTACACATGTACAGAAAGAATCTCATTGTAAAAATTTCTTTAATAAGATCCAAAAAATTAGAGCTAAATTTTAGGTAAGTGAAATCCTAAAACAAGCAGTGGCATATACAAAATTTTATCTCCTTAATAATTCATGGAATAGTAAACCAACCATATATAACATTTGTTTGAAAGGAACTTTTTTAACCAAAAAAGAGCTGACTGGGTTTAATCCCAGAGAAAAATTGCCTTTACTTAAGCAATGACCATCCTAAAGTCCCTTCCAGGCTAACATGTAGCCAAAGACACACCGGAAGTGTCTCAGGATGCAGCTCTCTTTTACCCTGCTCGGAGGATGTTGCTAACCTTTGTAGACCTAAGCGATATTTACACATCTTCTTAATTCCAAGAATGCTATTTTGTGTGATACTTCTATGGCAATATTACGTCTTATGTTGTACCTTACACTATTGTGTAACTTCCATCACTTTGTGAACCTCCACAATCAATGTTTAGAAGAGTGCTCCAATACAGTATTAAATAGATTTTAATTATTATTAATTAATAGGCTTGGATGCAGGCAAATTGTAGTATAAATACCATTGAACTGAAAAGCAGGAGACAGGGATCAGTTTTTGTTGTTGTTTTTTAATTATCTCTTATGTGACCTTGGGATAGTTATTTCATATTCCTGGAGTTTTCTATCCAAATCAATTTTCTAAACATATATACTACTTATAACCTATAACACTGTATCAAACTGAACACATTCTTCCTTAAACAGTTTTCTATCTGTTTGCCCTCTGTTTCCATCTAAACAATAGCTGATACTGACAATGACCCAGATAATAGTTCATTATGCAAAATAAGCCAATTTCATTAACATTTGTTCTAAAAGTAGCCTGGGGCTACTAGGTGGCTTAGTCAATTAAGCATCAGATTCTTGATTTCAGCATTGTGAGTTCAAGCACCACACTGGGCTCCACACTGGACAGGAAGCCTACTTAAAAAATAGAATAAAATAAAAAAACATAAAAGTAGCCTGTTTTAGAGAAACAAATGGCGTTTCGTCAATGTTTTCTTCAGTAAGGTATGGATTATCTCACATCTCTTATGAATCATGGATTATTTCTCTCCTAGATTATTTCAACTAAAATATAATTATGATGTTATTTAGTTCACAAAAAACCCCCAAATCTCTTGATTTTTATTTTCCTTCCGGCTACAACTGCCCATGTCTCCATTACAGAAAAAATCCTTGAAAGAATTACCTATAATTGTCTACAGTCCCTGAGCTGATGCTCTTAAGTATCCATCCTAACTGTGCCTTGGCTTTCCCACTCAAAGACACTGCCTTTATCAAGGTCAACAGTGAACTCTTATTGAATTTAATATTAATTTTTACTTGTTATCTTTGAAGACACATTAGCTGAATATGACACTGCTGATAATCCCTTTTCCTTTACTTTATTCATTGACTTCCTGTGTCCTATAACTACTGATTTTTCTCCTACATGGGCACTTCTTTTCAGTTCACTTTGATGCTCATCATTCTTTTCTCTACTTTCCCTGCTTGAGAGATTCCCAGAACTCAATCCTTCAAATTCTTCTTTGTCTCTTAGTTATCTTATAGAGTCTCATGCATTTAAAATTTTCTACAGGCTAACTGCCAAATTCATATCCCCCATGATATGTCCCATGAACTCTAGCAATTATATACTCAAATGCCTTCCTGTCATCTCACTTAGACATCTAGTAGTCTTGTCTTCTCAAAAAATATGTCCACTTGATTTCCCTCCCCAAAATCTACTTCTTTCATAGTCTTCACTATCTCAATTAATGGCATCTCCATCCTTAAGTTAAAACAAAACAAAAAAGATGGAGTCAGATATGACTCCTCTATCTTTTACTTCATATTCTATCCATCAACAAATCCTGTTGGCTCTACTTACATATCATCCTCTTCTCCTACCTCATTGAAACTGGTCTGGCCCAAAGACCATCATTTTTCACCTGTGTCATTACCGTCATTACCGCATGTCTATTTCCCTGAATTCTCCTTTTTGGTGTATTTACAATACAGAAACCAGAATGATCCGATAACAATGAGTCAGATTATGTCACCTCTGTGCCAAAATTCCCCAGTGTGATTTCCATAGCACTCAGACTAAAAGCCAATATTTTAACAATGACAACAGTGGAGGGATCTAATCCTTTTTTCCTCCTATTAACTCTCTGATTTAGTCAAACTTTTTTCCCCCATCCAACTGCTTTTCAGCCATACTGCCTTCCTTAGGATCCTTAAACATGGCAGACACATTTTCACCTCATAATCTTTGCATTTGATGTTCCTTTTGCCAAAAAATACTGCTTTCCCAAGTATCTCCATAATTTTAACAGCAATTTCTTTAAGTATTTGTGAAAACATCACTCTCTCAGTGAGATCTTTTCCTTACCACCATACTCGACTACCACACCCCCACCATTCTCTAGCTAACTTTGCGGATTCGTTTCTCTCCATAGCATTTTTCATCGTCTATTTTGCTATGCAATGTACTTGTGTATGGTCTGACTTTCCATATCAGCATATAAACCACATGATGACAGGGATTTTGGCCTCTTCTTTGCTGCCCGAACAAGGCCAGAAATGTAATGGGCACTCAGAAGCTATTGTTATTAACTGTTGACAGTTAAATATCACATACACAGTAAGATTATCCTTGAACTCTTAAAACTACAGAAGCCCAACTGAACAGCCTCAATTTAGAGAAAATACATCTGGGAAAACAAGTGACTCCATTCAAATATGGCACATCTCCCAAAATTAAACCATCAATGACTTGCTTTATAGAAAAATACATGAAATTACACGAGAATTCTTACTATAAGTTTGATAATGTTTGTACACCAAGTACTTAGGGAGAGGTATTCAGAGCAAGCCAGCTTCTTTTCCCATGAATTTGACAATAAAAATGCCCACTTTAGATTGCATCATGTGGTCTGAACCCCTGAGTGATTTTATGATTCATTTTAACCCACTCTGAGGGCTACCAACCAATCAACGACATTACTCTTATCAAGGCCAGCAATGATCTTTTTAACTATAAGGGCTTATTACCTACTAGAAGACCATAATAGTAAAAACACTGGAAAGTACCTTTAATAAATTCACAATCTTTGTATGGTACTTAACTGAAGGAAACCAACTCTAGTAGAAAATGGTTTGGGACTAAGTGGAAGCTATTTTAATATATGTTGTAAACAAGAGGGATCTACTTAATATCTTTCAAAGTTGTTTCCAGAAGGAAACCTTTGGTCAGCAACCATTCATATGGAGCAAAAAAATAATAATTTTTTTTCACAAAAAAATAATAATTGACAGCATTTATTAAATGTTTACTATACCAAACACTGTTTGAGGTGCTTTACATGGGTGAAAACACCTTAACAATATCCTGATTGGAATTAAATAAATTAATGCATTTAGATTTGCTGTAACACTTACTGTGTTATGAATAAGAAAAGGGCAGCACAGAAAATAAACATCCAGATATCTCACAACGAGTAGTAGGAACAGTTAAAACCTAAGCAGTTTGGCTTTCTTCACTGTTAAATCATGCTGAATCAAGATAATAGAATTAATGTTAGACTAGTCAAATCAAATAAGTTACATGGGTCAAAAAACCATGAATCTGTTCCTGAGACACATGCTACATTCATATCTAAATAAAGTAATTTATAAAAAAAGAAAAGTATACAGATTAATCCACTCATTTTTCAGAAGATTCCAACAAAACAAAGAACCATTCTATTAAATACATTGTTTTAGTTCAACAATAGAAGAAAAAATTTTCAAGGTGATTTTAAGTTTTTCTTGTCTATGAAAATACATGTAAGTTTTGGAGGATCAAAAACTTATACTTTGATAGTTATTGAGAAGAACATATTGTGCAAAAAGTAATGGTGAAAACTTATATATATTTTTTATCTTGATATCTGCATTCCTGAATAATGTTTCCCTCCAGGACGCCCGGTAGCAAAAGCCTGGACCTTGAACTACAGAGATAAAAACCACAACTTAAATTTGCCATTTAATATACACTTCTTGTTTGGGGGCAAGGCCTTCAGGCTCTGAGTCTCAGAGTTTCTTATCTAAAAAATAGGTACAAAAACAATGGTTTTCAGGGTATCCTAAAACAGATACAATAAAGTCCAAGAGGGTCCTTGGAGCCTGTCACTCTCTTGTTTTATATTCTTCATTGCACTTCCCACTATTTGAGATGATATTCATTTATTTGATTACCTGTTCTTTGTCTCCTTATCTGAAAAAGAAATTCAAAGGGAACAGTGACTTTTCTTGGACCTAATGAACATAGTGATTGCACCATACATATTTGCAGAATGAGTAAATATATGGTAACTACTAAGTGGATTAGTTTCCCTCCTCATGTCTAATACTTGGGAGTTCAGTGTTGACTAGTTGGTGTTTTGTGGGTTTACTGTGATTCTTTGAGATAGCAAGAGTTTTAGGGTAAAAATTTTCAAATGGAATCGATAGCTGAATTCTCTTTATGCCAGGTTCAAAAGGATGTGGTAAGAAAAAAGACTGTATGAGATACATGCATATACATGTATCATATATATTATACATGTGTGTAATATATATCATAAGACATTCACATGTAAATTAGTACTAAAATCTAAAATTAGGAAAGGAAAAAGAAAGGCTAAAGAGACTATACAAAAAAGAAAAAAGTATTAAAAAAAAACCCTATAATTCATTGTAAGAAATGAGACTGTGCATATTAATTATCATTTTTCTTCTCCTATTTCAAAGTTTTTGTCCATTTCTCTTTTATCTGTGTTACCTACATCATTTACTGGTTTCCCAGACAAATAACATCACAGATACTAATGATTTCCGGGCATAAATATCCTTAAGTCAAAAAAGTTCCTTCACAGTGATTGTGAAATACAGAATGTTTACACTATGACAGGACTGAAATCCATCATCTCTCAAAAGTTATTTTTACTGCACCTGAAGTATAAACTGTACACATACGTATCACTGTGAGAAGCTCACCTTGTGGGGCAAAATATATATATAATAAACTTATGACATGAAATCCAGAAATATAGAACATCCTCATCTTCAAGTTTCCTTACTTGTTATTCAAGAAACAGATTTAGTAAGCATACATGTGCAAGAATTCAAAATATGCAACTCAAGGGAAATCTCTTTACAAAACAATAGAACCAAACAAGCTCCTGTGGATTCAGATGTTCAAAGCTAAGTCTTTATCAAAGAGCATTCTTTGGATAAAATGGTTATTACATTTTCTCTGGGCCTTTAAGAAATCCCTCAAAATAATCTTTCAGATGTTCCAAGTAGCTAACTCTACTGATAACTGGCTGCATCTCTGGTCAGCATCTAAGGAAGCACGAACCACGGAAAGCAAAGAAGACAAAGCTAAGTCTGTGACCATAAAAGTTATTTTTGAAAACAAAATTAATTTTTCACTTTAGCTGATTTTTCTAACCTCACATCCTGGCAGTGTCTTAATGCCCAAAGCACAAACTTTAGACTCTCCCAAAGCTATCTAAGCAATGGGTGGTACTGGCTGATCTCAATTCATTAGTCAGGTTCAGAAGAGAAGGAAAATGCCAAGAGAGACTTATGATCATTATCTCAGAAGCAGGAATGTGGTATACAGGCAATTTCCGTCATCATAACCCCAAACCTGGCAGGAATTTTGTATGTCATAGCTGTTTATCCTGGAATAGTCCACTTAAAAATAGTGGGATTTGACCTACTTGCCTCCAAAACTCTCAGATACGGTATAGAAAAGGTAGACGGGGAAGCTGTTCACGTGCTTGGAAGTGGGTGGGAAATGTGGACATGGTAAGGCAGAGCAGATGATTTCCAAAGAGAAGATGCCATATTCTTTAAAGTGGAAAGAGGAGCACCCTGTATGGGTTGTGAATGTTTCTCCTAGCAAAGATGAACAGTAGTTATTCATATGGGGAGCTTAGTAGGGGCCTGTGTGTGTGTGCGTGTGTGTGTGTGTTTGAGGGTGGGTCAGGAGATATCTGTAATTCCTGTCCTACATTCAATCTTTGCTACTGCTTACCAGACTTCGAAATGTAAATTATCTAAATGTAGAGAAAAACCTAAAAAATATAACACTTAGAAAGTGTAATGTAAGAACCATCAAAGGAGTAGTTCTCACTGCATTTAATCCAACACTTAGACCAGTTCCCCTTTTATACTAGGCCCTGAGAGGAGTGACAGTCAATACAGAGATAAGTTAACAAGATTTTGAACTCATGGGGTTGATTCCAAGTCCAAAAACATATCCATAAAAGAAAAAAAAAAGAACAAAACAAAAAAACCTCTAACTAGATGAACTAACTAGTAGCAGCTGTATGGAATTAATTAATGATGTTTTTCTATCTGTAGAGATTGATTTATTTTCCAATGATCAATTACCACATTTGGTTTAATATTTTACAACGACTTATATGAAATTGTGATTTTGACCTAAATGGTCACAATGACAATCTATTTTTTTCCATACTTTATCAAAAGGCACATCTCACAAGTCTGTAGATCTCTTTCGGCATCTGTCAAAATAAGCATCTGTCCTTCTTCAATTCTTAACTCTGTTAATTTTGACAACTGAAAATCACACCATCAGTCAAATAGGAGCATGGTGCTGCTGTCAATCAATTTTCCAGTTCACTCTGGTCTGTAAGTGCCTCAGTGAAGAACCACTAGTGACCACCCCCTAAGAAAATGGATCCGGCACCTGGGCTCCACGCAGCATGAGGCTGACTCAGGGCCTGGGTCATGACTATATCTGAGACCCTGGCAAATTTCTCAGTTTCTCAGTACCTCCACATCTTCACATAAGAGCCGGGGATGGTAATAATCCCCACCAAACCGGGTGCTGGTGAGGATGAAATGACAATACACAGTTCTTATACCAATGCTTTGCTCATAATGAATCACCAGTGACTGTTAACTATTAAAGGTTCTTTGCAAGCCTGATTTCTTTTGCATTGTTCACAGATTATCAATGCAATGTTCTAATGTTATTCATCGTATCATAGGAACCAGAAAGCATGCCCTTTTTTTCCCTTCAATCTCTTTATTTTCAAACTTTCTGTATCTCTCTCTCTCTCTCTTTTTCCATTGTTTGGAGTTTAAGATTTGTTTTCTGTTCCTTTTCTTAAGGGGAATTTTAAATACAGACAAATGAACAAATCTGACTTGTGCATATGATGGGTTGTGAAAAAAGCCACATAACTGAGTAATCACAATCCCTTATCAGGATAGAGAACTTTTCCATAATCCCAGAAAGTTTTCCCTCATATCTCTTCCCTGTTAATCCTCCCTCACCCATACAGAGGAAAAGTTCTGTTTTTTTTTTTTCTTTTTTTACCTGTTTTAAAAATCCTAGAAAAATATAAGAACTCAAAAATAATATATTACCTTAACTCTTTAATTCATGAGATATAAATTCCAAACAAATGTCAACATATGAAATGTATAATGGGTATAATGTTAATTCCATTTCCATTTCCATTCAACATCAAGTTAGGTTTTATTAATGATATTTCATCTGAGTTCGGAAAATAAATTGTCTTAAAGATTAGAGAATATTAAAACCACAGGCATAATTTTTTCCTCCCAAGTTCAGAATAAAGGAGTATAAGTCCCCTACATTCCTCTCATTACTGGAAGTATGAAAGAACCCAAGAAAAGAAATATCTTCAGGCATAAAATTTGACACGCCCTCTGCGAATATCTGTCTATGTATACACACAAATATACGCATACATAAGATGAGTAAACATAACTCATATAAACTTTGCTTTTATATTAATTTAAACATTAAAAAAATTACCTTAGCAGATTTCATTTCTTAAATAGTTTTTCATCTCTGTATTTTAAGCCTTTCACAGGATCTTTTTAAAATAGTAAATACACATATGTTTGAGATCTTGAAGGTATCTTACTGTGATAAACTTTTTAAAGATATCTTACTGTGTTTAAATATAAATTGTCTCGAACTAGGGATAAACTAATTAGCATGAGCCATATGAAATTAATGTTTTTCTATTTTTAGGGATTGACTCGTTTTAATACAAAGCTGATTATAACCTACAGACCCAAATCTCCTAATTATGCTAATCAGTAGTTGATTATTGTAAATAATTAGCTGAAAAGTGTACACGAACACCTTTGGCACCATTTTCCTCACAAAAATAAGAAATAATTGGGCTTTGTGTTCTATAATAATAATTTTATTAACTGATGTCAATACTATAAACATTTCACTGAAGTCAGTATGCATTTCTAAATAAAAGAAACATAGTAACCAAAAAGACAATCTGAAGAACATTTATACACTTACCTTTGTAAGTCAGCTTAAGTCGTGGAATATTTTGCTTAGAAGTTCCAATGACTGGAAGAAACAGCATGGTCATGCTTAGTATCATCAAGGCATGGAAAAGGTGAAAATCGTGGCTTCTGAACTTTGGTCTCTCATTTTTATTAGCAGTCATGATGAAAACAATGATGACTTTCAAATGGTGTTAATTTAATCTAAAAAATAAGAAAATGGCTATTAATATAGCAGTTTGTAGATTTTCCTAGACTTACTAAGTTATAATTTTCTGAAGTTGTATAGTTTTTAAAAAATAAGTTTTGTTTAGATCTTGTAAATTGTTACAAGGGAAATAAATCAGAAATAAATTATAAAATTTAGGTCTGCCTTTACTCAGATGCAGAGATCAAGACATAACTAAATCTCAACTATTTAGGATGATTAACATTTCTTCCTCCAATTAAAGTTTGTCTGTTTGTTCTAACATAAATGCAGAAGGATCCAACTCTTCCTAACTTGATGAGGTCTTTACTCAGATAGGAATACTAGTAGAAGCCCATTCTTTCCCCATATCATTCCCAAGGAAAAAAGATCCCTAAGCAAAAACAAATAAAATCTGTTATTTTCAGGGAGTTCATTTCTTGTTTTTGATATAAAGATGTTTTAAAAGTCTACTTAAGGGGCGCCTGGGTGACTCAGTCCATTAAGCATCTGTCTTTGGCACAGGTCACAATCCCAGGGTCCTTGGATTGAGTCCCATGTCAGGTTCCCTGTTCCATTGAAAGCTGGCTTCTCCCTCTCCCTGTGCTGTTCCCCGCTGATTGTGCTGTCTCTCAAATAAATAAATAAAATCTTTTAAAAAAAATAAAAATTCACTTAAAATTGGAAAAAATAGGAATGATTAGGTCAGGGCCACCACCACAAATTTTAGGACTGGGATGATGCAATCTTACCCACACCGTATATACTATTTCACACAGGGCAATACTGAATAGAAAAACTAATATAAAAGGGTTAATAAAAGAGAGGAAATTGTTATTAACTAGGTTGCCATAAATAAGTTGCCTTGGTTGTCTTTTTCTGTTTTTGATCATGACCTGAGCCGAAGTCAGACTGCTTCTAACTGACTGAGCCACCCAGGCACCCCAGTTGCCTTTGTTAAGACATGGAATAAACTAAAACACATATTTCAA
This sequence comes from Martes martes, assembly GCF_963455335.1. NCBI lineage: Eukaryota > Metazoa > Chordata > Mammalia > Carnivora > Mustelidae > Martes > Martes martes. The sequence goes on from NC_137899.1 coordinate 31,504,460, forward strand.
ACTAAGACTGATAATTATAATTACAAATAATAGTCATCAAATATTTATATGTGCCAGATACTTTTTGTTTTAAAGTGCTTTCCATAAATGAAATGACTTAATGCTGTTAAATTAACTAAACAAAGGAGGTCCTTAGACTCAGGTGGCTCTGATGAGGTTGTGGCCTCCTTAAGCAAATGAAAATCTAAGTCAATAAATGCATCAAAATCATAAAATCAAAGCATTAGGGATAACCAATCACAAACAACCAATAGACCTTAGGCTACAGCTGATTATTTCTTTGCTTCCACACTTTCCCCACACAAGTCTGTCCCTGAATCCTGAAGGCAAAGCTTTGCTAACGACTTCCAGTTTGGCCCTACATGACTGGAATCAATTTTTGTATAAAAAAACTTAAAGTTTTAATATGTCTCAGTCTATCTTTTAATAATGCTACTACAGCCATGAAGGATGGATAATTATTTACCTCATTTTACAGATGAGGAAACTGAGGTACAGAGTTAAATGGTTCTCCTAAGGTCACATGGCATATAAGAAGTAGGTACAAATATGTGGTCAGGACTTGAGTTAGAGTTGGCCTCCTAAACCCCTAAGTCTTTGCGTGCTTTTCAGTATTGTACAACATGTGATCTTCAACTTTTGCAGTCTTCAACTTCTTTCTCCACAAAGTTACCACTGCCTTTTTTTTTTTGTATTAACATATACTGTATTATTTGCTTCAGGGGTACAGGTCTGTGAATCATCAGTCTTACGCATTTCACAGCACTCACCATAGCACATACCCTCCCCAGTGTCCATAACCCAGCCACCTATCCCTCCCCTCCCACCCCCCAGCAACCCTCAGTTTGTTTCCTGAGATTAAGAGTCTCTTATGGTTTATCTCTCTCCCTGGTCCCACCTTGTTGCATTTTTTTTCCCTCCCTACCCCCCATGACCCCTTGCCCTGCCTCTCAAATTCCTCATATCAGAGAGATCATATGATAATTGTCTTTCTCTGATTGACTTCTTTTGCTCAGCATAATATCCTCTAGTTCCATCCACGTCATTGCAAATGGCAAGACTCTGGGTTTTTTGATGGCTGCATAGTATTCCATTGTATATACCCCACAGAAAGAATCTTGCGCTATTCTTACTTCCCAGGAATATTCCAGATATAGTACCTGCTTTAACTTTGGTCCAAATAATTTCTGTGCTTTCTTGGTAATAGCTGTAGCTATAATAAAAACATCTTTTAAAAATTACTTTAAGTAATTTTCTAATTATTTATTATTAAAATATTCTATGTTTATATGGTTTAGTTTTAAACAAGGTATAATATGAGTGAACTTTCTTATGAAAGATCAACTCTTTAGTAAATGCCTGTGCATATCAAGGATCTAGTTACTTTGAATCTCAGAAGTTAGGATCAATCTGGGAAAATGAATTAAAATAAAATTTAGGGATGTACTGACTTATTGTTATACATGACAAGCATTTTAAGGACAGACAACAAATTTTATGTTTCAGGAAATCTTAAATATGAATGCTAAATTATATTTTATATATATTTTTAAATATATATTTATATTATAATAATTTAATTATCTTCAAAGATACCAACAGGAAGCACCTAACTATTCCGTCTTGTGTGTAATCCGTGCATATTTAATTCTTTGATTTAGAAAATTACTGCATATGTGAATAACCAAGGTAATTTAGACACTAATTTAAGTGTGGCACCTGAGTGGCTCAGTCAGTTAAGCATCCTACTTGATTTCAGCTCTGGTTGTGATCTCAGGGTTCTGGGATCCAACCCCAAATTGGGCTCCACACTCAGCAGGGAGTCTGCTTGAGGATCCTCTTCCTCTGCCTTTCCCTATGCCCCTCCCAACCCTCTCCCCCACAACCTCCACTCATACATATTCTCCCTCTCTAAAATAAATAATAAATATTTTTAAAAAGCAGTATTATAATAAATATGCCACATATTAGATATTATATTCACATTTACTTGACATTCTTTGAGCAGTATTAATTAGATATAATTTGAGAGAAAACAGGAATGTCCTTCTAACCAAAAGATCTATGCCATCAGTAGCAGTCCATGAAAATTTTAATTTTTGAAATTTCACTAATGTATAAAATAAAACACTAACAAAGTCCTTCTTTATATATTTAAAATAAATTCTTAAATAATAAATAATTGTATCATTTTAAAGCTAGTAGAAGAAAATGTCTGTTAATGCCACAAAACAGTCATTTTAGCTAGTCCACAGGAAAATTTATCAAGATTAGTTTTAAATTATGTACATTTTAAGTTACTCAAGCTCTTAAGAAATGAATCTTGCAATCTTTCAATTTGTCATTTATACCAGTAAAAAATAGATACATTCTTTGACTTACAGTTCCCCCTTAAAAACTTACTACTTTTATACAAATAAGAACATACGTACAGGAATATATATGTAACAGTCATTAACATCACAGCTGGTCCCCAACCATTTATTAAGATGAGGAAAAAGATATGACTCTTTTCTGAAAGAAGTGGTTGATTATATATAAATAAGTAAAGCACCATGAAATGATTTCTAAAATCAAGATATTTACGGGATACTATGGAAGATAGTGCAAAGCAGTATCATACAGATTTAAGCAAGACAAGGATAGTTGCACGGAGGCCAGTGAAAGGAGAATGGAAAGCAAAAAGAGAAAGTTTCAGAGGACAGTGACAACTCATTAAGGGTTCTTGAAAAGCCAGAAGCATTATAGACTTGGTTAGACTGCTATGACGAGAACGGATAGAATAGCATAATCCAGAAAGGTGGAAGAGAGAGGACACCAAAGATGAACTTGGCCTAACTGCTAAATGTGTCTGATGCCTGTTCTGATACTTAATATATTATGACTCAAATAATGCCATTACCCCACACTGCCTCTGATATTAGATCATATGTGCTGATTCTACCCATATTCATCAGTGACTCTAATCCCATTTGGCTGTTCCTTTCATTTTTTCCCTTTATCTACACGTTAGCAGAATATGGGTACTAATTGCAGAAGATCCATAGCTTTGGCATACACACATGTATTCCTTCACTTACCCTTCCTCCTACTTCCTATAGCCCCCACCAAAAAAAAGGAAAGGTAAATGGATATAGAGTTTAAGTATATTAAACTTCTCATTAGGTTTAGTTTTTCTGAGATTCTGGACATGTGAAAGACTACCTTTTTCTCCATGACATGCAACAGGGCATGTAATGCAAATGTATGTTTAGGTACACAGGCAAAAGAGAGGGCACTTTCCATGTGTGCATTTTATTAGCAATAATGACCTCAGTACAGGACCTTTCTTGGGAATTAATGACCAGTTGGGGTTAATGGCCCTTGGCTCTGTATTGAGATATCTACTCCTGCAACTGATCATTAATCGCTAAGACGTGCCCTGTGCCTCCAACACTATAACTTAAGAAGATTGATGTTTTGGTTTTCAATGAACAGTAGTCATACTGTTCCTTGTAACCCAACTCATTAATACTGTTAAATAAGTTAAAAATCAAAGTGCCGTTTTCCTGGCTACATGACATTCCGATAAGTGCATGCACGTGTTCTTACATATGCTAAGGGTGAAAGACAAAATAAAACAAAAATCCTGAAACTGCCGGAACTTGTTTTTTCTAAACTTTAAATATTTTTCTACTATAAAACAGTCACTCTCTATAATCTGCTGTTCCTGATTCATTGTTTTTCTTCCCAACAATCCTCTGAATTCAATAGTTAATCTTTTAATTGAGGTAATTTATGGGTTAAATGGATAGCCAACAACCTCTCCACTAATCTATTGATGTTTTGCCATCTTCCTTCCAGTGGACGTGGATGTGTGTGTGTGTGTGTGTGTGTGTTATGTATGCACACGTGTGTGTCCTGCATCTGGGAGGAATTACAGAGAGAAGTAGGTGTGATTTAACCTAAAGTGGGTGGATTTAGTGAATTGCATAGGTTATACTGCATGCTACTGTCTGTAACAAGCTCGACCTGGAGCCAATTAACTGAATGTAATCTATTCCAGATGTTCACTAGAACAAACAGCACTCTTGGGGATCTTCAGATGTGGAGCCAATGGAGAGTGTTCTGATTATGAGAGATTTTTACACACTGTTCCACTAAATCAGAGATCCAAATGCATAATCTCACATTCAAGAAGGCCTTGTGCCATTTCCCAAAGGAATACAAAGAGTCCAGGGCTTACTGGCTGGATAGTAACTCGTCAAAAATATTATTTGAGGAGCAAGGGATATAAAATTTTATATGTGAATTTCATAGAGTTGCCTTATTTATTTATATCTGTCTATTCCAAGTGTCATTAAGATAATATATAATTATGGTGAAAAATATATTCTATGCATAGGACAAAAATTTAAATAGGTAAGTCTTGAGACGTAAAAATCTGAACACAGTTTTAGGATTTTTTCTCGGGGGGTGTGTGTGTGTGTGTGCGTGGTGTGTGTGTGTGTTGGGGAAAGAAGCAAAGAATCCTTGATTTTTTAATTTATAAAGGGTTATTTGTTCCTCATACCTTCGTGGTACACATAAGGTCACTTGAAACTTTTTTACTCATTCAAGAGACATGAGGAATCATGACTACACACAAATTAGTAGTATTATCTGTATAAGCTTACTTTGGCTTAATTGTAGCTCACACTTTGAATCACTATTTGATTAGATGGTTTTTCTGTAGGATACACAAAACTGATAAAATATTAGTAACACGACTTCATGGTAAGGATGTGGACAAGAAACCAGAGAGAAATTATAGAAGGGACTTGAGAGTCAAAGAGACAATATAGGCAAACAAAGAGAAGCTTTTCGTTTGCAGAGGGGTATCTTATATTCCGTGGATCAAGTACAATGATAACAAAGAAGAAAGCAAGTGGTATGAATGAAGATCCACTAGGATAGGAGCTTGGAATGCTAAAACTTTCATGTACATGTATTTTATCTCATCCTTTCTAAATTTCTCTTTGCATGTTTTCTAATATATCTAATATCTTACTACTTTAGCACAGTCAGGGGTATGCAATCACAGTGCAAGTGTATAGTACTCTCACCAGTGAGTAGAATTTATGGGGCAGAAAGTTTTCATTGAAAAATTTTAACTGTCTATTAATGGGCTTCATTGTTTTAAGAAGTCATGAATTCCTCAACAATTAGTATATTCCCATGGAGTCTGAGAGACCATCTGATGTTTTTAGACATCACGAAGAACAGACTTAACATTTAATTAAATGTTAATTACTTCCTTACATCCTTATGGATATTTCACCATATACCAAACTAACCATGAATAGCATCAGTAATCAGCTATAAAGTTGAGCTGAATTCTTTGAAAGTAAAGATACACTATAGTAGTTACATTTTTATTTGCTGGGGTTTAATCACAATGTCTACATTTCTAAAATACACTGAAAATATGTTGTATAAATACCTGCTCAACAAAGCCCTTTTGTTACATGTTACTTGGGTTTGCATGTCTTATAGCCTTGTACTTACAGCCACATCAAATTATACAGGATCTCAGCTCTAATGAATCCAGTTCAACAGAAAATAATAGTAAAACTTCAGCACATACAAGCGTAACCTGTTGGGATTACTATGGTGGGTGGCACTTTTTTCCTGAACATAACAGTAATAACAAAACAATGCTTATAAAAGGGTCCTAAAGAAATCAAGTGTCCCTAAGCCCCAAATTGCTCAAATAATACCAAAAAAGAAAGAAAGAAAGAAAAAAAAACACTACTGTAAGTGAGTTTATGCTAGTCATCTTCCTTATCCTAAATTTCCTATCATTTTGCTACTCAAAGAAATATAGTTATCATCTCATAGGGTCAGAAAAAACACCAACAGCATAATCTTAGTTGGTCTCTCCTTTAATCTGATTACTCCACAGTTCAAAGATTTAAGATTTTCCTTTTCAAAATCTCACACTCTAGAGAATGTTTTGATCGATGCAACTTCTCATGATCAAGATCATGAGAAGATATTAAAAAGAACAAAGATCACTTTATATATCACCTTTTAGAATTCTAAAAGGTGCATTCTGAGAATTATAGAATGCATTAGATATGCATTCTGAGAATTATAGAATTCTATGGAAATAGTTATAGAAATTACAGAATACTTGGCAAATTTCAGTGTCTGCCTTTTATATTCAAAATATAAATGTATAAAATGGGGCACTTAGTTGGCTCAGTCAGTTAAGCGTCTGCCTTCAGCTCAGGTCTTGATCCCAGGGTCCTGGTATGTAGCCTTGCATCAGCATCAGACCCCCTGCTCAGCGGGGAGTCTGCGTCTCCCTCTCCCTCTGCCCCTCCCCCTGGTCATGGTCTCTCTCACTCTCTCTCAAATAAATAAAAAAATATTTAAAAATATTAATGTATAATTACTTTAACTGATTATTTTTTAAAATTTAACAATCTCCACCTCAAATATTCTGATACTTGACTCTCACGGTTTAAAAAAAAGTTTTTCTTTTTAATAAATAGAATGTTAAATTAAGCAGGGCAGGAGTTAATGCAATTAAGATGGCAAAATAGTTGTATTCTCTGGAAACAATAAAACAAGAATTAGCCATGTGTTTATTATCGAGAGGATCTTCTAATTTATTTTTGTGCTTTTATCTTTAAGGAATGTCATTATTATCAAAAGTGAGTGATATTTTGGCGAAGATCCAAAAAGTTTAACTTCCTTTTCTGAAGTATACATCTAGATATTAATGTAGACATTGAGCTATATGTCCAATAGAGATTTTCCCAGACTTTACAATATTTATCTAATACTCCTGCTAATGTGATCAGTAAATAGATTTAAATCTTAAACTCACTCTTTAATGATAAAATGTACAAAATATTCTATATACAAACTAATCTAGTATTCGGATGGTCTCTGTGTCATCTAAAATAACCATGCACTAGGAAACTTTTCTTTCAAAGCAACACAGTGTTCTATTATATTAAAAGATCTTATCATGGCGTTTGCTTCTGTAGGGCTTATACTACTGTTGAAGCAATGCAAAGACACACAATGAAAAGAGCATGGCACCAGCATAAGAATGATGGACAAATGTGTAGAGTTAAGAATTTTTTGTTTCCTGACCTGCATGGTGGTCCTGAGCTTTACAATGTTCACATGTATGTCGCATTTTCCAATTAAAAATATTTATTGGACTAATTAATTATGTTAAAAAAGGAAATGTAGAGAAATTTTTTATTACTTAATGCATACTTTCTAATAAGACTGTGAAACAGGAAATTCACCATATCCTCAAAAACAGTATACCAGGGATTATTAGTTGCCAACCTGTAAAAATTATGTAAATGTTATACAAATCATTTATGTATACCAAATAGTATTTAAATAATTTCCCACAGTGAGTCTAAATTAAAACATGGGTTTGCATTATAGTTAATTTAGAATCTCAAGGTTGTAACTATTGGAAACTAATAAATATTTACAAATGAATTAAGTCATGTTTTAAGACATAGAATATAGAATAAATAAAAGGATTGTTTGTGAAGCTCCTCAACTTTTAAATAAACAGACCGAGAAATCCAATCAAACCTACTAGTAATTCCAACATTTAACAGCAAACATTTTAAGCAAGAAAGGCTTATGGCAAAAAAAAATTGACCTTGAACTTCATATTCACATACATTCTCCAGGAATGCATGTACTTTCAAGATCAAAACACTTAAAGTAAGTTAAATGACTCCTTTACAGCCTTTTTTTTTTTTTTTTTTTTTTTTTTTAAGGAAAAAAGATGTACTAAACACATTAACACTACTTGTTTCATCACTATTTAATGAAACACCTAGGGAAATAAACTTTTCTAGCACCATGAGGCATTCATTCCATCTGCATAGGGAGGAGACTTTAAATAATTCACTTCATAAACAGCACTACCTGGGAATAAAAATAGGCAGTGTGTGAAAGGAAACTTAATGTCACACACAGACTTCAGTAACCCAGTCTTCAAAGTAGATTTTAATTTCATGGTATTTGAAACTTTATGACTCAGCTGGGCTAAATGGGTGATGGGCATTAAGGAGGGCATTTGTGATGAGCACTGGGTGTTGTACGTAAGTGATAGATCACTAAATTCTACTCCTGAAACTAATATTACTCTGTATGTTAACTAACTAGAATTTAAATAAAAACTTGAAACAAACAAAAGTAAATAAAATAATTTTAACGTGATCAATGTTCTTTTACTTGTTTTTAGCACACTGAATTCAACACAACTGATGACTATGCAAACAACAAGGCAGCCTTTCAACAAATAAAACATTTTCCAGCACTTTTGGCAGTGATAGTTTTTTTAAGGATTACTGTATATATTTTCAGTGATGGTGACAGATGTTAATGGATTTAATCTTGATTTAAAATATTTCATATGCAATTGTTATAATCCACGTATTTTTATTTTCACTCAACAGTTTTGAGCTTGGCAGATGAGGAAACGGTGGCAAAAAGACAGTACATCAGCGGCCAAGTCTTCTCAGCCAGGATCAGATGCAGGGTCAATTTACCACACACACAGAGCTCCTCCAGGAATGCAAGTGAGGTGGGGCAGGTAGTGGGGGGAGGAGAGCCTATCCTGGGGTCCACATTGTCTAGAGAATGTTTCTGAAGATGAAAAAGGGCTGTCAACCCAGTGACTGTGACTGCTGGCATGCTCCCAATCTCTCTTTGGCAATGTCCAGTCGAACACCTGCTCTGCAGGCAATACTCTGTATCTTGTCCAATACGGTGCTACGAGCCACACATGGCAAGTGAACACTTGAAAGGCAGGACATCTAGAAACTGGATTTTAAATTCTATTAAGCTTTAATGAGCTTAGGTCTTTTTTTTTTTTTTTTTCTTTCATCTCTTGCTGATGTGTAGGTCAGGGGCTAGTCTATCTAATCTAGAGTACTAAAATTAGTATTTACTGGGTAATAATAGTAACAGTTCTGGGATAGTAAATATAAGTACAGAACAAGAAAGGGCAGAAACATTTGTTTTCTCTCTTTCTTTTTTCCTGGTAAGAAAATCTAGGCATTGAATGAAAGAATTTATAAGGCATAATTATCTGTTTTATAGTTCTGAATGGAAAACTAACAGAGATTAACCCTAAAAATTTCCATTTTCTTTCCCCTTAAACTTATTTGAGTAAGATGAAGACAAAGTACTCTTTCATCTTTCTATTTCAGTAGCATTGGGAAGTCTTTTTTAACAAGCTAAACACAACTAATTTTTGTTTATAAAAGAGCTATTTCTTTTTCATTTGTTTGCATTTCTGATTGTGTCTTTCTTAGATGTCTATTGCAAAATAAATTGGCACATGCTCCCTGTAGGGGGGATGCTAGCCCAGAAAAGGGCTAGGCACCTGGAAGACGGTTATCCATAATAAAAGTCTGTGAAATTTGTCACAGATTCTTTACCAGCTCCTACCAGAAATCAAGATGTTCCCAAACCCTGACCTAGTCAATATTCTCATATTTAGTTTAGTTCTACTACTAAAACACTAACAATAATTTAAAAATAAAGTTATAAATTTTATAAATAAACCGACATTATAATTTCCATTTTTCTACACTTAGAGGGTTGCATTGTTAAATTTCTTTTATTTACATTTCTAAATGGCCCCAGTTATAACTGTAACTCTGGTGGGACATGTCAGAAGTAGAGAAGAGGTAATTAAGCACTCAGGCACAAAGCCCAGCTCTGCCATTTGCCTTCTGTTTCTCAATAAAGTTACTTAACCTTACTGTGTCTCACTAATCACACCTGAAATAGTAAATAATACGAATATTTAACTCATGTGTTGTAAAGATTAAAAAAAACATGCTGTAAAGCACTATACCATGCCCAGTACATAGTAAGTGATCAATGAGTATTAGACCTTTAGAAATCATTATATTCAATCTGTCTTCATTTTCCATTAAAATTCTTTTTAAGGACAAAAGCAAATTATGGCTATAAAGACATTTAATAATGACCTAAATATATGTCTACAAATTTTAAGGCCTGTAAAATAAAGATATCTTAGGAAAATAATATATAACCTCCAAGAATATGAAGATAAATGAAGAAAATATTTGAAAAGATCACCAAAAAGGACAAATGAACATGACAGCAAATAAACAAATTCCATTTCTATGGTGTAAGAGGAGGCTGTCAGTGATTGATTGAATTTTGTTATAAAGGATAAGACATTGTACCTCGAGTGTTTCCAGTGCTCTTCATTTAAATTAAATCACATAATTTATCAGGAAAGGGAAAGAAATAAATATCCAATAAAATAATAATTCCATATAAACCTTAAAACCAAAGTAGAATAAGCATTGGTGAGTACATATAATACCTAACTTTAAGATTATCACTTGTATTAAAAAGATGAAAAGGATTAGGGTTCTTTTGGTGTTTTTGTTTTTGTTTTTTTCCTCAGAAAGGATACTTGCATCAAAGGGGGATAAGGGAATTTAAATAACTTTGTGTGCTATGCAGAATTGAAGGGTATAGTATACTCAATGGTATATTCAAAGTATAACAATAACATATGTCTATAATTCAATTTATCCTTTTTAGTGGATCTTAATACATTAAATATTTTTGGGCTTTTATGCAGCTATCCAACCTGTTTCACTCGGTGTACTATTTTCCATTCCAAACACTAACTTTTATTTTTAAAATGGGTATAAAGATCTTTCATGAACTTAGCTCTTTGTTTTTCACATTTTGTTAAAACAATTTACTCTGCCTAATTATGATGCCACTTTAGAAGTTTACATGGTTTATATTTGATAAGTTATGATATCCTTTGACACATGTATAGGATTATTTTAAATAGTTAATTTAAACAATTTCCTCGCATCAAAAAATAACTACATTTAAATGCAGCTATATTATATCCAAGATCAATTCTTACAAGTATTTTTACTTACATTAAAATTGTTAATTTATTATAAAATGAATTTTAAAATTCATACCAGCTCATAAAACACACTTGATCCTATCAACACCCTATGATTATATAACATAATATAACAAAATTTTCTCTGATATGTAACAAGAGTTAAAAAATAATTTTTAGTTTATAATAACCTAGAAAACAGCAAAGCAGTATCTCCTGACTGAAAGCAGAGCAAAATTAGTTATTATGTTCATATTCAATTAGGTTTAAGTAAATTAAAAAAAACACAACTTTGATTACATTTTTAAATCATTCCGGGTCTGTAAACATGCCAAGTATTATTTATAATACTTTTCAAAATTGCTATATTTACAGCATACCAAAGATTTGAGGTTGTCTCTCTCACAGATTCAGAGTTAGTTCACCTCTTAGAGCATCTTAATATATCTGCTAGCCCTAAGATGGAACATTAAAAGCACATATTAAAAAATCCCTTCCATATTCAATAATTGTTTCTGTATATATTTGTGTAAGTATTCAATGTTTCTATAACATGAGCTTTACTGTCCTTAGAATGCATATTTCAATTCACGTTAATTAGAAACTAGTAAAGCTAAAAATAAAGGCAATATATTGTGTAATACCAAATAGCATTATTGTAAAATGATTAAATATTGTTTTATAATACAAGTTTTAAACTTTCTTTATATATACCTTCCTATGAAGATATTATATATGTAATATTTTAAAAATATGTTTTAATATACTATTTAATATATTCTATATAATTATTGTGTATAATTATATAATATTAAGTATTTATATATTTTATATAATTTTATGTATACTATGTGTGTGTGTATATGTATATATACACGTATATATATGCAAGGTGGGGCAGAGGTAGAGAGAGAATATTAAGCATGGAGGCTGACACAGGGCTCGATCTCATGATCCTGAGTTCATGACCTGAGCCAAAACCAAGAGTCAGCCTTTAACTCACTGAGCCACCCAGGTGACCAGAAGATATTGTGCTTTAAAGTATGACTCTGTAACTCCTTCAGAAACAATGTTAAATATACTAGATATGCAGCAGAGAAGCACAGTGTGAACCTTGTTGAAGAGCCATGGGTAGTAAAGCTAAATTAATTCCTTATACCTGTACTCTCTTAATACTTACAAAGGAGTAGTTTCTGGGCTCACACACATTTGTATTTAAAAAAAAAAAATAAAAAAATAAAAAAATAAAAAAATAAAAAGTAACATACAAGTGCTCAGTGTGCGAGCAGTCTGCCTGTGTAAAGAATGGACTGGGTACAGGGTGCCTGGGTGGTTCAGTTGGTTAAGCAGCCTGCGCTTGATATCAGGTCAGGTCATGCTCTCAGGGTCCTGGGATTGAGCCCTGCCTTGGGCTCCATGCTCAGCAGGGAGTCTGCTTGAGGATTCTCTCTGCCCTCCCTTTGCCCCGCCCCTTCTTTTACATGCTCCCTCTCACTCTTTCTCTCTAAAATAAATAAGTAAATCTTTAAAAAAAAAAAAATAGAATGTGGGTGCTGCCTTATGAAGTGAAACTGATCAATTTCTATTTCTTTATCAGACAGCCCTGTATTTCTAAACCCTCTGATGTTTCTCATGTAAACTTATTTTGCCTTTTGTTTTGTTTTGCATAACATGTTTTGCATATTCTTTTGAAGTCTGTTCTGAATATTTGGCCATCCAGTTACCCCTTCTACCCTCACAGCCATCCTCACCAAGTTCCCTATTAACCAACATCAGTTTCTTTTTCCTTCCTCCTTTTTGAGATATAATTGACATATAACATTGTACAAATTAATATCAGTTTCTGAGCTGTGTTTAATTCCACCTTTGCACCCTCTGCTATATTTGAAGAACTGGATTTAAATGGCCATCCTGACTCTTTTAGGATAAACAAGGAATTCCTGTGTTTAGCACATAGCTACAGGTGGACATTTCCCCATTTTTATTTTTTAAATATTTCTCTACTAGAGAAAATGTTTTATCCACATGACCTCTAAAGTTTCACTAAAAAATGAAATTAGCTCTGTAGTTTGGCTTTTTAAATGCAGAATTCACTTTAGGTAATCTCTCAAAATCCTTAATAATTCAGTTCATTTATTTTTGCCACATGTTATAGCAACTGAGATAAAATTCTTGAGTCTCAGAGAGGTGACACAGCCTAAGAATCAAGGCTTGGCTGTGCAATGATTCAGGTTGCAAATCCATTTTCACTACTTATCAGCTTTACACCCTAAGAGAATTCACTTAATTTCTCTAAGTCCAGTTCCCTCACCTATATAATGGATTCTCAGTTCTTATCAAATATGACTGTTGCAAGAATAAAATGAGATAATGCAAGGAAAGCACTTAGTACCTTGTCTGGCACATAACTAGCTCTCAAAAAAGAAAAAAAAAGCTTTAGCATAAAGCTTTTTCATTTTTGCATGGACTTTGATAGCAACTATTTTCCCAAAGATAGAAAGTGAATAAAAAACTTAAAAGGAAGCCTGAAAACTCCCATGTACTCCTATTATGCTTGCAAATATGTTTGTATAACTTGGCACTAAAGTTCCCAACCTTCATTCCACAATGTAAATTTTTTCAATGTATAATCAGATAAAAATCCCTATTAAAGTAATAATAATACATTATTTTCTTTAAGCTAAAAATTTGTTGAGCCATATGCACTGCCAAAATGAAATCCTAACCAAAAGAACACACTTAATTGCTTTATTCGTTGTGGAAATTGTTAGAAAATAAAAATAAAGGCAAAGTAAAACAAATATTTTTGTTTGAGAACATTCAACTTGGCGTTACCAAATATGTTTGCAGAAAAAGTCTATGGAGGAAGTCTCAGAAGTGAGATTAATATTTATAAACAGTTTTGACAGTCAGCCAATCTAAAGTTACTCCTGAAAGCTTATTTGGATATTGTTAAGAGCCAAGAGAGTTTATATACATAAAGAACTTTAGCTTTAATTATAACTTCTGTACTTTTTCAGAGTATTCAAAACACTGAAATGTTATAATATTGTAAAATCACAGTTTAAAGACCTTTCCAAATAATATTTAGGCCATTCCATACGTCTCACAAGATTTGTATTTGTTCTTTCCAGAACAAGTATAATTTCCATTTACGGACACTCGCACTTTTTCAGCCACATGAAGGCAAAGACATCAATCACATTCACCACTCTATCACCAAAGCCTAGCACAGTGCCTCGCAGAAAGAAGGAGAGGAGCATATATTTGTTTAACAAATAAAAGAAGCAGTCATTCTCTTTTTTCCTTTATCAGCCCACTTCTGTGGCATACAGTAATAAGCACCTAAAATCTCTGTATATCATTCCTATGTGTGATATCATGATGACTCAAAAAATCTGGCGAGCTTCAAGAGTCCTAGAATCATATGGGAACTTTCGGACCAAATTAGAATGACCCATAGCTGTTACAAAGATCTATATCAAAAACGAAAAAAAAAAAAAAGAGAGAGAGAGAGAGAAGAAAAGAAAAAAATTAGAAGGAATGACTGAGTCAGAAACATTCTTGGTATTTTGGTATTTCTGGATATCTTTTTTTTCAAGAGGGTTCAGAATCACATTTTTCTATGACCTCACTTGAGAATGTTATGGAAAACCCCTGTATGGAGAAAGGCCATGAAATGTGAAGAATTTGAAATTTGGAGTTAAGTAAGCTTAGGTACGAATTCCAGTTTTACCACTTTCTGGACAAAATATTCTTAGAAATTTAGGAAACAATGTCATCATGTTATTCAATTTGAAGTAATATATATTAAAATCCCTATCCACACAGTAGGTGTAAAGTGAACCTTAGCAATTCTGAGGATAATTCTTTATTACAGATTAAGATAGCTCCATTCTCCCAGTGGAGTGTGATCTGTCAGGGAACTCTGTTGGTACTTAAGATTTGGAAGCAAGCAGATGCTCCTTAACTATTTGGAAAATTCTGAGATTCACCCCTTTCCCCATTCCCATGGTCTCAGTGGAGAAACGTTCATAGGGAAAGGTTATTTTAATGTGATTCTTTCTTTACTATCACCTTTATACTTCTTGTTTCTATCTTAGGTCAGTTACTGAGCTTTATCTAAAAGACAAAGCAGAAAACTGAACATAGGTAGAAATTAAGCACATATTAAGAATTATCCATTAAGGGGCACCTGGGTGGATCAGTCAGTTAAGCATCTGCCTTAGGCTCAGGTCTTGATCCCAGGCCTTCCTGCTCAGCAGGAAGTCTGCTTCTCCCTCTCCTTCTGCCCATCTCACTACTCATACTCTGTTGCTCTCTCTTTCTCTCAAATAAATAAATAAAATCTTAAAAAAAAAAAAAAAAAGATTATCTGTCAAGCATTCATCCTGTCTTTACAATTTCCACATTCCTAGGACATTCATAGCACAAACCTTTTCCCAAGTAAATGTACATCCAGATTAAAAGAGGATGAGAGAGCAGTGTCTAAGTGGTAAAATATGCAATCCACTTGAGAAAAAAGTAGAGAATAAAGATTATTGCTGTCTTAGGCAAGAAAGAATGTGAAGTTCAATTACAATATCACATGCATGTGTCTTTTGGAATGTCAAAGAACAGCAAAGAATTCTTGATCATAAAACAAGGAGAAAAGATATCTTCTTACACTTGGCACTTCAAAAATTCATTTTTTCAGACATCTCTCCAATAAAACTCTTATATTGCATTAATCCAATAAAATTAAGAGTTCTCTTTGCAAAAGGCATCTTGTGTACTATTTTACTTATTTGCTCAAAAATGGCTGACTGCCACAGACTGTGATAAGCATCAGTATTAAGTAGTCTTACAACTTTGATTTTTCAAATATTGCACTTGAGTCATTAAAGCAAACATATATAATATCTATCTGGTGCAGAAATTCATACACTTCAGGAAAAATTGTCACAATCTATCAATGGCATTTCAAAAATAAGTGTAGAGCAATTAAATTATACCTTGGTCTATAACTGTTTTTCTTTAAATACTATAAAAAGGGTAAAATCATTACCATCAGAAGGCAAATTATGCCTTATTATTGCTAAAAATAAATTTACATCAACTAGAAGAAGATATTGTCAGTATTTTGTTATTTACAGATTTTTGTCACACAAACTCAACTATTGAAATATGACTTTTTAAAATATATGTCAGCTTCTCTGGTTATAATTTTGTAAAGGACACAGAGAACATGGGCAATGAATCACATTATAGCAGAAAGAGCACTGAGTTAAGGGTCTAAAGACGTGACTGAAGTCCTGGGTTTATCTCATGCAGGACATCTTGTCTTTAGGAATTTAATCAACCACTCAGAGACTCCTTTTATATAAAGTTAATATCTTAACATGTCACTGACCTAACATGGATATTATGTAGTTCTCATAAAGTACATATAAATATTTCAAAAATGGTTAACAGACAATATACATAGCCCTAACAGCTCCTTTAAACAGATTTACATTTTCAACTTAATTTCAGAAAGTCTACTTTTAGATCTATTCTAATTTTTTCTTTATCAAATAGACAAGAATACACACATACACACACCCCAAGAGGGAAAGGTGAGGAATTCTCTGTTACATCTGTTTTTTAATTACCAAACAAGGTTGTCATCTGTGTCAGTGATGCCATCTCATAATGTACATGCCATTTAAACTCCAGGATTAATTTGTTCCACTCCATTTTTGAGGCCACTAAAGGAGCCTGAGTTGCTCTGACTGTAAGCCCGAGTTACTACAATTGGTATTCTGGACTCTGTCTATACTTCAATCCAGGCAGTGCCTGCCATTTCCAGATTTGTTTTCTTAAAGTGCTTGCTTTCAAAATGCCATTTCTAATTTAAAATATAAACACCCTAGTTTGGCATGCCAGTTCCTTCTCTACATAAATCTCTGTTCCTCCATGTCCACTCCCTGTTTTGAGCAAGATGGTCAACGAATCCATGCCATCCAAGTCATGTTCATTTCCTTCTCCCTGTGCACGATGCCCTGCCCTCCCAGATCCAATCTCATCCAAAAAGCATTTCTGGATAAATTCCAGGTCAAAACATTCGCTCCCTATCAGGATCACGATAGTACATTTTTCTCTACCACATTAACTTACAGTCAAAGTATCTTGTACGTGGTTTGAATTGTACACACCTCTTATCTGTTCAAAAATGCTGAAAGATGCTTAAACACAGAAAATGTATATATTTCTTAATCTACCTTCAATAGCCCTTAGAACCTGATGAGACTCCAAGTAGAAGCTTAATTCTATCTAATCTGATTCTAAAACAAACTCTCATGTAAATTTATTTTCCTAAAATCTTCCAATGGTTTACAATTCAGCCTAAAATAGCCGCATTTCAGAAAACACATCCAAAGTCATGGTTATGATTTACATGTATAGCCACATAACAACTTGTGTGATTCTTGTGGTTTCATTTAAAATCTGTCATGAAATCATACTAAAAGATACCAATTAGTTTGTAACTTTACAAATGGTGTTTTCCTTGAAAAAAAATCTGTTGTTTGTTTAATAATCTCTTATTTTATGGCACGAATGGGCATATGGATATGGCAGGACTAACTGTCCCCAGTATAAAGACTCCTATTTCCTGTTAGGGATACAAATGTAACCAGCCCTGAATTTGAGTAACACACATGGTAGAAGTTACATTTCTCATCCTTTCTCAGAGCTAGTGAGACAGGGTTAATAAAGTCTCACTAATTCAAAGTGATGCGTATAATGCCCTTGACATTTCTTTAAAATAAAGTGCTTGCCTTCTTTCCCTTTCACACCCTATTCCAACAAGCTAGAACGTGGACCAGGTGCTTGTAAGCCAGCTATGGTCACGCTGCACATGAGGGCAACACTTGGAG
This sequence comes from Martes martes, assembly GCF_963455335.1. NCBI lineage: Eukaryota > Metazoa > Chordata > Mammalia > Carnivora > Mustelidae > Martes > Martes martes. Next base: position 31,522,286 of record NC_137899.1, read on the forward strand.
GAACTCAGGGCAAGAAGATAGAAAGAATCTGAAGGCAAAACAGAGCAACTTACTCACCCTATTATTTGTCTTCTGCACAACAGACAAAGACGTTACAGTCTCCTTTGAGTACTGCATTTGGGGGTCTTTTTGTAGCAGGAAAACAATGCATGTTCATTTTATTAATAGTTTTTAAAAGCTGGGTTTTGGGGTGAGTGGGTGACTCAGTTGGTTAAGTGTTTGCCTTTGGCTTAGGTCATGATTTCAGGGTCCTGGGATCATGCCCCACGACGGACTCCCTGCTCAGCCGGGAGCCTGCTTCTCCCTTTCCCTCTGCCCCTCCCCCCAACTCCTGCACATGAGCACATGATCTCTTTCTCTCAAATAAAATCTTTTAATAAATAAATGAGAAAAAAGCTGATTAAGGATAGGTTTAAAACCTACAGATACAAAATCTCTGATAGGATTTGCATCCTCTATTACTTATAACACATTTTATAATACAATTACTTTAAATCAACATAAATGTAGAATATTTGCCCTAAAATTATTAGCAAGTAAAGTTTTAAAATTTCTGTCATGTTATCAGAAGATAAGAATTCACAGATGAGATTCCTCTTTGTAAAATTCCATCTCTCTCAGCCAAAGATAGTTCAGCAGTACTTAGACAACAGTCTTCTATGTTTGTGTGTTTCTTTCAGCATATAGAAGCTCTTTCTTTTTTCTCTATTCATTTTTGCTATGGATCTCACAGACATGTTCTTCATGTTCAGCAAATATAAAAAAAAATAGTGCTGAAATACTATTAATAAGCTGTTAATAAATGTGGATCAAAAATCTGAAATGATAACTGACATGGAATTGATTAGAAGTTAATAAAGAAAGAATGATGGGGGGCACCTGGGTGGCTCAGTCAGTTCAGCATCTGCTTTCAGCTCAGGACATGATCTTGGGGTCCTGGGATGGAGCCCCACATCCACGTCCAGCTCCCTACTTAGCAGGGATTCTGCTTCTGTCATTCTCTCTCTGCCCCTAGCCCCCTTGTTTGTGCTCTCTGTCTGTCAAATAAATAAATAAAATCTTAAAAAAAAAAAAAAAAGAAAGAAAGAATGGGAAAAAAGAAAGCATACCCTCATTTTATGGCTAGCAGACAGTGTATGTGCCACCCATAAACATGATAAATGCAGCCCAACCCTACTCAGTGAGAAGAAAAGCAGGGACCCTCTCCTTCCTCCTCCAGGACGATGGCACAGGAACATGTGGCAGGAATCTGCTGGGTTTGGAGACTCCAAACGAGGCCATGTGCCAGCAATAGAAATGCCTGGTCACAGGCCAGGTGAGCTCAGAGTGCAGCCAGAGACTGGGAGATGGGAGGGATTGAGCACTTTTCCATGAGTGTGCATTGAGGAGTGGGGCCCTGAGCTCTCGGCTCCTCTGGGCCAGAGATTGGGAGGCTGCGATTTTCATTGCCGTCCTCCAGAGCTCTGCGGAAAGTGTTCAGAGAACAAAAGCTACTGAAAGCAAACACAAGGAGATTACTTAGCCTGATCCCTGGCAAGGGCAATGCAATTCCACCTTGGGCAAAGACATTTGAGACTCACAGCAACAGCCCCCCACCCCCTCTCTCCTGCTGAAGATCAGCAAGAACATCCAGCCAAGACCGAGTTCCCTGATAGATAACTGTGGAGCTCCAGAGCTAGGGGAAAGCAATGCAGAGAATTCATAGCTTTTCCCCCATGATCCTTTAGTCTTACAACGTTAAATTCTTAAATTCTTTTTCTTTTTCTTATTCTATTTTTTTAACTTTTCCTCTTTCCTCTTTTAAAGTTTTTTAAACTAGTTTATCTTAACAATACCTTTTTAAAACAAATCCTTTTAAATCTTCATTGTTATAGTAATATTTTATCCCTTCATTTTATTTAACCTTATTTTGTGTATACATATAAGGTTTTTTTCTTTAAAATTTTGGGATACAATTACTTCTAATAGATCAAAATATACCCTGAATCTAGCACAGGGGTTTGTTCTAGTCTGAGCAGATTCTCTCCTCTTTTTTTCTTTTCAACCAACCAACTTATCAATTCCTTTTTTAGAATTTTTTTAAAATTTTCATCTTTACAGTCATATTCCATTCCTTTGTCATGTTTACCCTTATTTTTGTATATATATATATATATATATATATATATATATATATAGGTTTTTCTTTCTTTAAAATTTTGGGAGGTAGTTTCTTCTAAGAAACCAGAATACCCCCAAAATCAAGTGGGTGGCTCTGTTCTATTCACTAGTCATATATATATATATATATATATGTGTGTGTGTGTGTGTGTGTACTATATATATATATGTGTATATATACATATATATTTTTTTTAATTTTTTTTTTTAAATTTTAAATTTTTATTTCTTTTTTCCACCTTTCATCTCCCCCCAGTTTTGGGTCTCTTCTGATTTGGTTAGTGTACATTTTTCTGGGGTCCTTGCCACCCTTTTAGTATTTTATTCTCTCATTCATACATTCTTACCTGGATGAAATGACAAGGCAGAAAAACTCACCACCAAAAAAACCCCAAAAAAACAAAAAAACAAGAGGCAGTACCAATGACTAGGGACCTAATCAATGTGGACATTGGTAATATATCAGAACTAGAGTTCAGAATGACGATTCTCAAGGTGCTAGCTGGGCTCAAAAAAGGCATGGAAGATATTAGAGAAACCCTATCTGGAGAAATAGAATCCCTTTCTGGAGAAATAAAAGAACTAAAATCTACTCAAGTTGAAACCAAAAAAGCTATTAATGAGGTGCAATAAAAAATGGAGGCTCTTACTGCTAGGATAAATGAGACAGAAGAGAGAATTAGTGATATAGAAGACCAAATGACAGAGAATAAAGAAGCTGAGCAAAAGAGAGACAAACAACTACTGGACCACAGTGGGAGAATTGGAGAGATAAGTGATACCATAAGATGAAACAATATTAGAATAATTGGGATCCCAGAAGAAGAAGAGAGATGGGGGCAGAAGGTATATTGGAGCAAATTATAGTTGAGAATTTCCCTAATATGGTAAATGGAGAAAGCATCAAAATCCAGGAGGCACAGAGAACCCCCCTCAAAATCAATAAGAAGAGGTATGCACCTTGTCATCTAATAGTAAAACTTACAAGTCTTAGTGACAAGGAGAAAATCCTGAAAGCAGCTCAGGACAAGAAGTCTGTAACATAAATGGTAGAAATATTAGATTGGCAGCAGACTTATCCACAGAGACCTGGCAGGCCAGAAAGAACTGGCATGATATATTCAGAGCATAAATGAGAAAAATATACAGCCAAGAATACTATTTCCAGCTTGGCTATCATTGAAAATAGAAGGAGAGATAAAAAGCTTCCAGGACAAACAATAATTGAAGGAATTTGCAAACACCAAACCAGCCCTACAGGAAATATTGAAAGGTGTCCTCTAAACAAAGAGAGAGCCTAAAAGTAGTAGACCAGAAAGGAACAGAGACAATATACAGGAACAGTCACCTTACAGGCAATACAATGGCGCTAAATTCATAGATTTCATTTTTTTTAAAAAAGATTTTATTTATTTGTCAGAGAAAGAGAATACACACAAGCAGGCAGAGAGGCAGGCAAAGAGAGAGGAGGAAGCAGGTTCCCTGCTGAGCAAGGAGCCCGATGCGGGACTTGATCCCAGGACCCCAGGATCATGACCTGAGCCGAAGGCACTGGCTTAACCAACTGAGCCACCCAGGCGTCCCACTAAATTCATATCTTTCAATAGTTACCCTGAATGTAAATGGGTTAAATGCCCCAAATCAAAAGACACAGGGTGTCAAAAAAAACAAAAAACAAAAACAAAACTCATCAATATGCTATCTACAAGACACTCATTTTAGACCCAAAGACACCTCCAGATTTAAAGTGAGGGGGTGGAAAACAATTTACCATGCTAATGGACATAAAAAGAAAGCTGGGCTGGCAATCCTTATATCAGACAAATTAGATTTTAAGTCAAAGACTATAATAAGAGATGGGGAAGGACACTATCATACTCAGAGGGTCTGTCCAACAAGAAGATCTAACAGTTTTAAATATCTATGCCCCAACATGGGAGCAGCCAATTATATATACCAATTAATAACAAAATCAAAGAAACACATCAACAATAATATAATAATAGTAGGGGACCTTAACACCCACTCACTGAAACGGACAGATCATCCAAGCAAAAGATCAACAAGGAAATAAAGACCTTAAATGACACTGGACCAGATAGACATCACAGATATATTCAGAACATTCCATCCCAAAGCAACTGAATACACATTCTTCTCTAGTGTGCATGGAACATTCTCCAGAATAGATCACATCCTATTTCACAAATTAGGCCTCAACCAGTACCAAAAGATTGGGATCACTCCCTGCATATTTTCAGACCACAATGCTCTGAAGCTAGAACTCAATCACAAGAGGAAAGTTGGAAAGAACTCAAATACATGGAGGCTAAAGAGCATCCTACTAAAGAATGAATGGGTCAACCAGAAAATTAAAGAAGAATTGAAAAATTTCAAGGAAACAAATGAAAATGAAAACACAACTGTTCAAAATCTGTGGGACACAGCAAAGGCAGTCCTGAGAGGAAAATATATAGCGATACAAGCCTTTCTCAAGAAACAGAGGTCTCAAGTACACAACCTAACCCTAAAGGAGCTGGAGAAAGAACAGCAAAGGAAGCCTAAACCCAGCAGGAGAAGAGAAATCATAAAGATCAGAGCAGAAATCAATGAAATAGAAACCAAAAGAACAGTAGAACAGATCAACAAAACTGGGAGCTGGTTCTTTGAAAGAATTAACAAGATTGATAAACTTCTTGCCAGACTTATCAAAAAGAAAAGAGAAAGGACCCAAATTAGTAAAATCATGAAGAAAAAGGAGAGATCACAACAACACCATTGAAATACAAACAATTATAAGAACGTATTATGAACCACTATAAGCCAGCAAATCTGACAATCTGGAAAAAATGGATGCATTTCTAGAGAAGTATATGCTACCAAAACTGAACCAGGAAGAAATAGAAAACCTGCAGAACCATAACCAGCAAGGAGATTGAAGCAGCCATCAAAAATCTTCCAAAAAACAAGAGCCTGGGGCCAGACGGCTTCCCAGGGGGAATTCTACCAAACATTTAAAGAAGAATTAATTCCTATTCTCCTGAAACTGTTCCACAAAATAGAAATGGAAGGAAAACTTCTAAACTCATTTTATAAGGCCAGCATTACCTTGATCCCCAAACCAGACAAAGACCCCATCAAAAAGGAGAGTTACAGTCCAATATCCTTGATGAATACAGATGCAAAAATTTTCACCAAAATACTAGCCAATAGGATTCAACAGTACATTAAAATGATTATTCACCATGACCAATCTGTGGGATTTATTCCTGGGCTGCAAGGTGGGTTCAACATCCACAAATCAATCAATGTGATTCAATACATTAATAGAAAAAGAACAAGAACCATATGATACTCTCAATAGATGCTGAAAAAACATTTGACAAAGTACAGCATCCTTTCTTGATCAAAACTCCTTAAAGTGCAGGGATAGAGGGTACATACCTCAATATCATCAAAGCCATTTATGAAAAACCCACAGTAAATATCATTCTCAATGGAGAAAAACTGAGAGCTTTTCCATTAAGGTCAGGAACATGGCAGGGATATCCATTATCACCACTGCTATTCAACATAGTACTAGAAGTCCTAGACTCAGCAATCAGACAACAAAAAGAAATTAAAGGCATCCAAATTGGCAAAGAAGAAGTCAAATTATCACTCTTTTTTTTTTTTTTTTTTTTTTTTTTAAAATTTTTTAAGATTTTATTTATTTATTTGACACAGAGAGAGAGATCACAAGTAGGCAGAGAGGCAGGCAGAGAAAGAGGGGGAAGCAGGCTCCCTGCTGAGCAGAGAGCCCGATGTGGGGCTCGATCCCAGGACCCTGGGATCATGACCCGAGCCGAAGGCAGAGGCTTAACCCACTGAGCCACCCAGGCGCCCCAAATTATCACTCTTTGTAGATGATATGATACTATATGTGGAAAACCCAAAAGACTCCACTCCAAAACTGCTAGAACTTGTACAGGAATTCAGTAAAGTGTCAGGATATAAAATCAATGCACAGAAATCTGTTGCATTTCTATACACCAAGAGCAAGACAGAAGAAAGAGAAGTTAAGGAGTCAATCCCATTTACAATTGCATCCAAAAGCCTATGATACCTAGGAATAAACCTAACCAAAGAGGCAAGGAATCTGTACTCAGAAAACTATAAAGTCCTCAGGAATGAAATTGAGGAAGACACAAAGAAATGGAAAAATATTCCATGCTCATGGATTGGAAGACCAAATATCGTGAAAATGTCTATGGTACCTAAAGCAATCTACACATTTCATGCAATCCCTATCAAAATACCATCAATTTTTTTTTAAAGAAATGGAACAAATAATCCTACAATTTATATGGAACCAGAAAAGACCCCAAACAGCCAGAGGAATGTAGAAAAAGAAAGCCAAAGCTGGTGACATCACAATTCTGGACTTCAAGCTCTATTATAAAGCTGTAATCATCAAGGCAGTATGGTACTGGCACAAAAACAGACACATAGGATCAATGGAACAGAATGGAGTGCCCAGAAATAGACCCTCAACTCTATGGTAAACTAATCTCCGACAAAACAGGTAAAAATGTCCAGTGGAAAAAAGACAAAAGACAGTCTCTTCAACAGATGATGTTAGGAATATTGGACAGCCACACACAGAAGAACGAAACTGGACCATTTCCTTACACCACACATAAAAATATGCTCAAAATGGATGAAAGGCCTCAATGGGAGACAGGAATCCATTCAAATCCTTGAGGAGAACACAAGGCAGCAACCTCTTCGACCTCAGTTGCAGCAACTTCTTCCTAGGAACATCACCAAAGGTAAGGGAAGCAAGGGCAAAAATGAACTCTTGGGACTTCATCAAGATCAAAACTTTTGCACAGCAAAGGAAACAGTCAACAAAACCAAAAGACAACTGACAGAATGGGAGAAGATATTTGCAAACGACATATCAGATAAAGGGTTAGTATCCAAAATCTGTAAAGAACTTAACAAACTCAACACCCAAAGAACAAATAATCCAATCAAGAAATGGGCAGAGGACATGAACAGACATTTCTGCAAAGAAGACATCCAGATGGCCAAAAGACACATGAAAAAGTGCTCCACATCACTCAGCGTCAGGGAAATACAAATCAAAACCACAATGAGATATCACCTCATGCCAGTCAGAATGGCTAAAATTAACAAGTTAGGAAATGACAGATGTTGGTGAGAATGCGGAGAAAGGGGACCCCTCCTACACTGTTGGTGGGAATGCAAGCTGGTGCAGCTACTCTGGAAAACAGCATGGAGGTTCCTCAAAAAGTTCAAAATAGAGCTGCCCTATGACCCAGCAATTGCTACTGGGTATTTACCCTAAAGATACAAATGTAGTGATCCGAAGGGGCACGTGCACCCGAATGTTTATAGCAGCAATGTCCACAATAGCCAAACTATGGAAAAAACCTAGATGTCCATCAACAGATGAATGGATAAAGAGGAGGTGGTATACATACACAATGGAATACTATGCAGCCATCAAAAGAAATGAAATCTTGCCATTTGCAACGATGTGGATGGAACTAGAGGGTATTATGCTGAGCAAAATAAGTCAATCAGTAAAAGACGATTATCATATGATCTCCCTGATATGACGAATTTGAGAGGCAAAGTGGGGGGTTTGGGGAGTAGGGACAGAAAAAATGAAACAAGGTGGGATTGGGAGGAGACAAACCATAAGAGACTCTTAATCTCAGAAAACAAACAGGGTTGCTGGAGGGAGTGGGGGAAGGAAGAGGGAGGTTGGGTTATGGACATTGGGGAGGGTATGTGCTATGGTGAGTGCCATGAAATGTGTAAGCCTGATGATTCACAGACCTGTACCCCTGGGCAAATAATACATTATATGCTAATGAAAATAATTAAGAAAAAAAAGCCATACAGACAATCTGAAAAAAAGTTTATTGGTAACAAGAGTGTTTCCCTTTATGTATAGAGTCTGCCCCCATATTCATGACATTTACTTAATGTTGAATATGATTTTGTCAAAATGTTTGAGTGATTTAAAAAATTCAGGTTTACTCAAGAAAAAAAAGTATATCATCGACACAACCAATCAAGAACTCCAAGACAGAAACAAAGCCCAATGATAAGTTTCAATAAGCATATATAAAATGAAATAAAATTGCTTTTCAAATAAACCACTTTTCTGTAAACTCTTAAAAAATGAAAACATTTTACTTTGCCAGTGTTTTAAACTTAAAGCCAGAACAATACGATGTTTTAAATTAAAGCCAGAACAATAGGACATTGATGTAACAAGATACCTATTGTTTGTATTTTGATGGTATTTTTGTTTTTCCCCCACAAAAAAAGCCTACAGGATGCAAAGTTAAAATATAGTAATAAATTTTTATAATTATTATTGTCAGCATAATCTCCAATCATATTTGAAATGGTTGGACATTTGTAGCAAGGAAAACAAAGGGGTATCCATAAATAGCTAGGTGGGCTTTGGTTGAAAGGAACATGTCAGTATGAAGAAGAATGTTAAGAAACTTGTAATAAATTTATTTGTGGCAATGACAATACATTTGCTTACATTTAATTATTAGAAGTACTGGAAAATCATACACTCAAACATGATATGTTTCTCTGTTAGAAGACATTAAGAAATTCTGGAAAGAAAAACAAAATTGTTAATCTAAATCACTGAAATTTTATTTTTTAAAAAATTAGCAATGATATCTAACATTAGATTCATTATTTTTGTCATTCTGAGAAACCATTACTGATTAGATCTAGATTTTAAAGTGGATATTTGTTCACAGTATTTATCACTTACACCATTGTCCTAAGTACCTTATCCTGATATTATCGTAAATAACAATGTTTTGGTAACATTTTTGTCACACTTAACACATTAATGTTTTGCATTATAGCTTATTTGGCTACACATAAGTAAGAGGAAATCCAGAAGGGTTTAGACAATGCAAAATGTATTTGGATTGGGATTTCACTTTAAAAAAGAATTTACCCTTATCCACTACTATTTAATTGACTTTCATAAAAAACATATTAAATTCCTTAATAAATTACTCAACAAAATATACAACAGTTTGCTATATTATAACTCATCCTTGGGGAAAATCTGTTAAACTATAATGTGAATAAAGATAATACCAAAATTGTTTTTAATAAAGAGTTGTCATAATCTTTAGATACACAGCTAACTAAAGTATGTGCTCTATGAGCTGTAAGTTTGAAACACACGTTAAATAATATGTTCTGCTGGAAGGCAGCTAAGAGGAGAATTAAGGAGTATTTTCGATAGTGGTAATGCTGATAGCTTTAAATTCTTTCAACTACGATTCATAAAGCATTTACAATCTGACAGAGATTATTCTAGGTGTTGGGGATAAAACACACACAAAATTAGTCAAGTTCTTTACCCCCAATGGGGCTCTCTTTCTATTAAACATGCATACAGGGAAGCATATAGTAGTCAAAAGCCATATTACTCAGATCCTGACAAGTGCTAGAGAAAAAAAAAAATTGTGAAAAAGAAAAGTATAGAGAATGACACTGGTTGGGGTTTGCAATTATAAGGAAAATGCTTACAGAAGGTCTCTGTGAAAAATTAAATTGGAGCAAAGAGCAAAGAAGGTTAAAATTCAGTGAATGAAATACCCAAGGTCTTAGGTGTGGAGATGGTAAAAAGTGATGATTAGATTTTGCATGTGCTCTAAAGATGGAGGCAATACCATTCATCAAAAGACTGGGATATGGGATGGGAGAGAGAAATGCTCAGAGGAGGTTTCCTAGAAGATCAAAATTTGGGTTTTGGAGATGTTAAATTTGAGTATTGGACATGAGCCTGGCTAAAGGTAGCTGAATTAAAGTCAGCAGGTGAGGATAACAGTCAAGGACAGAAGTATACCTTCAGAGTCAGCAGTGTATAGATAGCATGAATGAGAGGTGAGATTGCCAAGGGCAGGAATACAGATAGAGGAAAGAACAGGTCTGTGCATCGATTCTGGACATGCTCCGTTGTGCGTAGGTCAGGGAGATGAGACAGAATCGGCAATCAAGCCTGGGAAAAAGCTTATAATGATGGAGTAGGAAAACCAAAGGTGGGGGGCACTTTGGATCTGTGTGAGATCTTTAAAGGAAGGTGAGGTGATTAAGAGAGACTGTGTGTTAAATGTTACTAATGTGTCAAAAAGTAAGATCTGGGAAATGACCATTGATATAAATGGTATTAAGAGTTGTGCAGTAAATAAAAAATCAACTGCCATTCAAATGGATAACTATTTTTATATGCTTTTAACAATGGAAATACCATTTTACATCAGCAAATGCCTTAAATTTAAGGCTTAAAGGGACCTGAAATCAATGTAACAAGACAGAATTGCCACCTTTCTCACAAAGTCTAAAGAAAAATCCTTTTAATTCACTGTGAGAGCATTTCTAAGAAGGTAAATTAATATTATTTACCATAACTTAATCCAGTCTAAGACATTATTATAATATATATCATTATGTTAGGTCTCACCAAGACAAACCACCACACGACAGAGCAACAAAAACAGTAGTAATCACCACATTTTTCTCTTTGGGTGAAAATCAAAACTCTGTAAAGTTAAACTATCAACACAGCAGAAGTAAGAATGATCAAAACAGCTAAAATTAAATAAATCTGTTGTATGCTGCAACTATTGAACAGTTAATATATTACTATAGGCTGCTATTAGTGTCTTATAAATTTTACATATATAATATGAAAAATATACTAACATATTCGTAAAATTAAGTTTTTAAGGCTTGATTTATAAGAGATGACAGAATGTTACTCCACCTGAAACCAAATTTACCATATATGTTAACTAACTAGAATTTAAAGAAAAACTTGAGGGGCATCTGTGTGGCTCAGTCGATTAGTGGCTGATTCTTTTTTTTTTTTTTAATTTTTTTAAAAAAATTATTTATTTATTTATCTGACAGACAGAGATTACAAGTAGGCAGAGAGGCAGGCAGAGAGAGAGGAGGAAGCAGGCTCCCCGCTGAGCAGAGAGCCCGATGCGGGGCTCCATCCCAGGACCCTGGGATCACGACCTGAGCCGAATGCAGAGGCTTTAACCCACTGAGCCACCCAGGCACCCCTAGTGGCTGATTCTTGATTTTAGCTCAGGTCACGATGTCAGGCTCTTGAGATGGAGCCCACATTAGGTTCCATGCTCAGCAGGGAGTCTGCTTGAGGATTCTCTCTTTCTCTCCCTCTGTCACTTCCCCCACGCATGATCTCTCTCTCTCTCTCTCTCATATAAATAAATAAATCTTTAAAAAATGACTTGAAAGTAAAAAAAAAAAAAAGATGATAGAATTTCACAAATACAATACTTACAAACATAAGGAGAAAAATTCTATTTTATCTGCTTGAAAATAATAATTGAACCATTACTGTGATTGGCAATTAATGTATTCAGTCAAGTAAATATTTATTGAGCAACTTCTAAGCATCAGGCACGTTTTCAGGCAGTGCAGATTCTGAATGAACACAGAGAGAAGAATCTCTATTCAAGCAGCTTATGTTTTAGAAGAAAGAACAGAAAAAAACAAATAAGAAGGAAACAACAAATGTATCAGAATGTGGTAAGTGCTCAGGAGAAAAATAGAAGATATAAAAAGGTGGATGGAGAAGTTGTCATCTAAATAGGATAACTTATTTAAGTGATATTATGTAGGTTTATTGTGAACATTTCAAACATTTCCACTCTTTTAAACAGAGGAACAACATTAAAAGCAAAGACTCAGTTCTCCTTTGGAGTATTACTGGGCATGTAAGGTTAGAACAAAGTCTTATTTCCTCCACTTTAATTGGAAAGAGAATGATGTCTTTTTTTTTTTTTAAGTGAAAAGAAACTGCCTCTGAACTCTCTTTTTTACCTGGCATTGCGCCTGTCTGAATTTACCAGGTAGGATGGTTAAAATGTCCAGATGTATTTCCATAACATGGTTACAAACCATAATATCTCCATTGACATGACAATTGAAAAGACAAATGCAAAACAAGCTTTTGCAGAACAGGGCAAAGAGCTGGTTCCTTCTGAAATCTGAATTAGAGTGAAAATATAATCAGCCTATTCATACTCAATCAATCTTGAATGAGTAATAAGTGACTCCTGGGACTTGTAATTCTTCCAGAGTTATATGCTGTCTGAATATGGGAGCTAATTAAATTAAATGGCATTGTATAATGCCATATATTATGTAAAGGGATAAAGTAAACTCATAGCATCAGTGGAAATGAACTGATGTATCTTACTGTTCTAATGTGTGCAAGATCACTTACGTTAAAAAAAGCAAAACAGGGGCACCTGGGTAGCTCAGTGGGTTAAAGCCTCTGCCTTCGGCTCAGGTCATGATCCCAGGGTCCTGGGATGGAGCCCCACATCGGGCTCTCTGCTCGGTGGGGAGCCTGCTTCCCCCTCTCTCTCTGCCTGCCTCTCTGCTTACTAGTGATCTCTCTCTGTGTCAAATAAATAAATAAAAATCTTGGAAAAAAAAAAAAGCAAAACAAAACCTTGAGACATTCTTCATCATGATGTCACTTCAAGCATCAGCACACAATTTCGCTCAAGTCTCCTGTTACAGCTAAATTCTTATTTCTTATTTCCTGATTTGTCATATATCATTTATTATTTATAATCAATAGTCTAAAACTTGCAAGACACAAACACATTATTAAAAGTTCCTGATTAGCACAGAGTCCTTATAAAGGGCCAAATCTATAGAATCCAAGTTTCAAGAAGTTCTCCTTGGGTAAGAGCCTAGTGTTAAATGAATGAATGTGTAACCCGACTTAGGGATTGGAGGGGGAAGTTTTTCAAACACTTTTATTTAGAGCAATGTTTTGGTTTTATTACATAAAAATGATAAAATTAAGAATACATTTAGAATTCCCAAAAGAAGAAAAAAATCTGCCTTAACCTATTTCTTGTTGTAGAGAGAGAGACTTGATAGTTTTTAGCAAAGCCTGAGTATTGTTCTTTGTATCGGCTAATTTACTCTCAAGAAAAACCAATTTTCTATATTAAAACAATTTCTGGGACTCTACACCACAAAACAAAGACATATGCCCCTAGCACTGACTAAAGTCAAGGGTTTCTTTACATTCTCTCCCAAAAATACCTTACTGTAAAACTCAAGGTAAATTTTACTGCTGCTTATTTTATTAATAGAGATTATAGTTATTACAAAAGTAGTATCTTCGCATTCCACACAGTTAAAAACCACAGAGAATCAGAAAGAAGAACATAAAAACATCATACCTCTATTCACACTCCACTCAGAAACTATCATTGTTAAAGTATTCTCTTTCCATATTTTTCTATGCATGTACACAAATATACTTTGTCACAATAAGATTATATTAAATATTCTATTTTGTAACCTGCATAGAAGTTAATTATCTTCATTTTCCCTGTCAGTAACTTCTTATTCCATTTAATATCCATTCTATGTTAAAATTTTCAGGATTGTCCCCAAACTGTTCTTTATATCTTGTTTGTCCAACTTAAGAGCCAGTTCCCATGTGACCAACTGTAACTAGTTGTTATGTTTCTATCATTTTCAACCTAACACACAAATCATCCCCCTTTTCTGTCTTCATGACATTAACTTATTAATGAGAGATAGGTTAGAGTTAGCTTTCTAAAAATGCTTTAACCTCTTCATAAATTTCCATGTTATCAAGAGGTAATAAGTTACTTGAAAACCATGTGTTAACTAACGGCACAGTATGTCTATTTCTCAAAGCTTTTGTTGGAATCCGGAGAAAATTAATCACTGTGCTATCGGGGATACTGTGCTAATTTTTAAAAGATTGAGAGTTCTCTTGATCTTTCCCCACTGGGAGAAGGACATGAAGCATACCTCCCTGACAGAGAGGTACTGCCCTTAATGAATGAACCTGAAGGTTTCTAAAGACAGAATCTTAACCATTACTTAAATTCACCTTCTTTGGGGTCTGTACAAAGCAATTTCCCCCACGTACTCCTTCACCCATCAGAGGGAAATCTAAGTAACAGCGTATTCCTGTTGGGCTGAGTAGTACTAGTTTACCTAAATTAATGTTTATTTAGTATTAATAATGTTTTCTATAGAGAGAAGCTGGGCTCTGTTTTCTCAAGGTTTTTGCCAAGTCTCATAAATCTGGGAAAGAGCGGTCAGTGTAACCCCTCCTAATAACCAAAGTGGCCACACACAGAATAAACAAGGGCCTAGTTTATAAAGTCGTCACTGAGAGACCCTATCGGAGTAAATTTGGATTTCTCAGTATTAATTTATGATGTGTGTGATGCACTTTGCACTCAAAGAAAGAGAATGGGAAAAGAGTTAAAAAATGCACTTAAACAGAGCTTTAATATATTAATGCACTATTTAAATTTAACAGGTACCCTATCCCCCCCCAAAAAGAAAAGAAAGACAAAGAATGTGTTTCTATGAATTACATGGAGGTTGGCAATGCATTTGAGTTGGTCTGATTGTGTAAGAATTTCTAAACAGTGATATACAACTTCACTAAAAACAGAAAGTTTGCTGGGTATTTCTTCCCGGTTTTTAAATTATTCAATTGCTTACTTAAAATTTGAGATGGCATTTCTTTAGCAATATAACTGATTTTTGAACCAAAAATGCCCAGTAAACTGTTGAGAAAGTGCTTAATTTTATTTAAAATTTCAGTACTACTTAGAGTTAATTCCATATGAATTTTATTGTTTTAAAAGTCAAAATTTATTTATCTGGACATGAAATTACAACCTGATTTAAAACTGCATAATAAAAACTTTCTGAAGATGTAGTAACTTATTTATAAAAGACAGAGACCACATAGGAAAACAAGGACTCTATCTCATGGTGGTCCTATTTTTATGTAATCGTTCTCCATCGGAATACAACATTTTCCCCAATTTGCATTCATCATGGATCTCAGAGAACAGGATGTAGACAAATTTTAGAAAGAAGAATAAAGGCTTTTGGTATTTGTTTGGTTTCAGAGATCCCAGGAAGAGGTTCTTCATTAAAAAAGGAAAGAGGGATGGCATTTCTTAGTGTCTGAAAATCCTGTCAATGTTTTCTTTAATTTTATGGCTCCTTTTGTTTTCTCACTAGAAAGATTCCCAGATAAGCAATATGATGTGAATGTAATAACCTTTTCTCTTCTGGCTGAGTGATGGTTTCTCAAAATAAATATAACCCATCTTATGTATCTTTTTTCCTCAGTATTTCTGTCTTGAACCATACCCACAAATTGAAAAGACTTTCTCTGCAAATAGAAAGTGCAAAGACATCGCACCCTCAATCAGGAAAAGTAAAGTCAAGGGCAAGTCTACTTCAAGTTGATTCGCTAAATTTTTCAAAAGCTACCTTGCTGGAAACTGGGGCGTACGAAAATACAGCTCGTAGAAAAGAACTTCCATAAAATGAACAGGACATTATCAGGAGTCAACCTCCCCACAGAACAAGATAAGAGAGTGTATTTAATAACTACCACAACAAGAAATCTGTTGGCGAGAAGGCCCTGTGTTGGACAAAAATTACAATGTATTTGCAGAGAAGTTATTTTTGATGACTTGAATACAAAACTTTGAGAGATTCAAAATGCATACACATAAAGAGCACTTGATATAAAAGGATAATTCAATCTACCTTATATTTATATAGTATTTTGTAGTTTTGTTGTAGACACAGAAGATATCACATTTCACATGTTACACTCTTTTAAACCCTTTACTTAATTCTGCATTTAAGATAGCATGTCATGGTCCTGATGCAAAAAAAGAAGTAGTGATATTTTTCAAAGTAAAAAATCCAGCATAGTGGCAGATACCATAGATAAAAGAAATGGAGGAAAGGGCTGCAAAAACCAGTCTTCTCACATAGTTACAAATTTATGTAGGTGGAGAAGTGAGCAGCAAAATCTCCAGAAGCTTTTGATACAAGGCAGCAGACTTTTGAAGCAGGTTACAAAAGAATGTTGATCATCTGTGTGGCTGCTCCAAGGAGCAGCACATTTAACACGGACAATTCAAGAGAAGAGCCTCAGGAGTAGAAAGACCAAAAGAAGACATTTTGGCATTCCAGTTAGGATACATCAGTGAATCAGAAAAACATCCATCTGTCCAGGGAAGTGGTTTATCATGCTGCAAACCACAATGTTAATAAGACTTGTTCATGGCCACAGGGTTTCTGTCCATCTTTGTAATCAACCTTATTTGTATCCGTAAATACATCTCTAACTACAGACCTGTTTCTAGCTACCTAGCTAGAAAGCAATTCAGTACCAATCACACATACAAAATGTAATGCCACAATCAATTTAGAGCCAAAAACTGGACATGCATTCACATATAGGTACACATACCCATACAGAGAGAAACGCGTACTTGTGTTTCTGACATTCAGGTGATACGATTTCATGAAATGAAAGAAATCAAATTATTTTCTTCCAGCATCTTATTTTTGCATGTTATTTCTTTCTCCTAATGTTTTATGTACCTAGATATTGCACATCATAGTATCGGCTAATTTATTGCTTTCTGCCTGTGTGGTTGGATCTGAAATAATCAGAGTCAGTCCTGGATGTATAACATAGGTGACATGTCCTTCCGATTACCTTCAAAAAACTTACATCCATATGACCAACTCCCTGCTATGTCTCCCCCTAGATTTTTAGAACTCCTTAAGCTGAGAGAATTTAGAAGGTCCCAGACAAACCAGCTTGCTGAACACTAGTCTGGCTTTCATTTCCTCAAGCACCTATCATATGTGGAAAATCATTTCAACCAGCGAATAAAAATTAAAGAAATTATCCCTACTACTAAAGTCTGCTACTAATTTGTTACCACAGCAAAAGATTATGATGATCTATTCTTTAAAGGGATGGAAACTTTATCAACAGTTTTTAGCAGGAAATTAGAATTGAAAATGAACAGGCGGGAGAAAAATTAACTCAAACTTTGATTGCAAAATCGTAAGAATTTCAGTGACAAGAACCAGTATCAACATTAGCCTTAGCCCTGCCCTAGATAAGTAAGAGCTCTATGCTATTACATTTTTTTTTTACAATTAAAAATTGATTTATATTCTACATTTTTCACTTAATTATAACTTGCTTTAGTTTTCTGTTCTGAGGCTTCAGTTGGGGACACTAATAGCTCTCATAGTTGCTTGTGAAGGAAACAAGTATGCAGTTTAAAAATTCTCATATGTGATTTCTTCTAATAATCCAGATAAGATCCGCTGAGTTCCTTAGCTGAGGGTAAATACACATTTCTATAAGATATTTGTTTTTAAAAGGAAACAATGTTTATATAGTTAACTGGGTTACTGAAATGCAAAAATGAGATAAAATGGAAAATTAGTTCAAATCCTCTGACTCAGAGCACACCAGGGTTTATGTGCAGCTAAGATATACACATGAGAACACAGAAACTCTCTGCTCAGTAAAATATATTTCATATGGATTGTTAAAAAAAAAGTAGCACTTCTGAGTGAAAAGTATCATTAGAAACGAAAAACATTTAGTCCAACTCTTAAAATGCCACATCAAAATGTTAAATGTCCTAACAGACACTGATAATATTGTTCTCTTAAAAATACACAAGTAACATTTGCCTCAAACCATGATGATGGTACCATGCATCATAACTGTGTATTCTAACATCAAATTTCCAAAACCACAGAAGGTTATATTGTGAATCCTGAGAAATACTCACAATAAACAGGCTGAGAAAATGAGAAACTACTGAGATGAAAGAATAAGATGTGAGGTTTTACAGTTGGTTTATAGTGCTTTCCATTTACCTCTACTGTGGCAGGGGATTTTTGACTTTTCAATTTTAAGATTCAGGGGCTATGATTCATATTAGCAACAAATAGTTTAAATTCATAATTCCCGAAGCATGTGCCAAGGCACCCCGGAGCACTACAGTGAACCCCAACCCCCCTCCAAGGATGCTGGAGGGTATTTGGAAATTTCAGAGTAAACACATTTGACATCTGTCAGACACTATGCAAACTACCATGCAAGGTATTTCACAGGAGTGCAACATTCCTTTCAAGGATGTCAGAGCCGTGTGAAGCTGGGTTTCCAGCAGGTGATGTGACGAAAAGCTAGTCCCTCCTAAAAAATCCATGTGGAAAAGGTAATGAAGTTGGCAGCATTCTGTTCCTAAGGTTTGAGAAGTTGCCCAACATACAAATGCATACACACACACACACACACACACACACATTAATAAGTAATTGTGGTTATTCACCATTGAAACAAAAGTATTAATTTTATTTTTTCTTTCAATTTCACTTAACAGGACAAAATAACTTACTAAGTTGTTTGGCCTTAACCATTAAGTTATTTGGCTGCAACTACTTAATGAACAGAATTCTTGGTTTTTGTCTGTTGGCCTAGTGGTGCCTTAAAAATATTACTGGGCTACTAAGGTACCATGAACTGAAAAACTCTGGAAACTTCTAAGTGCTCTTCTAGAAAAAAAAAAAAAAAAAAAAAAAGAAAAAGAAAAAAGAAAAAACCCCAAAAGGTATTGCTGCAAGTAGGGTCACCTACCAAATCATGCCTGAGGAAGAATTTGTGCATGCTATTGACTAATCAATTCACCACTTAGATCTTCAACTTCATTGTGCTATATCCTTTACTCTCTCCACACTTTCCAGCTTTTGCTACACTTAAAGCCAGAAGATTATAGTCATTGAAACTTTTCTATATTGCTGTTTTCTGAGTTTATTTCTGAGTTCAGTTGGTAGGTAGCAGCGTGATATAACAATGTTGTCATTGTAGCACCACAATTAAGCCCTGCTGGAAAGAGTCCAAAGC
This sequence comes from Martes martes, assembly GCF_963455335.1. NCBI lineage: Eukaryota > Metazoa > Chordata > Mammalia > Carnivora > Mustelidae > Martes > Martes martes. Next base: position 31,541,313 of record NC_137899.1, read on the forward strand.
TGACTTTTTCACACCAACTTTCCTCTGTGGTAATGATGTTATTTTGTGTTTCCTGTGAATTCCTTTCATTACGAAGGGGGATAAACAAAGTAACATTTCAAAATAATGTTCCTTAGGTTTTAAAAATAATATAACCCAGTCATCACATAAAAGTTTAATATTTGAAAGCTTCTTCAAATGCTAAGTGATATAAATGTTTAAATAGCAGTGTTACCTGCAACAAAGAAATACACATGCGTGTGCACACACACATAGTCCTATGGAATTAGAGAGGTGATCTGATATTACTGAGACTAAAGGACAAGTAAAGCTACATAAAAAGGAAACTGCCACAGGAACCCTGTGTAAAAACTGAGTAGAGGAAATAAATTGTTATCTGTGAAGTTTGTTGATTTTTCTCATTCCCTCTTTTCATCATGCATAGTCTATCTTTATTTCTTACTTTGGAAATCTCCAATAAAAACAGGTGAACTTCCCCATGTTTATGCATATATAAAAAAATCCTGGAAATCCTTTCCAATCCCAAGTTCAAACAAAGCAAACACACAAGCAAACAAAAAGAGTGTGACATGCTTAACGAACAGCAATAGATTATTTTCAAAATCAGTTCCAAAAAGTGTATAGTTCTTCATCAGAAGAGTTAATAAGGAATATATCTCAGTATTAGTTAAAATTGAGCTTCGTAATGGATTTGTGTATATATGTGATGATCATACAGGCATGCATTTTTCAATTTAATTATTATGGCCTGTCTGGATACTATTCTTCTACATACTCAAAGCATCTTTCATAATGCTTTTTGCATTAATATTCTATATTCAGTTTATTATTGAATTGAAGGCTCTAGGATATCTTGTTTTTATATTAGCTTTTTCCTAAAAGATGTTAAGTAATTTTTAATTCATATTATAAATTCACAAATTTTAGATCCTCCCTAAAAAAAGAAAAGTTTTCTGAACTTACTTTGATCAAAATAATGAATAAGCCAAAAAAACTAATTTGAAAAGAAAACCTCTTACAAATATGGTATATGCCCTGACTGCTTTTCTTTCCTTCTAATTATATCAAATGTTCATTATCACACGTATGCTATGGCCTGATAACAATATATAGGAAAATATCATCACTGTACATTTTTCTGCTTCCCTCTGACTTATTAACCATTTATTATCATCATCATTTGATCCCTTCTCTTGTTTTGTTTTTGTTTTATTTTACACCTATATTTGCTTGTAGGAAAGCATTTGTTTATCCTAAGAGAGTGCCTTTTTTTTTAAGATTTTTAATTTATTTATTTGACAGACAGAGATCACAAGTAGGCAGAGAGGCAGGAAGAGAGAGAGAAAGGAGGAAGCAGGCTCCCCGCTGAGCAGAGAGCCCGATGTGGGGCTCGATCCCAGGACGCTGGGATCATGACCTGAGCCGAAGGCAGAGGCTTTAACCCACTGAGCCACCCAGGCGCCCCCATGAAGATAGCACTTTTTGATCTTAGGTTTTGATCATTTCAACTACTTGTTGGACAAAAATATTACTGAAATGTGTAAATAAGTAATGGCTGAATTGAACTCCTACTGATTTTTTGGCTAAGGCAGAGCTGTATATGAAAAACTGTATATTAAAGGATCACTGTTATCCATAAGCAAGTAAAAGGGGTATCAATATATGGAACTAAATTTGATCTCAGATAAAAAAAATAATTGATTTGGTAGCCAAAATACATACCTGTTCTTGTCTGAAAAAGAATAGTTTATAATATGAGGACACCATAAACCTATGTCAGGTTTGTGGAGAAGTTGGCAAGGACAAAAACGACCTCCAGCAGAGAAAATGTTTAAAAGGCTAATTATAGTAAAACCAACCAACCAACAAACAAACTAGAAGCTATTGAAAACAATGGAACTGTTGGAAAATAGTAAAACTATAGAACATTAATAGCATATGATAGTTAGAAATGACTTAATAACAGAAGAGCATTGCCTACATTATACAGCAGTGACATGCCTTCAAATATTATTGATAATCTCATTATCGAAGTAATTTCTATTAAAAAGTGTGTTTTAGAAAACAAACGCAACTACAGATCCCCATGAGAAACTGACCAATTACTTGTCGCTCATACAGCAAATTTTATTATTCTATGAAACTAATAAGGTAGTCGAAAGCCCTGGCACAGTTGTTAGTCTTCTGCTCTGGTTCCCATGCCAATCAAAGTCAGGTAACCTCAGAAACTGGGACAGCAACTGCAATTGTTCATACTGAGCAAATTATCAGAAAACTGCAATTGTTCATACTGAGCCAGTATCAGAAAGCTATGGCTGCTAATTCAGAGAGAGTTCAGTAACTCTTTATAAGTCATTTCTAACCTAGTGACAACAGTAGAGAGTATGTGACAAATAAGACCCAAGGCATCCTAATGAGTTCACGCTATTTGTTTCAGTGAAAAAACAGAAGTAAAAGAGTTAGAGAGCAGAGATCCAAACATCATTCGTAATCCAAGATCTTTTTCAACTGATCATTTCTCTGAAGAATATTGCAAGTGGTACGGACATAGATTATCCAAAGACAGCTAGCCTTGGCTAACTCTCATGTAAGACTGTCTCCTCCTCCCACCACCTCAGTCCAAAGAGACCCTTCCCTTGCTTCTGCTTGGTCCTGACTGCCTGGCCTCTTGTGCCTGCTGAACCAAGAAACATTCAGACGTTATCGACATCAGAGAATTCCTAAGTTCCAAACTGCCTATGCTCCCTTTTCTTAGGATTCTCTGGGATATATATTAAATTACAGCTCAGATAGCAATAACCTGTGGTGGTGGTTGATAACATTTACTTTTTAATGAGACACCTTGAATTTTCTATTTTTAAAAAGGTGGAACAAGACTTGAAAGAACAGAGGGGACTGGGCAGGGAGGTACACTCTGGATAACCCATCAAACCTCACACAAATATCACCACGTGGGGGGTCTGCCACTTCCTCTGGGCCAAGACTGACCAGACTTTTACTTCTTAGCACTGTAGAAATGAGCATGTATGAAATGCACTTGCCCAGTTTAGTCGTGCTTTTTATTGCAAATGAAGTAATGATCAGTGTGGCAATGATTTGAAGTACAGTAGTGCAGATTGTTTCCTTGTTTATAGGGAACTAGAAAGGCAATATAAAGCGCACTTTGTAAATGTACCAGAGAGAACCATAAAACTGAATAAGCCCATTGACGAGAATACAACACAAGGTGATAACTTTAGGTTAGCCCTAAATAATAGACAACCATAAAAAATAATTAGGTTTAAACACATAATCTAGAGAAAAGACTAAAAACCTTTTTCTAAAAAAATGTATACATCTAAAGGGAATTTAACTAAATTTAGATTTACTTAAAAATATACTTCTCATTGTAAAATATGGCATAGCTTGTCTTTCTACTTCTAAGGAATTAATTATGTCATGTTATTATTGGCATCTCCTTTCATGTTTTATCACACTGATTGCTTTAAAATGATGTAATAGCCTTTCTTATTCTGCAAATGTTTTTCCAAAGTTTTATTTAAAAAATTGTCAAATATACCTAAAAGTGTACAATGCACATCCATATCCTGACATGTGGATGTTATAAGTAACATTTTTCTGTACTTGCTTTTATCCATATCTATCCATCCTGTCAATTCACCTCATTTTTTCAAAACACTTTTCAAAGTCAGGTGAAGATATTGGTACATTTCACCCCTAAACACATTAGCATTATATAAATACTTCAATTTTCTCTTATAATTTAAAAAATATGTTGCTAAGAGATAATGATAATTAACAAAATATATTTCTTACTGTGTGCTGTATCACTAGGAGGCTAGTTAACTTATTCATTAGAGCTTAGTGCTTTTGTGGCTATGGTCTTAGTTTTAACCTCCCTCATGGGTCAATTAGTTATTTTCTTTTCCATGGGTACATATTAAACCTCTAATAATACTTGCCCAACCTGAAACTTAAAGTATTTTCAACAAGGGAGTAACATGCAAGAATACAGGAATCTTTAGTTACACTCAAATTGGTGAGCAGCCCCTGTTGATGACGTTAATTAAAGACATTTTGTGAATGATGCATTTGTGCATTGAATGACCATAAAACATTTATTATTTGAAAAAATATAATAAAATAATTATAGCTTTTTCCTTGGAAGTATATCCTATTTACATATATGAATGTTTTATTTTAGTTACTTTTTTCTGAAAGAAAGAGAGAACATGAGTGGGGGGTAGGCATGGGCAGAGGGAGAAAGAGAAGCAGACTCCCCATTGAGCAGGGATTCCCAACTTGGGGCTGGATCCCAGGACCCTGAGATGGTGACCTAAGTTAAAGGCAGCTGCTTAACCAACTGAGCCATCTGGGGGGTTCTAATAATTATTTATTTATAATGCAGATTAGATCTTCAATAGAATGTACATTATTAGAGTCTAATATTACTAGGCTGATCTTTGAACTTATCATAGAACAACAAGTAAACAGTTTTTGATTTTTCATTGAAAAACAGAGGCACCTTAATGAACAATTTAATGTTGAGTTGTTGAAAATAATGAATAGCATAATTCATCACACTAATATAATTCCCTTTATTTTACCTAATGTGCTTTTAAGTCCACATTTATCTTGGTTTATTCAGTTATTTTGATCTCTCTTCTTAAGATCAGTTGTTTTCATCATCTATTGCTGACAATATGTATATATATATATATATACATGTTTAGAAACGCTACATGTAGACAAAATACGGTGTTAATATTCTTATAATTCATATTATGCCATAGGTAAGGTAATTCTTAAAATAAAAAAGCAGTCTTCAACTTTCATGTATTTCATAGAATGCTAGCACTTGATTCAACAAATGAAGGAATAAGTGCATTTTCAAGAATGTAAAGTCCCAAAATTATCTCTTGAGAAAAACAAATCTCTTTAAGACTTAAGCATTCTAATTCCATATGGAAAAATTGTAGTTGGTTACCAATTTAGAAGCAAACTCCATCCCTTATGTGTTATTTAGATGCCCCCCCAAAGTTACCATATATATGTCATCCATATTTATTTAGTGTAAAGAATAATATAAAAACAAGCAAAAGTTCAGAAATTGACACCTCTTTATAAAAAAGACTAATGTGTCTACCAAGAAAATCACCAGCATAAGAGAAGTTAAAAAAAAAAAAAAAGTTATGCCATGTGACTATCTTACAAACTACAAACTGTTCATGGAAATTCCCACAGGAAACCTATCATATAAAGCCATGGTTCTAACACGTTTTGTTTGGAATAATGATGCCATTAACACTTAGTACCACAGTTCCCAAATGGAAGTGAGTTTGCATAAAGATAAACATAGTAAGTGACTGTGCAGAGAGGCTGACATGCTTTAGGAATAAATGCCACTTCAACATATAGAAAATCTCACTATCCCTGACACAAGCCTATCTTTTTATTTAGTTAAAAAAATCTGAGTTTTGATTCTGTTTCTTTACATTATAAGAATAAACATTGATTCTTATTTGCTTAGAAGTATAAAGAAAGTCAATACTAAAAATATGACAGTGAATAATGTTAATATCAAACAAGGTAATCATTTTGTTGTTAATGTTAAATACTGATGTGGTTTAAATCAAAATAACTTGAATGAAAGATTAATACTTTCAAAATACTAATAGAAAGATTTTTAGTTTATTTCTCCAACTGAGATTAAGAACTCTTTCACCTTTTGTTACAACTGAGGGGACTGTGACAATTAATTTCCACACTGCTACCTCCAACAATTCATACCAGCAGGTCACAGAAGGGGGTTCAGGAGTTTAGATTAGCCATGAAAACACTCCAAGTGATAAAACTCAAGACCAGCCAATCTTTTCAAAGTTAGCTCCCAAATCCATGGTACCACACTCAAAATTTCCTCCGTGTTCCAATCCTTACTGTCTTTATTCTCTAATTCCTGGACTATTACAACATTTCCTCAGCTCGCTTGCCATCCTCCCTCTCCACTTCTCCACTCATATACAAACCATATTCATACTCCAAAGACGTTTTGATAAAATCCACTGAGCAGGAAATGAGAAGACTTTCACTGTTTTACACACAGCTTTTCAAATTTTCGACATCATCCTCAATGATCCAAAATTTTACTTGGGATTTATCTCTCCTTGTTCCTATAAGCAGTGAATAAAGTGTTATCTTATTTTCACTTAGTCATCATATTTTTGAACCCTGCTCTTGTTATGTACAAGGACATGAGTGACAAAAGGTAAGTGATTTGATGTGTTAAGCGGTAATCACTGTTGGAGCAGGGTCTAGAATAAAGGTGTGGCAACCCCTCCCTCACACTAGCCTACAGATTGTGAGATTTCAGTAACTATCACGTGACTGGAAGGAAGAAGGAGAAAAGGCAGGGAAGAATGGAGTGAAAGAAGAATGAAAGACTAACTGGTATTTAAGAAATACAAGCCATAATTTACACTGTAACTATTCCAGAGATATCACACCTATCACATTGTTCCCCAAAATATATAATTTATGGATAAAAAAAAAACTGAACCAAATGTTATTTTATTAAGCTGGGTAGAGTAGTATTATTTTAAAGATTTTATTTATTTATTTGGCAGAGAGAGAGACAGCGAGAGAGGGAACACAAGCAGGGTGAATGGGAGACGGAGAAGCAGGCTTCCCACTAATCAGGGAGCCCCATGCCGGGCTCCATCCCAGGACCCTGGGATCATGCCAAGCTGAGGGCAGACGCTTAACGGCTGAGCCACCCAGGCACCCTGCAAATAGTATTAAAAATAATTTATAGTTCTATTCCCTGAGCAAATTTAAATTAAATTAAATTAAATCTAATAAAATTAAATTTTCAAGCCTAACAGAATAATGCCAAACCAACTTATCAATTGGATTTCAAAACAAACAAACAAACAAACAAAGCAACAAAAACAAACCAAAAAAAGGTAAGACATTAGATAAACATAAGGGAACAAGTGTATTCTTTCCCAGGGATGTATGAAAGAAGTTGACGTGGTTAAGAGATGGATGCATGTGCAGTTGGAGTGGCAGAGATTCCTTTTAGCACTAAGCATGAAATCGTGGAACTGAGAAGATGTTGGGTTAGATCAAGAAAAAAAGAAAGAGAGGGAAAGAAACAGAGAGATTAGATCATGAGTTCAGCAGGATGAGTAAAGTAAAAACAGTAAGCACAACACAGAGCTAAGGAGTTATGGGAGAGCTAAAGGGCAAGAAAATGAGAGAGAGAAACGGAGATTTCAGTCTGGAAAAAGGATTAACCAGAAGGGAGCTGCAGGAGAATGGGGGAGATGGAGCATGCTGACTTTGCCTGTAGAGACAGGCATCACCTCTCTAATGAGTACCTCAGGGAGTAAGAAGGCATCATAGCAGCACTGGAGGCAATGGGACCCTCCTAGACAGGGCTGGTGGGGCTGCACCTGGTGCTCAGACTCAGGCACCTCATTATCCACAAGGTGCAGAGAAGCTGGAAGGAGTTCAGAGACATGATGGAAGAATGATTAAGATACAGAGAAAAACGATTTATGATGCAAGATTAAAGCACTAAGCAAGCACGAAGTTTGGCTGAGCAACAAGTTGATGGGCAGAGTAGCTATCTACAAACAGACAAAAGAGATAAATCATCTAGAGGAAAAACATTATTGCTTAACCCGGTACCAGGAGGAGCGGTTTACAGAGGACAATTGCAAAAAGGAAGAAAAGAACGCAGCCCTAAGATTAGGAAGGGAAGTATAAACCTGCGAGTGATAAATCTGTTTGCCTAATAATGGAACAAGGCGCTGTCCTGGGAAATAGCTGATTATCAGCCCGTATGCACAAGAAACAAGCAACTTGACCACATCGATGTTGCCATGATTCTAGAAAACACAATCAACAGAATAAAGAAATGTTAGAAGCACATTAGCAATTCAAGCTCAATTCTCAAAAGACTCAAAAATTTAGCTTTATCCTCCATCTTTTGTTCATATAATGGTCTTATTAATTCATGACTTGAAATGTACGGTAGTTTGGAAGTTTCCAGAAAAGAGTAAAATAAGTTAACTCCTTTCAATATTGCTTCCAGTGATTCTATGTGTTGGTTTGCAATACGGTCTTTTTAAAGATTAAAACGTAAATGAATCACTTATATAATTAGATATGTGGGTAGATATAAAACCTTGAAATCACCACCCTTGTGGGAGTGAGACGGCTCCTCACAGAAGGAAGCAAAGGATTCCCAGGTGGAACTTCATCTATAATAACACATGCTGCCACATGTCCGTGGAGGCCATCTGCATCTTCCCTATGAATCATACTGGAATACCCATCCTATCACAAGAAGAAACTGTGAACTACCCACACAGGTATTATTTTTGGATTACAATCTTTGGGTCAGCAAAACAAGTATGGTACCCACCCACCACCTCATACTCCAGTATTCAATGTGCCACCTAGAAATTTTCTTTTATTAAATAAGACCAAAGGTACAGATTTCAATACTTAGGAAAACTCCTGATGCTCAACAGAACTGAATCAAGTAAAATTCTCATACTGATCTGGTCATATTTTCCATTTGTTTTCGTTAAAATTTTTTTGTGCTTGACAAGCTTTCATCTCTGTGCTTTAAGAACCAAATTAATCATCTGTACCTGTTGGGTAGTAATTTCCAATTTGTAACACATGTGTGAGCGTCTTATCTCATTTGAACTTCACCTTTGAAGTTAGGTACTATTAAACCTCCATTTTACAATGGACAAAGCTGAGAATCAGAGGAGCTACTGAGAAGCTAAAGTCAGGTTGACAAGGAAAACCACCAACAGCCAAGACTGGCGTCTTCTGACTGCATGCCCTGTGATACTTCCACTTCACATTATTCCTGACGTGCTTTGTGTCCTCAATCACACCACCAATTAACATTTAGAGTTCTTACAACAGCAAGTATTGCATAAAGCCACATCATCATGAGTTTCTGGGGAGTCATTAGAACAATATCCTTAAAAGTATTACAATAAAAGACAAATGAAAGAAGCAGATGAAGTAGGTCAGGTCAAAAATAAGAACAAAACCTAGTCACTGAATTTTCCAGAAAGTGTAGCCATTTGTTTTTACAGAAGGACATATCATAGCTGATTAAAACACAACTCTTGCCACAATGGAAAAAGACAGTAGAAGATTTGGGTAGATGTAAGCATTTTAGAACAAGAAGATATTCCGACACAAGCTAGGGTGGAGAGAAAACGATGTGGCAGAGGTATACTAGGAGGGTGAGGCGAAACCTGAGGAAAAAGAATGTGGAAAAATAGTGGAAGCTCTGTCAAGTTTCCAGGAACTAAAAAACAAGCATATGCACAAAAAGAAACTTGGCAACTTCTTCCCAAATGCACCAAGGAGCAATCTGCAGAACAGAAGTTTCCAGTAGCCGAGAGGAAATACACTTAGCAGAGGCAAACATCATCTTGGAACTGACTGAAAGGAAAATAACATCTAAAATGTTCAGATTCCTTGGAAGATAGAAATAAAGGAACTGAGTCAACTATGGAATGTCACAGTGCAGAGGTTAAGAGGCTGAGGACATCCCAAGCAGTGAGTTAAAGACCTGGAAAGGACAGGGTTGTGGTAGGAAAGGTGAGGGAAAGGAGAGGGAAAAGCAGTATATTCTAAATGGTAATTTACATTTTGAAGGGAAGGGGAAAATTCCTAAAAGAAATGTGCAAAAATTAAAATATAGAGAGAACAAAGAAGAAACCAAAAAGCAGCCTTTGAAAGTGCCTCTCTATGAAAGATCTGGATCTACAACTCATCTTTGTAGTAGGAGAGAACTTGGGCAAGTTATTTAATTTCTTTGTGCCTCACTTCCCTCATCTGTGGAAAGTAGAAAATAGTATCACTCACCATACAGTACAGTAATAACTCAGAGAATTCTTGCAAAGAACACAGTCCTTATGAGACAGTGAATAGTAACATAAAGTTAAAATTTTAAAAAATCATATTTATAATAATTGAAAAATAAGAAGTGAAATAAAAAAAAAAAAACCCTAGCAACAAAAGCAACAACAACAACAACAAAAACCCACAAAGGCTATAAAAATGGTAAGCCTAAGTGAAAATAAGAATGAAAGAATCAAATGTCCACCAGAAAGGATATAAAGAGAGTGAGAATGATTAAGATTAAGGCTGCTCTTTTTTAAAGTAATGAAAAAAATGAAAGATGTTACTTAAAATTTTATCTGATCCAAGGCAATTTACTATGAAAAATGTAAATTGATGGAAAATGGGCAAAGCATCCCCTTATTTCTGAAAGAATCAATTCAGAAATCCAGCTTCAACCATGCAGAGGCTCCCTTCTTCTCAGTCCCAGAATTGCCTTCAACTAGCCAAGTGTTTCAATTCTGATTCAAGTAAATAATCAAGCACTTCATGTTGGAATGCCCTTTCAAAAATACTAAAGAAAAGTAATTCCTGCCTATCTTCCAAATATAAATTGAATTAAATCATAGATGCCTGTTCTAACAAAGAAGTCTTAAGTCTTTCACTATGTTATAAATATTTATTTTTAAAATGGAACAATCAATAATAACAATGACCAACTTTTTAAAATGTTCATTATGTACTAAACCCTACACATTCCAGCTTCTACAGGTATACATTATTTTTAACCCAAAGTAGGTTGTGATAAAATTGATACTCAGAGCAATTAAACTGGTACTTTATTCAGGTCTTAGAGCCCTCAGTAGTACAGTATGGATTTCAATGAATGTCTATCTAAGTAAAAGTCTGCTCTTTTAATAATGTTTCCATATTGAAGCCTTTCTTGAATAATTACTTGAACTGAACCACTACATCACAGAATGCCAATCATCCTAACTTAACGTAGTTATTTAAACCAGTATTTTTAAAATCATTTTTAATTTTGGTAAAAGAAATGCAACATGAAATGTACCATCTTAGCCATTTTTAAGTATATAATTCAGTATCAGCATGCATATTCACTTTTGTTGTGCAAGAACTCTCCAGAATTTTTTCATCCTCTACAACTGAAACTATACCCATTGAACAAGTCACCATTTCATCATGCCCCCAGTCCTGGAAACCATATTCCACTTTGTATTTCTATGAGCTTAACTACTTCAGATACCTCATATAATTGGAATCATAAAGAATTTATCCTTTTGTAATGAGATTATTTCACTTTAACATAATATCCTTAAGATCTATCCATGTTATAGCATGTAAAAGAATTTCCTTCTTTTTTTTTTTTTAAAGGCTGAATAGTTTTTCATTGTATATACATGATGCTGCATTTGGTTTGGCGTTTACCCATTGATGGACAATTGGGTTGTTTCCACCTCTTGACTAATATGAAAAATGCTGCAATGAACATGATGTGAAAATACTTTTTGAGATCCTTTTATAGTCTTTTGGACATATACCCAGAAGTGGGATTGCTGGATCATGTTGTAATTATATTTTCAATTTTTTAAAGAACTCCATACTGTTATCCTAAGCTGCTGGATCATTTTACATTTCCATCAACTGTCTACAAGGTTCCAATTTCTCCACATTCTCACCAACACCTGCTATCTTTTTGTTGTTTGGATGGAAGCCATCTCAATGGGTATGAAGTGATATCTCATTGTGGTTTCGATTTAAATTTCTCTAATGATCAGTGATGTTGAGCATCTTCTCATATGCTTGTTAACCATTTCTCTATCTTCTTTGGAGAAATCTCTATTCAAGTTTTTTGCCCTTTTTTTCAATCAGGTTATATTTTCTTCTGTTGTTATTGAGTTATAGAAGTCCTTTATATATTCTGAGTATTAACCCTTTTCAGATATGTGATTTGTAATTATTTTCTCCAATTCCACAGGCTGCCTTTTTACTTGGTCATCTCATTTGACAGGCAGAAGTGTTTAAGTTTAATATAACCAAAACTAGCATATTTTTACCCCAACCTGTATGTATGTATATATGTATGTATCCAAAATTATGTGAATCTAAGCAACTCCATGTCATGAAAACCAAGAAGATAGAGAGACTTTTTGAACCATCTAGCTCTTAAAAAATAATGTCAAGGGAAAAAAAAAGAAAAGCCTTTAGTCTTTTTCGTTTCTCATAGTCTGAGCATCTAACCAAGCTGCATTTGATTTTCATGTTTAAAGATTCGTGGATTTTTTCATACAACACAGCCTCTAAATATAAGCCAGTTACTTCATCTGTTCTGAAACGAAGGAATAGCGACTTGATCCAATACTGAAAGAAATTTTCAGTGTTGCATGTTTTTGAGAGACTGAAAGTCAGCCCCTGATGTAAACTCTGTATAATACATTTTATATCTCAGTTTTGCAAATTTTCAGGAGAATATTGACCGTATACAATAAATACTGACTTCAGAATGTAGAACCTCTATTAGATACAACTCTGCTGTATTTTGTTTATAGCTGGCCAATATAATGTAGCCCTGTACTCAGAGAGATAACAATGTAATTTAAAATTGTATACAAACAGCTGTATTTTAAGCAGAATATAAGTGCTATAAAAGATATAAAATGCAAATGAAATAGTTAAAAATCATGTCCTGATTGAGATGGGGAGGAAATGGAGTGGAAATTTTGAAAATTTTGTAGTAGAGATGTTATTTAAGCTGGAATTTTAGAATGAGTAAAATTTCAAGAGACATAAGATATGACGTAAGAAGAGAGGTGATATCATAGTTTTATGTGGCTAACATCAGCGTGATCTAAGCTGCAAAATGAGATGACAGCCAAAGACATTTAGACTGGATTCTGCTGTCACTTAGGGCAAGGATTGAAGGACAACAGCGGCAACAGAGCACAGCTGATAATGAGGGAATCACATTACCAGGAGAAAATTATGCCTTACCCAGAATGGTGTCATTCCTTGTGGTTTTTTTCAGTAATCTGACACATATGTAGGTCAATATCTAAAAACTCACAACATTTTAGGTCTGCTTCAGGTCATTTTTTTTTTTTTTAAGATTTATTTATTTATTTATTTGTCAGAGAGAGAGAGAGAGGAGCGAGAGTGAGCACAAGCAGACAGAGTGGCAGGCAAAGGGAGAAGCAGGCTCCCCGCCGAGCAAGGAGCCCTATGTGGGACTCGATCCCAGGACGCCGGGATCATGACCTGAGCCAAAGGCAGCTGCTTAACCAACTGAGCCACCCAGGCATCCCCAGGTCATTTTCTTTTAACAAAAGAAGAGCCTCAGCTATTCCTGATCTCTCTCATATAAAATAGGGACAAATGTGTGGTGTAGGAATTGCAAATGATGAAGATAATATGTGGTAGAAAGAAAAAACAGAGAGAGATATATAGAGATATGTGAATACATGTCAGGAAAAAGTACAAACTGGTTCACAAGTTTAAAAAAAAAAAACTTATGTTCTCCATAACATAAAATTATATAAATACATACCCGAGCATATTACATGTGTCAGTAGTTTTTAATCAATAGAAGAATGTGCCAAGGAAATGGTTAACAACATAAGCAAATTTAATAACCTTGAGAATCTAACTTGGTTAGAATGAAGTTGTTTTTGCTTTTATTTAATACAACATTTCACTTACATACACACACACACACACACACACACACCCCATACTTAATGTTTTAGTTTTGTTTAAATCTTATATTTTTCTATAAGACCTTGTTCTTGTAAAACGCCATGTTCCAAACAAAGATAAGGCTTTGGAATGCAATATCCTAAATTAGTTAGGGCTTATTATTAAATGAGAACAGGAATATGAGTTAGGAGACTATTAAAATTATTCAGGCAAAAGATCATGAAGGTCTGAATCATGTGTTGGCAGTGAGAATGGAAAGGAGGGAAATTTTAAGAAAACTTGATGAACTAAGTGGAAACAGAGCAGAGGAAAGTGATAATAACAGCAGCTAACATTTCTGCAGGAATAACTCAGGGACAGACACTATCCTAAACTGTGAACTCATTGATTTATTTAATCCCCACAGTAACCTATTACATATTCTTATTACCCCATGTTATAGATGTGGAAATTAGGACAGATAAAATAAGGCATTCAAAGCTATAAGACAATAAAGTGACAAAGTTAGGATGGAAATCCATGTTGATGAAGCCCAAAACACATGTTCTGCATTGCATTAGAGATGACTGTTGTATGAAATTTGGTTATTCATTGGATGATGGTAACAGAAATAAAGAAAAGTGGTGAAGAAGTTCAGTAAAGAAAATAAAATACTAAAACCCCTATTTTATTCTACACATTTGTGTTAAATATGCAGAAGTTCAGAAAGATATGTAGAGAAGAAAACAAGAGAAGGAGGTTTTGTACACGAGGATATAACAGATTAGGACCAAAGCAACTGATCATACCATTGTCTGAATAATGGTGTACAGGTACTGTGAACATTGAGTATAAATTATCAAAATCTCAAAAGTTGGATGAAAAAAATGTCCTGAAACATAGCACAAATCAATTGGCCCTAGAGAAATATCTAACAAGAGTGGCTGGTGAATCAGAAGTATTTCATTAGTTACAGATAAAAAGAAACCACTGTGGCGATAATGGACACAAACCAGATTATACATCACAGCGCAGGAAACGACATCAACTACATCAAAGCTTTAGCATATGAGATGTTACAATAGGTTGATTTTGTTTTGTTTTGTTTTGTTTAAAATGCCTGACCTTGAGATCTACGTTGGATGCATGGACAAATGAAACTAAGAGTGTCTGGAAAGACCAAGTACAGTCAAGGGTAGAGGAAGCACAAAAAATTTTAGTAGAAGTAAAGAAAAGAAATGAAAGAGCTAGAATAATGAGTTTTAATTATAAATTTTCACCTCTAGGTGACAGGTAACTTTTTTTTAAGGTTTTTTTTTATTTATTTGAGAGAGAGAGAGCATGAGTGGGTGAGGGGCAGAGGGAGAGGGAGAAGCAGGCTCCCCACTGAGTGGGGAGCCCTAGACAGCTCGATCCCAGAACTCCTGGGATTATGACCCAAGCCAAAGGCACATACCTAACCAACTGAGTCACCAAGGCATGCCAATAGTAAAGTTTTCTATGAAGCTGATAATACAGTTGGAGATCCATTTGATTGTATTTTAGTAGGAATATGATTATTTCCCCCTAAAATTCCCTAAATTTGTTTTTATACCACCACAGAAATATCCTCAGGAAGAGTTATAAGCATTCAAGCTCTACCTGTATAGAGATACAATCAAAAGACCAATACATATAAGAAGGGAGAATGTATTTTCACATCTATTTGCCAGTTAAAAAAAAAAAAAACATATAAAACTCGGGGAATTATTATTCCAGGAAGGTTGGAATTTCCCTCTACAGGAAAATATCTACAACTGAAAGATGTAATGCAATAAATAAATACATGATTAAGAGAAAAATAAGACTGCACATCTGCTTCCTGGTAGAATTATGATGAATACATTGGGAAATGTTGCTTTTGGTTTCTATTATTAAAGGTGACCACATCAAGAAAGCATGATACTGTATAAAAATGTTATCTTTCTTTGTTCACATCCAGATGATAAATGGACAGTGGCAACACTTTAGGTAAGTCTCTACCTCCTACAAACAAAAAGCTATAAACAAACCCATAGCTGCACTGCATAACGTTAACGTGAATATTTTTCATGAGGACATTAATTTTGGATTAAAGTCTACACTACAGTTGAATGGTTTGAAAGCATTTTGTGCCAGAGCTGCTTACTTAACAAATGTGGGAAAGGATGTATGTCTGCTCACATAATCTATCCATTACTTAGCATTTGGGGATCGAGGATGAGTACGGTTAGACGTCAGTCCCATAAGAGTTTCATCCTTTCTACAAGATACTCAGAACAAATCGTACAAGGAATAATCAATAGCAAATACTACTTAACAACTTCTAATGATGTTTAAATATGATCTTTTTCTAACTTTAAAATAGTGGAGTTACTACTAAAAGACTTTCTTTACATAAGAGTTATAGAATGTGCATGAGCGTGAGTTGTTTTCAAATAAATCTATTGTTTCTTTAGGTTTCTTGAATGATGAAGTTATCCTAAATGTCTAATTGTCAACAATTCTGGTACAACACATTATATTTCTTTTCTAAATTATTTGTCAATATCCTTAAGAAGTAGGATGCTTTCCCTGATAGTAGTCAGCTTTGTGACTACACAGCTATATGCTTCCAGACACACTACAACTACTCTTACTGATATGGAATATGAATTTCTCAAGCTGGTGGCTATTCCTCCCCAAACACTCAGTGCTGATCTTAAAATACAGAAGTTGTTCTTTCATGTTTAAGGAAGGAAAGAGAGGAGTGAGAAGGGGAAGGAAGAACAGAAGGTAAAGAGGGAGGGGAAAGAAGAATTCACATTACTTCATCCTCAATCTTCCCTATAAAATTAAGAAATTGGACTAAACATTCTCTGTTTTTTTTAATTCTGAAATATCATGAGTCTATGAGACAAATAAGACAAAAATATTTTATTGTTTATTATTGTTATTTTTAATAGAGAGATTTCCGATTAAACATTCTGAGATTAACCATTTATCAGGGTTACACTGATTATTTCCAAGGCTGGAATCAAAACAAACAAACAAAAACCTTCAGGTACTAGTTTGGTTAATTAAGTTTTAACAAAATACACCATGTTGGAGAAACAGCAAAATTCTGTACTGGATATGCATAAATTCAATATATTTGGAGTGTAACACAGAATTTTTGGAATATTATTTTCTAAACACTAATAGATTCTTATTCTTACACGGTATTTTTGTTAATATTATTCTGAATGAAGGCAATTAAAGTCAAAATGAAATGACAGTAAGGAGGCAAATAGTATATTTGGCACATTTTTCTAGCTTATTAACTTAATAGCACTTAAGGCTATAAAAACCTCATTCTAGCACCTAACATTTTTTTAATTAAATAACTACTGCTATCTTATGAGACTTATTTTAGATTCTTTCAAGAGAAGGACAATCAAAGACCTCCTGATACCTTCTAACACTAATAAAGAAGGTGAGATTTGAATTAAGTTTTGAAAAATTGAGAAATTTTAAAAAGGAAAAGAAAGTGACAACAAAATAAGGATTTACTATTTACTATTTTACTATTTACTATTTTACTTCATAAACTACTCAGGTAAGGTTGACCTAGGTTCTACTACCGGTTTCATGATATCTGCTTTAAAGTGGTTCTCTACACAAGCTCTCTATCCTCTGTATCCACAGTTTATACCAGTGGGGCTTCTGGGTGGCTCAGTCTGTTAAGCGCCTGACTCTCAATTTTGGGTCAGGCCATGATCTCATGGTCGTGAGATCGAGCCCTATGTTGGCCTGCACACTGCGCATGGATCCTGCTTGATATTTTCTCTTCCTCGTCCCCTCTGCCCCTCCACTCTTGCTCCCATTCTCCCTCTCTCTATAAAAAAATAAATAAATACAAATAAAATAATATTTAAAGATTATTTCAGTAACCTAAAATATTCAACCTCCTTTAGCAGGAAAAAATCTTTCCGTATTCTATATCCCGTTGGAATCACTACTAGCCTGGCTGGTCCCTATAAATGGCACCTAAAAATAATCATCTGAAAAAGAAACCCTCTTGCCTCACCAAAATACATGGAAAAGTAATATAAATTATCACCTTTACTTAAAGTTCCATCAAGATTTACAAATCAGTAGATTTGTAAATATTCATTCACTAAAGTAATTAAAAACAATAAGAATAAGAGTAAAGTTATAAAAATAAGGCAGAGTTGACTTTTGATGCTATTTTTTAAAATTGTTCCTTCTTCTCTTGATTTGCTCTAACAAAATTATCCTTAAGAAATCACAGAATAGAAAATGCCACATTCTAAAGGTATATATACTGAGAGAATGATATATATAAAGTGATTGGCTTTATGATTATTTAGAAAATACTTAGAAATTATTTCAAATAAATCCTATTTATCCAATCTCAAAAACATTTTATTTCTTGTGAAATAGAATATGGTTTTATAAATTATTATTGTTACAAGATGTATAATTAATATAAGATACATAATTTATAAATCATTATTACTATATTGGTGAAGATTCCTAGCAAAAGTGACAATTAAGGGAATGGACTAATCTGAAACAGTACCAAGAAAGGCATTAGAAAAGTATTTTCCCATAAAACATATTCAGTTTCACTTCCACTTGTGCAGAAGCTGAAGTGACCTTTAGGTTCAATTTCTGGAAACTATCATTGATTAACACACTTGCTGCTCCTATTAGTTATATCCCAGAGAACTGCCAAGCAGATGAGGCAGCATGAGACAAAGATGCTCTTTGCATGTTAGATTACTTTCAGCGAGATGCGGGAGTTACTTATTTATCTCTGGGCTCTTCCTAAACTTCCTCCTTAAGAGATAAGGGCTCAGCTTCCCTTAGTGAGCTTCACCCCTAAGTGCTGTACTGCAGGTTTCTCCAAGGTCCCCTGGAGTCCAAAAGTTAGGGAGTAGGGATCCAGGGCTCTCTTAGTAGTTAGATACCTCAAGTAGGGCAAGTTCAGCACTGGTATGTGGTCTGGGAAGGGTCTGGTCCCTGGACATGAGACTGAAATTCAGGAGAATGTTGCTGGGCAGACTTCCAGCCCCTCTAGTGGTAGACAGTGAATTAGATCACTTGTTCCCCCTTACTCCTTACAAAGGGGACTGAAATAAGATATTCTAAAACTGGAGCAGAGGAAGAACATTCATTGAAACATTTCAAAAGCAATACCTTGTTAGGAGAGACAGAGGGATAAGCTAGTGGAGGTAAGCTATGAGCAAGGGTTCAAATGGGCAGTAGGCCCACATTGGAGGGCTCAAGCGGTATCTACACATTGGGTAAAAGAAAGGAGGAAAGGGGAGGAAAGCTATTGAATAAGTCTGTATTGCTTCCTTGGGGGAAGGAGCACAGCAAGGATCTATGAAATGTTACAAATCCAGCAGTAGGCAGCTAAATGAGAAAGGGGAATGCTAAGAAATAAGTCTGGAAATTTAGATGGTGTGCCTACGGATTTTCTTACTTGCTGTTTAGCCTCTAGAACTAACTGTTTCTTCTGTGACAAAACTGGCACTGATGGGTTCCTTTGCCCTGGATTCTTCACATCCTTGTATCATGGTCTGTTACAATTGCTGCCAAACTGCAGTTGACCCTTGAACAAAGCAGGGGTTGGAGTGCTGATTTCCAGAGTTGAAAATCTCCATATGACTTACCTGCTAATAGCCTACTGTTGCCTGGAGGCCTTATCAATATCATAAACAGTCCATTACCACACATTCTGTATATGTATTACATACTGTATTCTTATAGTAAGCTAGAAAAAAGAAAATGTTATTAAGAAAATCATAAGGGAGAGAAAATACACTTGGAGTACTATACTATACTTATGGATACTGTAAGTTACATCATCTTTTTGTGAAATGAATCGTCTGTCAGTGCCTGCATCAATATTCTCTCATATGGCACAAGACACTGTAAATGTTACAGTATTACTAACATTAGACATCAAAAAGGAAAAGTTGATGTGAAAAAAATTCATATTTATTTACCGGTGTAACAATTGAAGCACGGATAATGAAGAAACAGCTATATGACTGCTGACTGTACAATCAATATAGTTATTTGATAGTAACCTAGCCTATACATTAAGGAATGAATTGTTATAAAATTTTTATGGCATTCTGTATTGCAGTCATTCATAATGCCGTAGTGGAAACATTGCTACATTTTCTAAACCACTCATCTGTGATGATTGGTGAATACAGTTTCTTAATTTACCAAGGAAAGAGGCATACTGTATGGCCATATAATTCTTTGAAAGCAAATTTACAAACCAACAAGACAACGAACACCTTGTTAACTTTATACTAAATGTTACTCACCTTACACACAAGATGTTCTACAGGATGAATATGATGATGGTGATGACACAGAAACAGCTCATACAGTTAGATTTTCAGTAAAGATACACATGTACACAACAGGTAGGTGTGTTAACTGTACGGCGTAATGATTATTTGCTGTTCATTAAGTGGAGGTGGATCATTACACAGTTTTCATCCTCGTGATTCTTATGTTGTGTAGGCTGAAAAGGAGGAAGAGGAGGGATGGGTGGTTTTGCTATCTTAGGGTTGGCGGAGGTGAAAGAGGGGGAGGGTGGAAGGGGAGGCAAGAAAGGCATCAAACTTGGTGTAACTCTATGGAAATACATCATAATTTCCATCCAATTTTTTTTTACCTCTTCATTTCTGTAAAAAATTTCTGTTTCTGTACTGTATCAATCCTTCTGCTATTTGCTTTAGTTTCAGTGCCCTTATCATAGAAGAGTCCATGCTGTAAAAGAAGTCAAAAGGAGTCTTGAATAATTGGACCTCTTCTGCCAGATTGTCTCATGTCAGCTTGTTCTCTGTATTACTTCTTCTTTGTCTTTTTCCTCATTGGTCTGGCACTGGTACAAAAATACTCATCTTCATCAAGTTGTCTTCTGTTATTCTCCTAGTGTGGTGTCTGTTAGCTCTTCAGTTTCTCCAAGATCCAAACATATACCTTGAAGCCCTACACCACCTCCCCTTTTTTTCCCCCATATCTACAATCTCTTTCATGATTTCCATGATTGGCTTTGTCATAAATCCTGTGAAGTCATACACAACATCTGGACACAGTTTTCTCCAGCAGGGATTTATTGTTTCAGGCTTGATGCCTTTCACAATTTTTTTCTATAAGGATGACATCTTCAATGGTATAATCCCTCCAGACTTCCATGATGTTCTCTATCAGGGTTCTCTTCCAAAATGCTGACAATCCTTTCATTAGGGTACCATGTGTAATGAGCCTAAAAGTCCCAAAGACCCCCTAATCTAGAGACTACATTAGAGACATTATGTTTGGCGACAAGTAGACCCCTTTGATGGCTTTGGTATTAAGTTCATGGGGTGCTGGGTGGCTAGAGGAATTGTCTAGTACCAAAAGAAGTTTAACAGGTAGTCCGCTACTGACAATGTACTTCCTGACTTCAGGGACAAAGCATATATAGAACCACTCCAGAGAAAGGGTTCTAGTTGTCCAAGCCTTGTTGTTATACAACCAAAGACTCGTAACTGGTGTTTATCTTTTCCCTTTGAAGGCTCAGAGGTTAGCAGCTTTATAGATAAGGACAGTCTTGATCATAATTCCAACTGCATTTGCACAAACCAGTAGAGTTAGTTTATCCTTTTTTTGCCTTAAATCCTGGTGCTCACTTCTCTTCCTTACTAACAAATGTCCTTTGTGGCACTTTTTCCTGGAATAAGCACTTTCCTTTGAATTAAAAACCTGTTCAGGCAGATATCTGTTCTCCTCAATTTTGGTAATGGCATCTGAGAACTCATCTGCTGCCTCTGGGTTGGAGGAAGCTGCTTCTCCTCTTATCCTGACATTTTTCAGGTCAAACCTCTTTCTAAAATTATGAAATCATTTTCTGTGGCATTAACATTTTCCAGCTTTAGACCCTTCACCTTCTTTTTTGCTTTGTCTTATAATGACTCCACTTTTTCTCAAATCGTTTTAGAGTCTATGGGTATGCCTTTCTTATAGCAACACTGCATCCACACAAAAAGTACTTTTTTGTGGGGGGGCACATTTTCAGTAAGAGTTAAAAAACACTGTTCTGCAAAAAGTGGAAGGTTTTTCTGCACTTGCTGGTATAGCTGCAATGATGGCCTCATTAACTTCCTTTCTTTTTCCTACAATGGTCCCACACTGGATTCATTGATCCTGAAATGGTGGCAATCGCAGCAGCAGACCTCAATCTATAGTACCTAACCAGCACTTCAACATTTTCTTGTACCGTCATGACTTTTCTCTGCTTTCTGGAGGGTACTTCCAGCATCACTAACCTTCATATGCTTCCCATGGTTTTATTTGAGGTTTACCGTATTGCACTAACCTTAGTGAAAGATACGCGAGAACCACAAGAGGTCACTTTTTACTATAGTAAGAAATTTACTGAAGAGACAAACTGTTGCATGGAGATGATTAGTGTCACACCGTGTTTTTAGTGGATACTCCCAACCCCTGAGCTCACTGCAATAGCAACAGGATGTGGCTACAAACCTGTGTCAGCAGTACAGTACATATTGCAGTTCATTTTATGCCGTTATGACTTAATATTTCGTCTTTATGTTTGTTTACATTTCTCTCAAGTGGGAGCATGACAAATTGATACATTTTAACTTTTTATAATAGTAGATTTGTGTATATTGTATGGTAAATGATAAACCAGTATCTACATATATTTTAGGCATTCGTGATGTAACTTCCTAATCTTTCGATTATACTATGCTATATGAGCTTTTTCAAATTGTTGTAAATCTCTGAAAAATGTTCCGATATACTTGTTGAAAAGAAATGGGCATAGAAGCGGACCTGTGCTGTTCAAACCCACGTTGTTCAGGGGTCAACTGCATGTCTCTTTAAATGCCCTTTTGTGCAAGATAAGGAGATGGTGATAGGCAATCCTAAAATAACCTTCTATTATCCAGGAACAAGACAGTGAAGTCACCAAAGGACCATTCTTTGAATGAAATGAAGATCATTCAGCAGATAAAGAACAAGAAGGCATTAAGAACAGTTGGTAGATGGTGTGAGAATCTGACTTGATATGCACTTTGCATAACCTGAGTAAGGATAAAGAAGAGATTGTACTCATAGAATTGCAATGTGCCTTACGGCATTTGATTTTCCCACATTAACCCATTTCCTATACTAACCATTTAACCCTCCCCATGCCCCTATGAGGTTAGTACTTTCACAAACCCCCAGCTGAAAGGTCGGAAACAGGTATAGAAAGGTCAAGTCCCTTGTCTGAGTCGCACCACTCAGATGGGACAGAACTCAGACCTGAACCCAGGCTGTCTGCATCCACAGGGCTGAGTCTTAACGATTGCACCATCTTCCCTCCCACACTTAAAAACCCCAGTTTAAAGTTACACTAATCAAAGACTCTGAAACTTTCAGCTACCAGAGAAACCTCCTTTATAAGTGGAGTATTGAGCAACGAAGGGCAACCCATAAGCGCTGAAGTGGTATGGTGCAATAAGTGAGACCAAGAGAGAACTCAGGGCTCGAGATGACGCTTGGGGCATAAGCGGCACCGACAGAAAAGCAGAAGTTAAGGAAGAAGATGACATAATTTTTAAAAAGGCTCTAGACCAACAGTATGAATAGGACCTCTTGTTTATTGTATTTAAGATCCTAAAGAGATTTGATGTGACCCATAAGGATAATGAATTCTTTTATAATTGTCCACTTCAGGGGAGCTATGTTTTTATCTGTCTTTCATCAGTGCCTCTCACAGTGACCAGTGCAGGTGCTTGATAAATACTTTGCAAAAGATGGAAAGGGAAGGAGAGGTAGGATGGCTCAAAAGTAATAGGGATACGCGTGAAATAGCCTTTGTGATGAAGGAAGATACATGTGAAATGAACTTTATGATGAATTACATATCTAAAGCAGTGACGAGAGAAAAAAAAAAAAAACAGAGGCAACGGGTTCCAAATGGAATCATTTCAAGTATTAGAGATGGTGTACTTATTACATACAAGCCTTGGTGATATGCTATGGGAACACGAAAGATGTCATGCTATTTAGGGAACACATGTGAATGTGGCAAAGACAATGGGCACCAATGAGGGGTCAGGGGAGGTGGTGACAGTAAAAGGCCAGAATTTTTCCAAGTGAAAGGAGAAATCAGTGCAGCCAAAGCCCCGTGAGGAAGGAGTAGAGACAAGGTAGGCCCATGGGGTTGATGCTGGCCTGTCTTGCTTATTGGTTTGGGGAATTTACAAGACTTTTTGGTTTTGCTTGTCCCAATACATTATGTCCTTAAAGCACAAACATTTTCAACACTGTGTGTACACAATAAAGAGGAAAAGGAAAATTCTACATCTTCATTTCTGATTACTGGAAATAACCAAGGGTCACAAACTATATAGAAAGGATGACTGTTGGCTGTCATGGAGATGATGGTTGTGTGACTGGTAAATACTAGGGAAAAGCATATCTGAATGCAATTGTTATTTTTAATACAAGTGAAAATGCACAGGATATGAAATGACTACTCACTATACTCTAATAACCTTTGAAATATGAGTCCAAAGTCCCATTTCTTGGACTATGAAAAGGCCTATATGACAGTGACACAACAAAGGGGATCTAAACAGTCAACATCCAGAGACGGGGGGTTGGGTGGAGTGAGGAATCCATAATATCTTAGCCCAAGCTCTCTGAAGGGTTTATTGAGTGCACATGTGTACGCAAAGCATTTCTCTTCTATGCAAGTCACTCCTGCCAAAAACTTGCCCTTTTTAAAACCTGAACAATGAACACTCCCTGCCAAGCCTCATCACACTGCAGTCTAAGACAACAATCCCCACAGCTCTGTGAAATGAAATGTTATTCTCTCATCTGTATACCCAGCACAAATGCTTTTGAACAGCTACTCTACAGGTGATAAAAGTCTTAACTTCAAAAGCTGATTTGTATTAACTTCCCATTTTAATATCATAAATAATAACATGTGATTTCATCATGCAAATACTTCTGCAGAGACTTGTCTGGCTTTAACTTTCTACCATCCAGCTTGGAGAGCAACGTGTAACACACTAATTCAATTATCACAAGGGAAATAGATGAAACTACAAGACAGGCGCTAGTGGGACCGAAAGAGTGAATTCTGAATCAGATTATACGTCAATGATGAAATTAATAAATATACGGTTGCACTACCAAAAGATTTTGTCATCTGACACAGAGTCAAATCTCAAAATTGATAAGGTTTGAGATGATTATTTTCATTTACAAAGATTTTTAAAAATATACTCTAGTTATAATGATGTATTCACAAGTCATCGATTACTTGAAAATTGATAGGAAGGAAGTAAAAAAGGAGATGACAGGATAGTCACCGGTATGCATTTTAAAAGATTTTGGTCTGAGTATTAGATTTCTCCATTCCTCTTTCAGACGGGTTAAATTACCATAGGCAGGAAAAAAAATGTATTCAATTATTTTGTGCAACAAAAATGAAAACCCTGAATCTAAGATTCTAGTGAGAACCCAGAGCGTATTAGTCATATTGATCTGGGTCTTTTTCAGACACTCATTATTTCAGGAAATTCACTGGGTCATAGCAAAAAAGAGGGCCTTTAGTCACATATTCTGGGATTGGTTTCCATGACTTTTCCTGAACAAATTCTTCAAATGTGTTTTTTATGCTATGACTCATACAAACTAAAAACAGAAAAAAAAAGCATAGCTAAACTTTTCAACAATTGCCATAGTAGAACACAAATTCAGCAGAAACTATAGTTAACTATAAAACACAGAGTCAGGTAACTCTTAAATAATTATAAATATGAAGTAACACTCAAAAATGAGACACCAGTGTAAAAGCTTACATAAGAAAGGTAACATGACAAGACTTTCAGTCCAACTGCAAGAACAGCCTATTTCAAGAGAGTAAAACTCAGATTTTTTTTGAAAATACAAGCAATTTGGAATAAAGGGAAGAGAAGGAATAATGTGTGATTTATAGAGAGGGAAAAATGAGAAACACACACACACACACACACAGACGTAAAGGGAAATGGCAGCCTGTGTATCTTCCCTACTCTACACTGGCTGGAACACAGGTGAGTCTCGGCTTCTTGGAGATTTTGGGGGGACATAGAGACCTCCCAAGTATATTTATAATTTTCAAAGTAGTAATATGTGTATTATTGGATAGGGAATAATATTTAACGTACTTAATGCAGTAGATGTCCTTGAGATTCAAAGAGGGGCAAAAGAATAAATAGTTGTTGAGCCATTCTGGCAAGAATTTTGGAAGCATAATCATCATCCAGAACTGAAGACATCTGGCACGGGTGATGGATCTTGTCAATATCAACCAAATAGCAAGGGCGAAGTGGGAAAAAGTTTGCCTTCCGCTTCAATATGTAAGATTGATTTATAGGACATGACTAATACACAACTATCTTTGCAGAAAATCTATAATAATGGTAAACTGGGTGTTTTTTAGTAACCCAATTACCACATTTTCTTTCAAAAATGTAATTATAAGAAGAACAGCTAATTCAAAATATGTGTTTACCATAATAAGATCTATAATATTTAGCATTTTAAAAAAGGCAAAATAGTAGTACCTTGAACCAGGGGACTAAGCTAAGCATTTAACTGGATAACATTAGCTTTGCTGACCAGAGAATGGTTCACCTCTTACATGGTTTCTCACCATGCTTAATCTATGTGCTTTCAAATATAATTTTTAAAAATAGGCTTTATTTTAGTAGATTTGCAAAAACATTGAGAAGATATTACAGAGTCCCCCTAAACCTACAACCTATAGTAGTTTCCCCTATTATTTTTATATATTATGGACATTTGTTACAATTAATAAACCAATACTGATATATTATTATTAACTGAAGTCCATAGTTTATTCAGATTTCCTTAATGTTTACCTGATGTTCTTTTTCTTTTCATGGATTCCATCCAGGATACCACATTACATTTAGTCCCTGTCTCTTTGGTTTCCTCCCTCCTGCCTGTGACAAATTCTCACACTTTCGTTGGTTGTGATGATCATAACAGGTTTGAGGAGTACTGGTTATACTGTAGTCGGCAACTCTACTGGAATTTGCCTGATGTTTTTCTCATGGTTCTTTGTGGGGTTTTGGGAGAGAAATTGCAAAAGTATCCTTTTTATCTCATCCTATCAAGAGTACATACTATCGGGGCGCCTGGATGGCTCAGTTGGTTAAACCTCTGCATTTGGCTCAGGTCATGATCTCAGGGTCCTGGGATTGAGCCCCACATTGGGCTCTCTGTTCAGCGGGGAGCCTGCTTCCCCTCTCTTTCTCTGCCTGCCTCTCTGCCTACTTGTGATCTCTTTCTGTCAAATAAATACAAAAAATCTTAAAAAAAAGGAAAGAGTTCATACTATCAACATGCTTTATGAATGGTGTTGACCTTGATCACGGGGTTGAGATTGTGTTTGTCAGCTTGCTCACCCACTACAAAATACCATTTTCCCCCTTTCTATACTGTACTATTTGCAGGAAGAAACCGTTCTCAGCTTACACTTCAGAAGTAGGGAGTCATGCTTCCCTTCCTTGAGAACAGAGTATTTCCATAAATTATTTGGAATTCTGCATGGAAGATTTGTCTCTTCTCCATTCACTAATGTATTTGATCATTTATTTATATTAGCATCATCTCATGGATATTTATTTTATATTTTAGGTTATACTCCATACAACTTAATTTTTTTGCTCAAATTCTTCCAACATTGGCCACCAGGAGTTCTCTCAATTGGCTCCTCTATCTCTCTGACATATCCCATCATTGTGTGTATGTGGTAGTGGTAGTAGTGGTGGCGGCAGTGGTATGTGTATGTGTGTGTATGTGTATGTTGAGCACTTCTTTATTTTTTGGCACTACAAGATGGTCTAGGTTCATGGTATATATTTCCTGCCTCAGTCCTTGAATCAGCCATGTCTCTAAGAATCTCTTGTTCCTTTTACTGGAGAATGGCATTAGTGCACCTAGGCACTAACCATCACATATAAAGATTATTTTTCCAAAAAATTTTCATATTTAATAAATAAATAAATTTCATATTTAAGCTAAGAACTAACATATGTTTGTAGATTTATGAGTAAAATATTAATAATACTTTTTAATGATTTTCTATATTTTCCAGTTTTTTAGTAATGATCAGGAATGATATCTGTGATGAAAATAATTTCTATAAAAATAAATGATCTACAAAAACATGTGCCCCATTTCAACAAGAAAACTCAAATTAGTATCAATTTCTATAGACCCAGTATTCAGCATTACAAGTAAACAAAGAATTCTGAGAGTTTCAAATATCTATTTTTGAAATGAAGTGTTATATTTCAAAATTGGAAGTGTTTCTCCAAATAAGAATAGTATTCATTTCAGAAAACACTTTTTCCTTTCACTATCAGTTCAGATCTGAAGAACAAACATTTATCCAGAAGCAACAATAATAACAAATACCAAAACGCAAGAGCGCCCGAATTTCACGTGATACGGACTGGTCTTTATGATAAGGAAAAGAAACAAAAAGTGGGAGTAAGAGTCTCACTGAGTTTATACATTCTGTCAAAGAAAACCAGACTATTTAAATACAATTTGAGATTATGACATCATCAGGCATGGATTCAGCTGTCAACATAATATGTAAAAGAAAAGGCTTCTGTGAAGCTATTTAAGTCTTTCAAGAGGGTACTTTGAACTTTATTTTTAAGCAGTTCATACATGCTGATAATAAATGTATGGGTTATACTACTTCTCTGTCTCTTCACTAAGGCAACTCCAGACAATATCTCTACTGAGCAATTCCGTTAGTCAAATTTCTGCTAACGTAGTATCTTGGCAACTACTGATGTTTAAAACTTAGTAATTAGGTGTCAGTTACGTAGGCTCATTTCTGAACCAAATATGACATCAAAATCCTTAAAAGCTGTTTAAGATATGCAAAAGATTAACGGAAAATGAGACCTAGTAAATGCATAATTAACATAGAAAAAATAAATTGACGTTTATCTGATGATAGATTAATAATGTGACCTTCATATACCTATGCCACTTTATTTATTTTCCATGAAAGCAAGAGTACTATATTTCTTTTTAAGACTCTCAGTAATTTAGACATTTTTGCTTATTTTATGGACTTTGCTCTTAGTAGTAATAGTACCATTTAATGATGCTTAATTCTATTTAACTAAAAAAATATAGCAAATGTTTCCATTTTTCCTGTGATTTGCTAGTACAACCCACTAATAGAAAACACTATTAGCCACCAGTTTTAAAAATATAAAATGTTTTCGTTATTATGTTAAATGACCCACAGAAGAAAAAAGGAACATAAAGTAAATTATTTCTAATTTCTGAAGAAGACACCATAACTTCAAAAAAATGATAGATGCAGGTGCTTCTAGAAACCTTTGGTCATTTAATTCTTGGTTTATTTTATACACTTCTATGGAAGGTTAATACCTGTATTTTATTGAGCTTTGCAAAAGAATGCACAAACTGTCTAAATTCACCAGTGAAAGATTAGTCAATTTGTTAAAGATACCCTGTTCTAAGACTACGAGAAATTATTAAATATGATTAACATGGAAATAAAAATATTAATGAAGATAGGTTAAAAGTCATTAAAATCACTTAAAATCTAAGTATGAATAGTGCTTCCTTACATATTCCAGTTTCTTCAAGTACTTACATATTTATCTGTTTTTAATAAATTATATTTTAAATTGTCTAATTATTTAAGTATATCTCATTACTATGAAATTTCAGAATCATTTCAAAGACCTTAAAGTTGCTTACCAATGTATTTCCTGTGTATAGCAAATTTTGCTTTAGTTATATCCTTTTTTCTAATTATACTTAGGTACTTAAAGTTGAGGTGAACTAATATGGTCACAGATGGCGTAGATACTCATGGGTTAACCTGGTCCTTCTAAAAAACACAAGAAATTTTAAAATGAAAGAATTACTTTTTTGTAGCTTGAAACAATTTACTAAGTTCTTTTTTTAAAAAAGATTTTATTTATTTATTTGGCAAAGACAGAGAGCTCTTGAGAGCAGGAACACAAGCAAAAGAAGCGGGAGAGGGAAAAGCAGGCTTCCCTTGAGCAGGGAGCCCAATGTGGGGCTCCATCCCAGAACCCTGGGATCATTACCTGAGCCAAGGACAGACGCTTAAGGACTGAGCCACCTAGGCACCCGGCTAAGTTCTTATATACCTATTTCACATGATCATTACACCATCTCTGTATGTTATGTATTATGATAAAACACTCAGCATCTCACCACTTTTTTCTAAGAAAGGGTAAAACTCAGCTGTGAGAGAAAACTCTCCTTCCTAAAATCTCAGAAAAAAGTAAGGTGTAATACCAAAGATCTTTAATCTGATCTTATATAGGCAATAAAGTGATTCAAAATCACTGTATTAAATATGTAGTTAACGAATTAGACTTCAGTATGTGTTATACATCTGGAATATGTTTAGCATTGTACCAACTGGAAGGTATAAAAAGGTAAAGACCAATTCCTCCCTTCACTGTTCTTATGATCTAGTCAGGGATCATAAACAACAAAAGTAGAGAAGAAAATAAATTATTGGAAAATCAGAATATTGGCTTGAAAGGTATGATGCAATATAAAAAGAAAGAGATTTTGGCCAAGGTTTCTGGGATTAGTGGAGTATTTTTAAAACCAAATTTGGAGGTAGAAAGAAATGTGATTAACAAATTTCACCAATGGTTAATCATTATTATTGCTATTACTACTTATTTCACAAATGTGGATATTTCTTTTTTCTTTTAAGGAATGTGTTACTCACTGTTGAAAAGCTTACTATTTAATTGGGGTGATCTGTATAGTTCCAGGTATTTGTGGAAAGAATAATAATTTTTCAAAACAGAGCTATGGTTACTCTTGTTCATTAAATAAATCATTTATTAATTGACAGGAATGCTTCCCAAAGAACATATGTCAGCACACCTTTATATTTCCCAGACAGAACAGTAAAGTTCAGAGTCACATCTGTTTTTCTCAAAACAATGAAGCTATAACAAACAATCTGAAGACATACTAATATTTATTAAACCGGCACCAATTGGAATGTTTTCCTCTTGAGACTGAAAAGTTGATATTCCAAATACTTAATAAAAATGGGGATGCCCTAATACACTAACTCTGTACAAGCAGTATACAAACACTAGTTGACAGAGATACTTGCCATTTCCAGAAGACCTCGTCAAAATCATCTTTGGGTCTGTGAGAAACCTTTCTTTGGCTAACAAATGCCCATGTAGAATGAGAATACAGTATGAAGAATAAAAAGGAGGTACTCCTGAAGCTTCCGGCTTCAGTTTAACCCCAGCCCCAAACAATGTATTTCCTACTTTTGGAAAAGAAACGATGTGAGAGTAATTCAGCTTCATGACTCAAGTTCAAACCTATAGTTGATCTGTTAGCCTGTCACTGGAAACAGTACATGTGCTTCCTCTGCCTTTGTAATTGTTTATATTCCTGACCTTCCCTGCCACCAAAAATAATTCCCATTCCCATGCTTCCCAGCCCTGCACACACGCACAGAGATTAAAAATTCCACTTATCCTGGTGCAAAAATACATAAAGCAAAATCCTTAATTAAGACATACCTATAAAGGCAATTCTGCAAGAAGGCAAAATAAAATCCAGATAATTATTTCTCTATCTTTTACCCTTAGTTTCTGCTACTATTGATTATGATTTCCTGATAATCCCTTTTGCACTGCCAGATAGTTTTCCTTGACCTCTCCCTCCCAGGCAGTCATCGGGAAGGTTAAAAGGAGTCACATCATTACTTCTTCTAAATGGATGGACAACAGACTTTCACAAAGGTAAACCAGTGTTGTCAAAGCATGAAGTAAGTCTTTAGGTCATGACAGCAATAAATAGACGAAGAAAAACACCATTAACTTCAGGAAATTTTCTCAATAGAGCCATGAGGTTACTATTTGACAAAATATGTTTATTTTGTTTTCATTTTTCCCTTACAAACATGATTAAAGCCACTAATAATCCCTATAAGGTACAACAAGACCTGTGTAAATACAGATTATTAATATCACGTGTCTATGATTCTTGGCCTACAGACTTGATGTGGCTTGTACCAATCCTCAATCATGGATTCCATTTAAATTCTTGGATGTGCTTCCCTGGTAAATTATGACATACAGATGCAATATCAAACTAATCTTAGAGAGGTCCTCTCTTTAGGTGGGGCCATGGAAAGGTTCCTGAAGTCCCTGAAGAGTGAGCCATGCAAATGTAAAACCGTTCCACTCTCAGCTCTACCCCTTACTCGTTTATATTTGGACATATCAATTAACATCTTTACATCTTGTTATTCTCATTTCTAAAGTGAGAATAACTGCTTTGTCTACTCCCCTAATCATCAATTCCATTTTTTTTAAAGATTTTATCCATTTATTTGACAGAGAGAAAGATCACAAGTAGGAAGAGAGGGGGTGGGGGGGGAAGCAGGCTCCCTGCTGAGCAGAGAGCGGGATGCGGGGCTTGATCCCAAGACCCTGGGACCATGACCTGAGCCGAAGGCAGAGGATTAACCCACTGAGCCACCCAGGTGCCCCCATCAATTCCATCTTTAAGGAAGATCATTTATTGTTAGGATTGCAAAAAACCAAAATGGGACACCACTCATTTCTAACTCTCTGTGTCTCTGCTTTTTTCCACCTTAAAAATAAGGAGAAAAATGATATTTTGTGTAGTACTGTTGGGAATCTTAATCGTGATAACGTAATAAAGCACCTAGGATTCAGTACAGTGTTTGAAAAATGTCCCTTCCCTTCTCCACTAATTTTCCATTTCATAAGTGGGCAAATTCCATTTGAAATGTTGGCAGACCAAATCAGCACCGTTTTATTGTCTCTCAGCTACCTCTTGACCCTATTCTTATCTCTTCCCACATCACCTTCCTGTATTTCCTGGCCTTTCTCTTCCAAGGGCCAAGGTCTTTGCCCATCTCCCTGACCCGGACCATCACTTTGTAGCTTGTCAGTGATGCCTCCTCTGGCGAGTTTTAGCGCTGGGAGGAGTCTCCACGATTCCAAGGCTGCCTGGGACTGCTCACTTCCAACTCCAACCCTCCCTGCTCATCTCCTCGATGTCTGGCCTCGGAACTGCGGGAGAAGCGAAGGCATCACTGGAGTGATGACATGCGGCTCTCTCCCTTCCCCGCCCTCCACATTTTTCCTTCCACGTGCGGAACCCATAAGGCTCGGACCGCTCTCGCCCCGGCGGTTGCTATGGTTACGCAATAGCAGCACCAGACCCAGGAGGGGGGCTCATCCCTTCCCTACTTTCCCCCATAATCTTTTCCTCTCCTCCCCATTCGGGCCTCCCCCAAAACACAGTCAGGAAGAGAAGCCTATGCGGCTAACTTGAGACTTTAAGCCCCCCTCTTCCTTCACTAGTGCAAACAGCACTGACAAGCTAAGGCAGGGTGGGAGGGGCTTTGGTGGAGAAGAGTCCTCGCTCCACTCCCGACTGAAGGGCGAAAAGTTCGCCCGCCGACTTAACTCCGATCTCCGTAACCAGGAATTTGAGACCTCATTGGCCGCAACCGCCGGGCGCGCGGCTCGCGTCCAGTCCCTTGGATTGCAGCTCGCCAGCGACAGCGCAGCGTCTCCTCCTCCTGTCAAGTCCCCTCAGCGCTGGGACGGAAGCAGAGCAACTCAGCCCACGAGGTTGAACACAAGTCACCAAGGAAGGAGAATGTGCCAGTGCCGAAAACAGCCCTTGCACTTCCAGGGCAGCCCGTTAAGGCTTCGACTCCGGGCGGGCCGGGAAGGGGTCGGGAGGGGACACCCGGGGCTGGGGGTCGGGGAGGGGGGGCAGATCCACTGCGTTCAATTCCCAGCAGGAGACAAATCCGGGCCTTTCCAGCTCGAGCCAAGTCGAGGTTACCAAGGGATGCCCCGTTCCAGCAGGAGTGCGTTTTGCAATAACCGCATTGGCCAGACAGCCAGCTTCGTGGCTGGTGTCTGACTCCAGCCTTACCCTCAGGGTCTAGAAGGATGCACGCTTCCAACAGACTGAGCGTCGCGATTCCCTCGCGAGGAAAAAGGCGTCGCCCATCCCTCCCCCCAAGCACCACAACAAAAACAACCGCTACGGTCTCCTTGTCCCCTCCCCCAGCCCACGGGAAAGGGCGAGAGCGAGGGCGAGATACCCTCGGTCAAGTCCTCCCCAGACGGTCCCGACCATCGCGTCTCCCAGTGAACCTGCAGCCGGCGGAAGCCACGGAGCACGTTCGAACGCGCTCTCCTGCCGCCTTGGCCGCGGAGGGAGCCAGGAACAGAGAGAAGTTCCCGGGAGCGTCTCAGGAGGAAAACTTTGCTCGGTGCTGGCCGCGGGCGGCTTCGGCTGAGGAGGCGCGGGCGGCGGCAGCCGGGCGGTGGGACCGGTCCCCGCCGCCACGCTGTCCCCGGCGCGGCGAGCACAGGCCGTCCGCTCCTAGGCGCACTGATTCCCAGTCTGTCCCCTCGCGCGCCCACCCTCCGTGCGCTCCGCTTCGGAGCGTTCTCCCCGTCCCAGGACGGTTCCTCATCTCCTAGGGCTGCGCATCCTCGCTTCGGACCCACAGCCACCTCCCAAATCCAGTCAGCCCTGCTTAACTCCGCGGTCCCCAGCGCGCCCTCCCACTGGGGTAGCAGGTGACCAGAAGCCAGCCTTACCTGCTGCGAACTCTTCTCCCCCTGTCTCTGGGCCAGAAGTCCTTTCAGGAAGGGAGGAAGGGGATGCGGGCTGTGGGCGAGCGTGGCGGCGACCCGGGGCACCGGCGCGAGCTCCTCGGAGAGGCAGCCCTGGCTGAGCCGCGGAGCCGCCGGCGGCCCTGACGGAGCGCGGAGGCTGCGGCCGCAGAGGCCAGACGGGGAGGCAGGGGGCGCTGCTGGCCCCGGAGCGCCGAGACGGGACAGGCGGGGAGCCAGGCACCAGCTGGAGCTTTGGGGAGGCGAGTGTGGCGAGGAAAGGCACGCTCCGAGCGGGAGGGCGGCTTTTAAGTTTGTGGTGTGACCGCAGCAGCTGTCCTGGGAGAGACTCAGTCTTTCTAAAAAGGGGATGCTCAAAACGCCGGGGATTACCTCTCCCCTTCCGATCTCCTCCCCCAGCCCTCTGGCCCCCCTTTCCTGTGCGCGCGCCAGTCCTCCCCAGCGTGTCGAAGTCCATCCCTGCCGGCGCGCAGGCTGTCAGCAGCGTGGATTAAATGGAGCTCCGGCCACGCTGAGGCATGCTTTCCGGGCTGGCCATCGTGTGCACTGTCTGTGCGGCAGCCTCTGACGTTTGAGCCCGTGCCAGGCTGACTTTGGGACCTATGTATTCTATACCAGCAAATTTGTAAGGACCTCCCGCGGAAGAAACCGGACAATGTCGGAAACATTCTAAGCCTCGAAAAGAGTCTCTGTGTTCCAGTATGTAAGACCCCGGGCCACTGGCCTTCAAAGAGCGGGCATTAGTATGAGCCATGGAGAACAAACCTCCATTAAGGGACTAGCACGAGGAAGGACCAAGTAGAGGGGAGAGGGGAAATTGAGGGGGGGAGGCAGAAAAACCTCCAAGATATAAATCTCCTTTCCCCTTTACCTTATACCAGGCCAACAGGGTTATGTCATCTATTTCTGTCAGGAGTTTTCCTTTACAGATTTGTACACACCATGGTCGTGCCAAAGGAGGCTGAAGTTATGGGGACCAGGGATGAACCCACACTTTGTGGGGCCTGGAACTTAGTTTAAAGGTGGGATTCTCTTTAAGAAAAACAATGCGGAAATAGCTTAATTTCTACAGATCTCACAAAAACGACCATGTGAATTTATTGTCAGACTGCCCTCAGGGTCATGGAAAGGGCAAGTGATGAGTCCTGAAGCTTGGGCCTCCTCAGCGGCATGGTAAACCCTTCTGCGATTGGAACTCTAGATCTGGAGTCACACACCTTGCACTTATTAGTCCCAAACATAAAGCTGAGTTGAGGGTAGAGCCATAGGGGAAAAAAGCAGCCACAGGGTTCTGCATTTGTCAGCTTGATTTAAGAGCACAGCTTGTAAGGTCCCAGAGCTCCTTTGGCAAATGACAAGTGGTGTTTTAGTTTGGGGGTAGTGAGCAGTCAATGGCAACAATGGGAGAACTGGAAGGTGGGAGGAGACTCTTCATTCAGTGTCTCCTCTGCAGCAGAGAGCTAAGGGCCACAAAAGCTAAATGAGTCATTTCAACTTACAGATGGTTAGTGGCAGAGCCAGGCTCAGGAGGGACTCAAGTTTCCTAACTCTGACCAAGGTTCTTTCCTGTGTCTCATGCTGCCCCATTTCTGCAACCTTGGTTTTGACTTTCCACCAACCAACCCCATAATTTTCCTCTTTAGATACAGGAAAATTTAAGTCCCTACAGACTATTCTGACCTATAGCAGCTTTTTTTTTTTTTTTTTTTTTTTTTTTGCGGGGGGTGGGGGAGGGCGGGGAATGCTTTGTATTTAACGTTATCCCCCCCCCACCCGGTTTTGTAATTAACCATACCCTTGGTATGCTTATTGCATTTTCCTACATATTTTATATTATTTTATCTGTTTATGCCATTGTCCCCAATCCAAATTGCAACCTCCTTATAAAAACAAAATACCTCTTTTTCTCCCACAGCACAGCTTAGGGCTTTGCACGTAGGAGGCTAATGATAAGTAGTTTTTGACTTTTAAAAACTATTTATTAATTGTCTAATAATTTTGTCAGTTTATTGGCCAGAATATTGTGTTTAACTAGAATTGCAGTTAACTGGATTTTCCCTTTTTCTCTCTTGTCAAAATCCTATCTTAACATACTCAAGCCATACAGCATCTCCCTTTGCTACTATTTCTACCTTTTCCACAAAGCTTCTACAGAATTAATCATTCCTTCCTGTTTTCCCAAAGCACTTCGATTTCACTACTGTTATAAGCCCTTTTCATGTTATGTCATAATTAGTTAGGCATGTGTCCTCACCTGCTGTTGGTTGTTTTTTGTCCTTTTTTCCCCAAGCCCCTAAAACAATGCCTATGAATTTGCATTGAACTGGTTTAGTTTGAAATACCCTGACTTCAGATTTAGACTGCATTTACCAGGGCATCCTGAATGTACCATGGGAAGACAACATCTGGAAACTGGGTTCTGTGCTTTCCTTCCTTTTAAGTGCTCTGAGCACACAGCAGGCAGAATCAACTGCACAGCGCAAAGTTGTGATGAATGGCCTCAGCTGTGTCCATGGCTTTGTAATCCTTATGGTACTTCTCTAAGTGTCTTGCATATGGTAGGTGTTTAACAATATTTAGGGGTTAAGTAAATTAATAAGTTAGGTACTGTAAACAGTGGACAGGATGATGCTAATTAGCCACTGCATTTATTTTTGAACTTCCACTAAGATACAGGATCCCATATGGTTTTACAACACTTTCTAAGAGTTTGAGATTCACTGTCATCAAAAGCAGCTGGTAATCTGTCCTGTAGGGCTAATACCCTATCTAAATCCTTGCAGTAACACCTAGCGGGGAAAATCTTTTTTATGTTAAGTTTTGTTAAAATGTAAGTTGTATTAGACAGTTCAGGATATCTCCAAGGGTGGCTAGTCAAGATTCAACAAGTGATTCTTAATTACACTGAAAGAAATGTGTATATCATCAGTTAGAACTCTATGTTGCTCTATGCCTGTTTCATTCTGAGGAAAAGAAGAAAAAAACAGAAATAAAGGAAAGGAAAAAAAGAACAAAGTACTGTCCAATTTCCAGGTGCTTGGAAAAATTTTTGAATACATGATTTTGTCTTGAGGGTCAGCCTCTTACTCTGTGACATACTACACTTCTCCCATCTCCATTAGGGCTCAGACGGAATCTGAGTAAGTCATTCTTACTGTATGGCAGTAGATATGTGTTAGATTATGTGAAATACACTATTTCTCATAGGATTACATTTTAATACTTAATGAAGCCAAAGAATAAATTTCTAATTATATGATTTCAAGAATCATCAATCTACGTTGGGAACCATAAGGGAAGGCATCAGGGATGGCTAAGAGTAGAATAGGTATATTCTAGGCTTCTCCAACTCCACATATAGCTACCTTTGCCAAGAAGACAGGAGAAAGATAATTACTGGGTCCAGAATTTAAATGTAGCAGGATCTCAGAGGATTTGGCTGCACTTTCAGCAGAAGGTAATAGCTTTTCCAACAAAAATCTACAGTCTTAGTTCTCTCTATACTGTCTTGTATTCACGAAGAAAGGAAGGAAGGAAAGAAGGAAGAAAGAGAGAGAATTTGGTGAATTTAAAGAAAAAAGGAGATTGATAAAAGAAACTGCAAAGTTCTATGTACAGAGACAAGGAAAATGGAGATAAAACTCAAACATTTCGTGTTCACAGCTATAAAACTAGTCATACCTTGATCATACATAAAACCTCTCTACCTTATAATAAATACTACTTTATGAACGTTTTCCCACGTACTAACGTATCAGTACTGACAGATAAATGTTGTTATACTCATTAGAGAAAACTGGAGTATATATTAGTTTGTATCTAATTGGAACAAGTGATGGCATGAGTTGAAAGCAGCTCACCCGTCTCCTAATCTTCTATCAGGTGTTTTCCCCTTATAAACTTCAGATTTTTTTTTTTTCCATTTGTTTCATTTGATCATGGCAGTCCACTCATCACTGGATCATTAAGTAGTTACATTTTAAGATCATTAGGTCATGCTCAGTGATGGAAAATAACACACCTTTCATCTTTATTTCGATATTAATTACACATACATAGAACTCTCAGAAGTAAATGTATCTGTTTCTCATCTTTAAGTAAAGACTGAAGATGGTTTATGGTGAGTTAATCAGAATGTAAAACTGTCACAACTTTGCTTAATGTCTCTGAGTTTTAAACTCTTTTAACATCATAAATAATCATAAACATTCAGAGTTAGGAGAGGCCTCAGAGACCTTCTAGCCCTCATGTTATATGTGAGGGACCCACGGCCAGGGAGATGGACAGCTCACCCAGCTCCTTCTAACTCCTGCTCTAAGCCCTCTACAATACGGCACCCTGCTATAGTGCCTTTACTTGAAGACGAAGAAAAAGAAAAAGAAAAAAAAAAAAATCAGCTATTTTTCAAAACCTATCCAAGCCAGAATCTTAAGGTTATATTTACTTAGCTGGTTTGGGGTGTGGTGAATAATTAAATTCAGCAGGAATGCACTTCAAAATAAAAATAAAAACACAACCCAACCCCTTTGGCCCAAGTCCCGAGACCTCAGAAAAGAAAACCTCCTTGACTGTGAACATTTGCTGGAGGTCGGAAAGCCTTTCTGAGCCCGATCTAGGAGTCCACATAGCTAGTGCAGGATGGAAGAGTTTATAGTCAAATAAATGATTCTTTGTGTTGTGTGTATGTGTGTGTTTTCTTTTTTTTTAACAGTGTTCTTAGGTCAACAAACAATCCTGAAGGAAGGATTTTAAGGAAAAATAAACACCTTTCTTACATATCATATAAGAAAAAAATCATCTTTGAGTTTGCTTTCCTTAATACCTCAGGCCACCACCACTCCACCCTGAGAGCATACTTTAGAAATAGTGTATTCTTCTAAGAAAATGCAGGAGGGGAGGGATTCCTGTGATACCTAATCGAGGCAAGCCTTATTTGTGTAAGGGTGATGAAACCAAGAAAAATATGCCCTCTTGTGGCTTATTTGTTCTAGTTCACAACTAATCAACAGTACTCTATTATTTCCTGAAACTCAAACATACCTATATTCCAAGTGGAATTAAACTATTCCTTTGTGCAGTAACTGGAGAGAACAGGCCCATGCCGACAGCATGAAGGCATTCCAAGACTTCTGCTTTGTTCAAGGTCATATGCCGCTACTGAGCCCCAATGAAATCAGTATCCCTAAAAATGGGGGAACATTTTCCAAAATAACCCACAGATTCCTACAGATCTTATAAAAATACCTTTTAAATAAATCCATTGATAGAATTTCTTTCCTAAATAGTGAGGTTTCTTTTGGACAGACTTAAACTATCAGTTTCCACAAATAGGAGAAAATTCATAATTTCCTGCCCTACTGTATTTGTGCCTCTAATATTTCTTTAACTGTAGGAGGATGCTTATTTTTCCATTGAAAAAAAGTAAAATATGAAGGTTAAGAGAATGCTGATTTTCATTGTGTGCATGCTTTTTTCTCTTCTTTCCTCTTATTTTATTCAGAAATGAGGCCATAACAGATGTGTGGCAGCCAGTGATTTACAGACACAATTAATTTAATTTTATGACAAAAAATGCCTGCCTTGTTTTCCTGAAACCACAAAGTGGAGGTTTAGTGGAAAGTGACCTCTGGTGAGCAAGAGAAAGATTTTCACATAACTGTGATTTAAATAATTTAGATTGCGGATTCTGAGAAACAAACAGGGTTTTGGACCAGAGGGAGGTGAGGGGATGGGTGACCCTGCTGATGGATATTAAGGAGGGCACTATTGCATGGGGCACTGGGTGTGGTGCCTAAGCAAATTAAAAAACAAACAAACAAATAATTTAGTGCCTAAGTGGTGTCAAAGGTTTGAAACAAGCCAGATTGTTAACTCTTTAGTCTAATCTTATAATAATAATAATTATTATTATTATAATTATGATTAACATTATCATTATCATTTTACAGACAGAAAAACTTTAAGTGACTTAAATAAAACCTTTTTCATTGGCCTGGATCTATTTGCATATGAAGGGGACAAGGGAGCCATCTCTTTACCTCACCATCTTGCTGCGGAAGTAAACCGTATTGAATCTAACTCATCAGAAAAATGCAACTTTCTAAACTGCCCAATTTAATACATGGAACTATTATTTTTCTAAGTTACAAGCTAACATGGGCTCCTGTTCTTTCAAGTTTATGATCATTCTGACCCTTGAAGCCCAGATATATTTTCATTTATATTACCATTTGAAAAAACAATCATAAAACAGTTCAAGATTTTAAATTTTATTGACTTTAAATTTAATAAAGAAAAATAAATCACTATAATATAATACTACTAACAAACTGCCTTCTCTTTCTACTCGGTACCTTGGTAAAATTATCTTTCCTTATGTGTAAAATGTTTTACTTCTCAAACTTTATTCATGTATTTGCCAATAATATCTATATTAAAAATCTATGATTACACATATACTTAAAAATTATCTTTAATTTTATTGTACTTAAAACTTCTAATTCTAAGAATAAAACCAGTTTTAAAAGACAAAAAACATGGCCATTTAAGGAATGTGTTAAGAAATTAACATTTCACTAATTAGAATAAAAGACAAGCTGTCCTTAATAATGAAAGTCAATATTGTAAGTATATTATTGATAGCATGTCCAATGTTAAAAATGATGAACCTGCCAATATTAGCTATTAAAACATTATAAATTTATGGTATTAAAACAATGAGGTACTGTTTAGTGAACACATAACCAAGCAAAACAATTAAAAGTCCAGAAAACAGATGTAGATATATTATAATTCATACATGTAATGGGAATTTTGTTTTCTGGCTCCAAACTTCAGTGGACAATAAATGCCTTCCTTTCTAAAAATTACTTTTGTTGGGGCACCTGGATGGCTCAGTCATTAAGCTTCTGCCTTCAGCTCAGGTCATG
Source organism: Martes martes (assembly GCF_963455335.1). Taxonomy (NCBI): domain Eukaryota; kingdom Metazoa; phylum Chordata; class Mammalia; order Carnivora; family Mustelidae; genus Martes; species Martes martes. The sequence continues at coordinate 31,582,645 of NC_137899.1, forward strand.
ATCCCAGGGTTCTGGGATCGAGCCCCAAGTCAGGCCTTCCCGCTCTGCGGGAAGCCTGCTTCTCCCTCTCTCACTCTACCTGCTTGTGTTCCCTCTCTTGCTGTCTCTCTCTGTCAAATAAATAAAATCTTTAAAAAATTATTTTTGTTATGTAGCATTTCAAATAGAAAGAATAGCACCACAGACCCTCACACAATAAAACAGAATTTACACTCTAGAATATGTCACCCAGCTTAGGAATTAGAATATTACAAGTATCTTCAAAATTATCTGTGCTCCTCCCTGATTGCCTTTGCCTACCACACAGAAGTAAACAATATTCTAAATTTAATGCTTATTTTCTCTTCTTTTCCCCCCACATATGTACATGGCTCTAAGTAATGTATTCTGTGATGTGCTGTTGTTATTAGCTTTATATAAATAGTATCAGCTTCATAAAAATGGCAACTTTCTGTGATTTTCTTTGCTCCCCTCTAAGATTCATCTTCTCTATTGTATATGCTGTTGTTTTTGCTCTCTTTTATTGCTTTTAGTTATATGATTGTTTGAACATGTCATGTGTTATCCATTCTTAGGTTAATGGTCAGTTGAGTCATTTCCAATATTTTGCTATTACAGAAAGCTTCACAAACATGCTTGTATATGTTACTTTATTTTTCTGTTACCCAACTTGAAGTCTGTGTCAAGCTCTGTATGAACCAGTTATGAATGCAGAGATCAGTGCCAGTGTTTCAAACCAAAAGAATTTAATATAGGGAATTGAGCGAAAAGATGTTGCAAAGAGCCACGAGAGAGAGGAGGAGGGAATCTTAAGGGTAAAAGGAGAGGAAGAACGTACTCGAAGATTGGACACTACTAATGCCCCAGTGTAGAAGGCTGGAAGTCCAACACACTGTTGGGCATGATGATCCAGTATTTACTGGATCTGCTAAGATGTGCTGCTTGACTAGGACGAGGTGGCTGAAAGCTCTTATCTCTGGAACGCTGGACTTGGAACACCTCAACCCTGTTACCTCTCCACCTGCCACTACCAGAAACTACCTGTACCTGCCTCATCCCGAGAGCCAGAAGCACAAAGCATTTGTGTTTCTCTTGCCTACTGATCTTCTGCAAATTTCTTCTCTTGACAGAATCTAACCAAGAGCCAGATGGCAATGTAGTACAAAAGAAATTTTCAAACTCCCAGGCCCAGACAGTACATAAAAGGGCAGACGTGGCATTGAGAGAGAACAGGTGAAGTAAGTACAGACCTTGATTCTTCCTGAAAGCAGAAAACTTAACTTAGTGGTTTTCAGGTAAACTCGGGCACGGATTTCTCAGTCTTTTAACATTTTAATAACATTTCATTCCAGGGTTCTGCTCTTCTTTCTTTTTTTCTTTAAGTTTTTATTTATTTATTTGATAGAGAGGGAGAGAGAGAAAAAGGGAACACAAGCAGGGGGGGTGGGAGAGGGAGAAGCAGGCTTCCACTGAGCAGGGAGCCCGATGCGGGGCTCGATCCCAGGACCCTGGGATCGTGACCTGAGCTGAAGGCAGACACGTAATGACTGAGCCACCCAGATGTCCAAAGATTTTATTCATTTATTTGAGAGAGAAAGAAGGCATGAGCAGGGAGGGGCAGAGGGGACCCGGAGAAGCCGACTGCCGGCTGAGCAGGGAGCCAGACCCAGGACCCTGGGATCGTGACCTGAGCTGAAGGCAGATGCTTAACCCAGGGAACAACCCTGGGGCCCCACCTGTCTGCAATTCTTTACTTTCTCTCAATCCTGGTGTTTAAATTCTAAGGGGGCCTAAATAAATCCAGTAGCTGAGAAGTGGACTAGTTTGCTACCACGACTGTAACAAGTGCCACAGCCTGGGGTGGCTTTAGCAACAGAAAGTTACTTGCTTGTAGTTCTGGAGGTTTAATGTCTGAGATCAATGATTAGCAGAATTGGTTTCTTCTAAGGCCTCTTTCCTTGCCTCCTTGGCTTGTGGATTGAATACAAGGTCCCCTCCTGGAATTCATCCTCTTTTCTTTTATGTCCTTTGAATAGCCATCGTCCAATCATAAGTTCCTCTCAAGTTGTTCTTTGTTCAAAACACTAGCTTCTTTGAGATCATCCGTCCCCTTTCGGATACTTAATGCCATATTCTCCCTTGATAAAATAGAGGTTTGGGAGTGATGGTTACTTTCTTGGGTCCTCCAGTGGCTAAACATGTTAGTCTCTTGTTCTCCTTACTGACTCTACACCATTGTATGATGGCACACAACTGTGAGGCTGCTAGCGCCAGAGGTTCAGAAGTAAGGAAGTAAGGTCCTAATTCCCTTTACTATCATTTTACCAAATACACAGAATATTCTATCATCCCTGGACTTTGTCAAATACTGGCAAGCTGGAAGAAACCCATATTCCCACCTAATTGTTTTGCTTCTTCACCTCAGTGATAACTTCCCATAACTGTCAAAATTTTATCCAGTCCTTGAGTAAGGATAATCTCTTGTTGTTTTGTTTGTTTGTTTGTTTGTTTTTTTAAAATCGCTTCTCTTTATCTCTTGGTGATGGCATATACTTTATTACTCAGGATTTACAAAGTTGAAAACAAACAGCCTTTTTTGTGCAAATTGCAAAGACTTGTTTTTTGAGATCATGCTAGGAGTTTCAAGAAATCTATTTTGAAATCTTAAAGCTGAGAGTGAACTCTTTTTTTCCCTTGAATTCTTTTGTGTCTTCCATTCAATTAATGACCCCATAACAACATAGAATACTAGTGACTCAATGAATGGGGGATCCTGAGGTAACCAGGAACTGCTGAAATAAAAATATTTGTAGATTGAAGGTGTTATCTCCAAAATATATTCTATATATAACCAAAGATGGTCTTTTAAATCAGTGAAACAAAGAAAAACAATAAATAATTATTAGACTGTAATAATTAAATACTGAGATAATTTAGGACATTTTTGCAATATTCTCTCAAGTGGAATCCATTCAGTAATGTTTTGAATGTAAAAATGAATGAATAGATACTCCAAAAATTGAAGATTTAGAATTAAAATAAAAATGAATCAAGAATCCTACTTCACACCTATGAAAAATAGTTACAGGCTAGTTTCAGATCTCAAAGTGAACGGTAAAATAATGTGTTTCTTAGAAGACAACACAGGAGAACATCTTCATATTTTGGAGTAGATAAAGACAGCTTAAACAGTATGCAAAACTGCTAACCATAAAGGAACGCCTTATAAATTGGGCAATGTTAGGTTAAGAGTTTCTAGTCATCAAAGACAGCATTAATAAAGTAAAGGGCCAGAGAAAATGCATGCAATCTATATATTCCACAAAATTCCATGTCTAGACTATGTAAAGGACTTATTTAAATGAATATGAAAAAGATAGACAATCCAAGTGGTCTAAAAATCTGGGCAGACTTTTTATAAAAGAGGATATTCAAAGGGCCAATAACTTCTGTAGTAATCAAGGAAATGCAGATTAAAACCACTGTGATTCCTACATACCCACCAGAATGACTAAAGTGAAAAAAGACAAAATATCAGTAATTGCTAAGGATGTAAGGATCGGAAACAGAATTGTCAATTGCACAACCTCTTGGAAAAACACTTCAGCATTATCTGCTAAACCCTAAATATATGCATACCCTATGACAAGCAATTCTATGCACAGATTGTTCCTGAGAAAAATGTATAGGTATGTCCACCAAAATAAATGTACGATAAAGTTCATGGCAAAATTATTTGAAATTTTCTTACGCTGGAAGACATGCAACTATCCTCAACAATACAATGGATAATATATTGTGGACAATTCACATAATGCAAAGTTATATAACAATAAAAATAAACAACTGAACCAGCAATTAAATTAATTTTAGAAAAAAATAGGGAAAGAAGACAGACACACATAGTATGATTGATTCATAGTTAATCTTTTTTTTTTTTCCTGGAAGTAAACAAGTTGACTCTAAGATTCATAGAGAAAATAATCATGCAAGATTGGAAGATTGGACTCTATGATCTTGACTCATCTCAACGAATAACAAAGAACATCATTGCATTTGTTCATGTTTATTTCTGTGTCTTTCCATCATGTTTTAAAGCTCTTTCATATAGGTTTTGTACATTTCTTAGAAATATTACTCCTAAATATTTTACTTCATTGCTAATATTGTAAATGAGGCTTTTTAAAATGATGTCTTCTAACCGGATATTGTTTTTAATGTGTAAAAAATTGCTTTCTAAATACTAATTTTATACTTAGCTAATTTTCTAAATTCTTTTATTGTTTATTTTTATCATGAATTTTTTTTCATGAATACTGTCATATAATTATCACACACACACACACACACACATATAAAATTCAGTGAATAAAAATACATAGGCTAACATCTTTTCCTTTTGAAAGAACAGATTTTCCTAAACCAGTGAAAACAGGTAATTCTCTATAAGGAGTTTGGGTGTGCTGATTTTTAAGTTTTGTAGTTCTAAAATACACTCTTTTCTGGTTCAGTCAAAGGTGGTTTTATTCATAGATGGCTCCTTTTATTTCAAGGGTGGAGAGGATGAGTAAGTCTTCTGATTTGGTAATTCTCCTCTGTTTCCATAAGATGTTTAATTTATACCCTTCATTCCCTCCTGTTCTGCCAGCATCAATCCCTCAAGAAATGCCTCCCTCTCTCCCAGAAGTTGTGCCTTTCCATAACTACTAGTTTAGATCCTGAACTTTTAAATCCCTTCCATAATTCCCCAGCCTCCATGCAGTGATCTGTCCTCAGAGTCCAAGCATGGAACTCTTTCTCTCGTGGGTCACTCATGTTTCCTGCCATTGCCTGCCCCACCACCCTCTCCTTGTTTCTGTTCGTTCTGCTCCTCACTTTCAGATCTAGTATGGGTTCCAGATCAAGAAGTACTCATTTGGGGATGCTTATTTCCTTCCTTATATGTAAATTAAAGATTGCGGTATTTTCCGTCTCTTATTTAAGATCTAGGAATGAGTTTAGGGTGGTTTCATGTATGTTCCTTCTTGCTCTGTATGGATTTTTAGAGGCTGCGGAGAGAAATTCTGATGAGGTGGTTGCCATTATTCTACAGAAACCCAGAAGGTTTTCCTTTTCTCCATAAAAAACAATTACATTATGGTTTTATACTGATAGCAATTATGTAGTAGAGATAGAAAGATACATGATTCTGTAGAATTAGGAGAGAACTTCTGGACGGGGTGCCTGGGTGGCTCAGTTGGTTAAGCATCTGCCTTTGTCTCAGGCCATGATCCCAGGGTCCCGGGATCCCCACATTGGGCTCCCTGCTGAGTAGGGATCCTGCTTTTCTCTCTTCCCTCTGCCTGCTCCTCCCCCTGCTTGGTTCTTTTTCTGTCAAATAAGTAAGTACAATCTAAAAAAAAAAAAAAAAAAAAAAGGAAGAGAACTTCTGGAATGATATCCTTGCCTAGGCAAGAAAGAGTAATTTTTAATACCCAAGTAGAAAATTTACTGTTAATAAGAACAAGGAGAATTTGTGATAAAATGAAAGAGAGCAGAGTTATGTGCATTGAGAAGCAGAGTCAATGGGTAGGAGACTTGGTGTGAGTTTCTGAAGTTCTCTTCTTATTGCCTATTTTCTCTTAGTTATGTAGGATTAAGACCAGCCGCTGAAGTGAAGACTGGAGTGGGTGTAAGAGGGAGAGACTGGAAGTATGCAACAGGGATCCAGAAGAGCGTGGGTGTGCTAGAAGCAAAATCAGCATAGTTGTATGTTTTTATTCTAGTTCATTTTGGAAATATGAATATATTCATATAACATACGTTTTCATGAGATGATTAAATGTAGTGTGAGATTTAACCAGAGTTGCAGTTTTGCCATACTTGTTGAAAATTGAAAGGGATATTTCAAAAAAGACTAAATGTAAAGCTCTGTTGGCGTTCAGAGGAAAAAGAGACCTCACTTAAGTCTGTGAGAAGAGATTATAAAGTTAGGTGAGTGTATAGATCGTCGTAAGATGGATTTGGGGCAGGATGAGCAGAATGTAAACATCTGGGAAGTGTGAGGGTCTATGTGGGAGAGGTGGCAAGGTAAAGCTCTTTCACGAGAAAACCATGTGAGCAGAGTCTTGATGTGGGAATGTGGACAGTGTGTAAAGGGGAAAATGAAAATTTCCAGGGTTCCTGGAATGAGGATGGATAAAATTGTAGGGTGGAAAGTAAAACTTGAAAAAGTAGATGTGTAAGATATATAGCAGATTTTGGATGTCTGTCTAAGAAAGCTAGGACTGTTAAAATTGAACAGGAGAGGGGCGCCTGGGTGGCTCAGTGGGTTAAAGCCTCTGCCTTTGGCTCAGGTCATGGTCTCAGGGTCCTGGGATCGAGCCCCGCATTGGGCTCTCTGCTCAGCGGGGAGCCTGCTTCCTCCTCTCTCTCTCTGCCTGCCTCTCTGACTACTTGTGATCTATCTGTCAAATAAATAAAAATCTTTAAAAAAAAAATTGAACAGGAGAGAGAGAGATTAAAAAAAAAACAACTAACAAAAAACAAAACACAAAAAATAAAGTTTGAACACAGTGGTGATGTCAATGCTCCTCACTTTAAGAAGTGGCTGCCCATAACATGTGTCAGAGGTGGGAGAAATTAGAAGCAAGAAGTCCTTCTAAGAGATTAATACAGTATTCTAAAGAAATGAGGATCTGAACTCAAGGAATGACCAGACAATCAGGGCTGGGTTCAGATTTGAGAAATAGTTGAAAATTATCTGTTTTATGTAATCTGGATTAAACAGAAAGTAGCTTTAAAAATAAAGATGCCTTTAACTAATTCATAATAAAGAAGACTTTTTACAACCTTTGAGCTCTTGAAAGATAAATTCATATTTTGGCATTGGCTGAAGAGGCTTGGTAGAGTAGAATAGACTGTTACTTAATTGACCTTTTCCGCTTTAGTCATCTGAGGGCAGTGACTTTTCCAACTTGCTAAAGGCATCTGAAATTGAGCATTATTCCAGAGCACTTGAATGAATAGACCTTTGAAATGGCAGCCATTGATCTCATATGGTAAGAACAGATTGTCAGCCACTTTAAAATAGTCTCCTGAAGTCATTTAATTGATCTGGTTAGACTTTAAAATTAATTTTTCCTAGAAACAGTCCCCAGACCTAGGCCAGTGCAATACGATCTTAAGTTGCTAAAGAATTAGCTCAATTTCTATGGAATAGGCATATTTTGTTCCTTCAATGTGGACTGGTGAGAGGACTCCTAGCAGTGAAGGGGATGGGTGTTTGTTCCCTCCCTAGAGCAGACTTAACACGACTTAACAGACTTAACACAGTGGAGGAAGCTAGGTGTCCTGAAGACTGGCTTTTGGAAGTAAGGAGATCACTGGGAACAGGGTTGCATTCCTAGTCTCACTTGGTATCTTCTTCCTGTGACCTCAAACCCTGAGATAAACTTGAAGATATTTTGAAATTTTCTGATGAATTGTAACATCAGTAAACAGAGGGAAATGAAAACAAACAAACAAAAAATGTTCCTGTTCTTTTCCTTCTTCCCATCTCTTTCACCCTTACTTTGCCCTCCCACCTTGGTTTTCAATTATCTTAGCTAAATAAATAATTTAAACTTTCCTTTTAAGTTGTTTTCAGTCTCTGGATAAAAGAGCAATCAAACTCTGGGACAATTTGTCCCTCCCTTCATGTCTGTCCCTAAAACATGACCTGGTGCTTGTGTAGCTTCAAGGCAGCAGCAAAGTGCCAAAGCCCTGGGTTGTACCATCCATCTCTGGCTTTTTCTGTCCTACAGGGCAGCTCGCTTACCCACATAGGTGAGGCTTGTCTTGGTTTCTTCACTGAAGTCCGTGATAGGAGCAGTTAGTGATGTTTTGATTTCATCAGGCCCAGTAGCATTTCCTGACGGGGCCAGACTCCCCTCAGGCCTCGGTGGCTCTGTGGAACACTCTGAGATCTGCCTCCTCTGTCCTCTCGCCACGACTTAGCCACAGCAATCGATGTGGAATTTCTCCCTATGACATCTTGACTTCCCTCTCAGTCTCTCCAAGCTCTTACCTATGTCTCTTTACCTGGTTCCATGAGAAGCACAGATTCTGAGGAAAATGACATCTCAGGGCCTCCCTCAGACAGACCACCAGGCTGAGGTGAATGTGGCCAGGTTGGTGGATGACTGGAAGTATAGCCTTCCCCTTCTGTGATTTATCCAATAAACGTTCCCCTCTCCAAGCCTACGTTGGAATGTACTTGAGTGTTTCATGACTGCTTTCATTCTGTCTTCTCCCCTCTAATCCCCATGGCCTGAAAATCACCAATGTTTTCCTTCCTCTTTTCTTTACCCCAAATATGTATAACTTATTTTATGTAACACTCGTTGGTTCAGCAAGCCAAGCTTGGTTCTGAACATGTTAAAGGGTGAGGGGAAAAAAAATAGACAACTCTATTTCTGGAAAATCCAGCACCCCAAAACTATTGTTCACAGCAAAGTCTTATCATTGAACATCAGATGCAGAGTTTTGTTCTTTTTCTATGCATAATTTCTGAAACAAATTATAGGGCTCCAGGAAACACACACTGTGGGCAGACCAGGAGAAGGCCAAGAGCTCAGAGAGGTAAAAGGGAAACACATGAAGAGCTCTGAAAATTTTCCTTTTGTCACATATACATTAGCATAGATGCTGATGAGGTATCTTTCAGATCTAAAGATTAAATTCAAATATGCAAATGTTTAAAGTAGCATCACTAATTTGGGAGAAGATGAACATAAGATCATTCCCTCCTCAGAATGTGGGCAAGCCCTGTCACTGGCCTGGAATGGGAGATGGAAAGACTCTGTAAAATATGCGGTCATCAAAGTTTAGCTTCGGACTCCATGTTTGATCCAAACATGCTATTTTACTAAATACCTACTTCCACATGATTTTTGTTGTATCTGAACTTTTGCATGATCAATGATTCTATGATTAACAGATTGTCACCATATCAAATAAATTCTGTTTCTGCTTCGCCTCCTTACCCACAGATTTCTTATCTCACAAAAGTAACAATATTTATAGTGTAGAAATTTTGTAATTGTCATACAATTATCATAGATAATAGAACAAATACAGTGAAGTTACGATTAATTGAGAAATCATGACCTGGGACACCTGGGTGGCTCAGTCCATTAAGCATCCGCCTTCAGCTCAGGTCATGTTCCCACAGTCCTGGGATCGAGTCCTACGTCAGGCTCCTTTCTCAGCGGGAAACCTGCTTCTCCCTCTCCTGCTGTCTGCTGCTCCCCCCACCCCCTGCTTGTGCTCTCTCTGTCTCTATTTCTGTCAAAAAAATAAAATATTAAAAGGAAAAAAAGAAAGAAATTATGACCTTAATTTTTTTTTTCAGTCTTGTTATGTGTTTAGAAATTGGTTAGGGGCTCCTGGGTGGCTCAGTTTGTTAAGTGACGGCCTTGGGCTCAAGGACTCATGGTCCTGGAGTACTGGCATCGAGTCCTGCATTGGGATCCCTGCTGAGCATAGAAGCACAGAAGCAACTCCTAAAAAAATAAAAACAAGAAAAAAATGGAAACACTAGTTTAAAATTATTTTCCAGAAAACTTTAATGGTTAATTTTTTTTAAGTTTGACATTAGAATGTGTCAGTTTATTAGCACTGCTCCTAGTTTCTTTGTGCAGTCGTCACCCAATTACAAGTTTGCATTATCTTATGGATGCTCAAATAGGATCTGACCCTCTGCTTCTCCCTCTGACCCTCTCCCTTCTCATGCTCTCTCTCATTCTCTCTCTCGAAGAAAAAAAAATAAGAGAAAAAATTAAAAAAATAAAAAAGAAATTGGTTAAATTGACCTGTGACAGGAGTCCTAGTCATGAGTAGAAAGACAGTGGGATGTTTTCATCATTTTTCTTCAGCCAAATTCCATAAAAGAAGAGAGGTTTTATAACCGCTTTGGCATTTATTTGTGCAAGATGTTCCACAAGATAGAATAGCAACTCTCACAGAGAAAAGAATGCTCAACAAATGTTTAAATGCAGCACTTTTCAGATAATATATACTAAATAACCTCCAATGTTGCTTGCAGAGAAACTAGTCTGCTGAAACCAGGTGTAGTAGAAATCAAAATGATACTCTTTCAGAGTGCAAATGTTTCTGATGATACCTGCCATTATGATTCTACCCATCATTCTACCCCAGGAAAGATGCTGAATAAAGTTTACATTCAGTGAAAATGGAGATCCAGGTGGAAGTTGAGAAATGTTATTTATTTTTATCTTGAATGCTGATTGCTTTGATGTGTTGCCAGATATCTAGATTCAAGGATTAAGGATTTTTTTTTTCAAGTGATTTTGTGGAAGTAGCAGGTACATGCAAATATGGATAAAAATAGGCAGTCATGTTAACTTTATGAAAATATTCAGTAAGTATTTTTAATCTTTGAAAATTTTTTTAAGCTGTGGATTGACTCAATGAAATGTCTTTATCACCAGACTTCAGATTAAAGAGCTAACATGAAGACAGGTCTTTATCTTGGTCATATACTACAAGAAGAAAAATAGTTTAATAAGTTAGTCACAGCACCACCATTTATAGTGCCCTCTGACAGAGTTGGATGAAAAATTCTTGTTTCTTTTACTGACCTGGGGAGAAAGTGAACACCTACCTTTCAAAATTTTAATTTAATTTATTTAAAGAATATGCTCAATGTATCCTGTTTTACTCTGATTCAGTTTTCAAAATTGTACACACTAATTTATAAAAGAAAGTTCAGTGACTATTATTACAATGATCATAAACATCTGATTTACATAGTTATATTTATCAAGTAACAACATCGATTGTAAAACATTGCTTACTTTTAAAATTTAACATACAGATGTGTCAAAGCAAGTTGAAACACTCCTTGCCTTATTTAATCATTGTATAATGATCATGATACAAGAAGTAACTATCCTATTTGAGCATCCATATGATACTGCAAACTTGTAATTGGGTGACTGCACAAAGAAACTAGGGGCAGTGCTAATACACTGACACATTCTAATGTCAAACTTAAAAAAAAAATTAACCATTAAAGTTTTTTGAAAAATAATTTTTAAATAGTGTTTCCGTTTTTTTCCTTGTTTTTTAGGAGTTGCTTCTATGCTGATGAGACTTAAATTTGGCCAAATTTTGATTTTGCTACTTGTTCATTTGGCCCTTCCCCAAATAATAGTTCAGCATATCCTTATCACAAAATCAACACGCTGGAAATCCGAGCCTGGAGAAGCCATAGTGAGGACTGAGAACATGACGAGCTGCCCTTCTGCCTCACCCGCTCCTTCGGGTCTCGCCCACACTGCCCCTGGGAAATGTGAGAAGAAAGGCAGGCTAAGTAATAAGTAAACGAAGGCACTCCTTTTCTGGCACACATTTATAGATAGCTTTAAACAGTAAAGAAAATCCACATGTCATTACCAATCATTGAGGTATGTTAATTGGAAGAGGGAGATTTTGTTTCAGACTGGGAGTGATGGGTACCTCTGAGGAAGGACATGTCGCAAGTGTGTGAACATCTCAACTGAACATAGTCAAGGACAGTTGGCCTTTTTACACCTTGCTTGCTTTATTTAACTCCAGGTCCACACAACTTTTCATTTAGTAGATAGTAACGTCACAAATACAGTAATCAAAATTAGTGTATAGAGTAGTCCGAGTGTGAAATTTCTTTAACGGAACAAACTCTAAGTGGATCTACTGATATGATTGATGGCAAAACAATCTGTGAGAGAACCATTTATTTGTGTAGTGCTTAAAAGTGTAGGTTTTAGATATAACACACACACGCACACACACAGAAATACACCTGCTACCTAGTGCAAAGCTTTGTGCAAATTATAGTCTACCACAGCTTGTATGCACCGTCTGGTCCCCTGGGTAGATGCTCATTAGGCAATTGTGAATCAGGAGGAGGCCTCAGAAAGAATAAGGGAGACGGAGTGGGGACAGACAACACCTCACAGTGCTTCACTGCTGAGTAGTTGCTCTTGTTCCTCACCAACCAATTACCTGAAAGCTTTTAAGGGCAAAAATAATGATTATTCTTTATTGATCATCTCCTTTTCCTCCATCTTACCCCCCTCATCCCTACTTTTTTTATAATATTTTCTAATGAGTCATTTATTTTTCCCCAAATAAATTTTTTTTTATCAACTACCAACAAGTACAAATTCTAAAACTCAGGTGGTTCAGTTCAATACAGTAAGATTTTTCAGTAATAAATGATCAACTAATGTTTGAGCTCTTAGGCTCTAAAAGTTTATATTTCGTGCCTACATATTTAATTCTCAATGTCAGCTAAAATATGTTTTCTTTAAAATAAAACCCCAAACTACTCTTTGCTGCAATTCTCACTCTTTGTCTTGGTTATTATTAAACCTGACAAACTATTGACTACTATTCAAAAATTTGCAAGAATATCGGAACTGGAATGATAACCCCTGTGAAACTTAAGGCTTGGAATTTATTGATTCAAACTCCTTATTTTCAGTTGAGTAAAATGAGAGTCAGAATGATTTGCCCAAGTTCACACCATTAGCTAATCGAGAGATCCTGAACTAGGATCCTATTATACGCACAGCCTCTCTTAGCAGATGCTAATTAAGTAATATCACAAACCTTCTTTTTGGTAAGAAAACATACATTTCTACACCTGAAAAGATAATCTATTGATTAATCTTGCCTTGTTTCTCCTGTCAAAATATTGATTAGCCATTATGAAGTTATAACACAAATGATTTTGAACTACTTTAACTATACAAGATAGGTGTACTCCTTTTCTCGTAGTTCATGTCTTCAGCGATTTCCTCAAATCACAACCACTCGACACTCTAAAGTTAACTGGAAATCATCCATACGTGCACAAACATTTAGTATCATTCACAGTTCACACAGAAAAGGTACAGTGAAAGAATCTGCATGATTAGATGTAAAGCTGAGGTCAGAAATGAATAAAATTATATCACGGACAATACTTGCTTTATTTTAGTAACCAGTTCAAAGAGCTAAGTAGCATATTCACAATAGATATAAAAATAAATATCCAGTAAGAGTAAAGAGTATCCTGGGGTGTGTGGGTGGGTCAGTCAGTGAAGCGTCTGCATTCGGCTCAGATCATGAACCCAGGGTTCTGGGTTCAAGTCTGACATCCGGCTCCCTCTTCAATGGGGAGCCTGCTTCTCCCTCTCCCTCGGCCCTTCCCCTCCTCATGCTTGCTCTCTCTCTCTTTGTCAAATAAATAAATAAAATCTTTTAAAAAACCACACAGAGTAAAGAGTTTCTTGAAAGAGACCCTATTTAGAGATGGAAGCTGTTTTATCTATTCTAGAACAACAGAGGGCAAAAAATCAAAAGCTGCTGTGCTAACTCATGCCGAGCATTACTGCACCTAATTTGCTTGATCTGCAAATATTATAAGATAGGGGTCAATATATGATCTTCAGGGCTGTTAGACTTACTGCTGACTATGGTCCTCAATGGGATTAAGCCAATGGATTTTATCACAGGCACCTCAGCATTTATTTCTTCCCGCATTAATAAAATATTACAGTGATCGCTTGGTGTGAGTCAGACGGTGTTGCAGATGCTACAGATTAGTGCTGAGCAAACACGGTCTCTTAACTTCTGGTTTCGTTGAGAGACAGATATCATCAAATTAACTCCCAAATGAATGTAAATTGGAACCGCGATGAGTGTTGGGAAACACCGTGCACGTTGCTAGGAGAGATTAAGTAGGGAATTCCCTGGTTCTCTACCGTCCTAACTCTTGTCTCCCACACAGCACTCATCAATACTGCTTACCAAAGGAGGAACAGGCTTAAAAGCAAGTTTAAGGAATTTCTGGAAAACTGAGCCGCTGAGTTCCTAAACTGCGTGAAAATAGGAAGAGCAGTAGGAACAATTCTAAATATGTGTTAACTCCATTTTGCTTTCCTGATTTCCTTCTGCTGCTCTCTGATGTCTGCTGAAGGCCTTTCCCAGGTTGGACGCACCCCTTCTTTCTGTCTTTTTCTTTACCTGTTTATTTTAGAAAGGATTCGTGCAGCCCACACCTTTAGGTGAAGATAGAGAGCCTGAGCATTTTCTTTTGTAGGGTGCTTGGATTCCTAACATTAAAGCACTTCAACGGAGCAAAAACTCTTTTGCTGGAAAACCTCAGACTCAGAACAGCAGTGCGTATTTGCTAAACTAGTACTTTTCCACAGGGCTAATCGGTTCCTGAGTCTGGGAAATATGGGACCTGTGTGATCTCTCCCATATTTTAGCTTTGATATGGGCTTAGCTTTAAAAAAAAATTAGTCTGCCTGTGAATTGTGTGCATGTGTGTGTATGTGTGGGTGTGTTTGTGTAATTAGACATTTGAAAAATAGTCTTCCTTTTAATATAAAAATTTTATACAGTTGGATAAAACCAATCCTTATTCAAGGATTTATCAACTATAACATGTTTGATATTGAAACTTCACTTTGGTAGCAAGGTTTTCTTCTAAAATCTAATTTACAAATTTATATTATTTTCAAAATATGCACTATTTATTATCTAATTATTATCTAATTATCTAATTATTATTATCTATTATCTAGTAATTATCTAATTATTATCTATGTTAGGTAGTTTTCATTTTCATTCAATTTATAGCAACTTTTTACCATGTGATTACATTTCAGGCAATATATCTGTTAAATAAAACCTCATGTAATAATGGTTTGTACAGAGCAGAACCATAGACTTGCCAAAATTTGTCATTAAGAAAGCTTACTTTGTCAAATATTAGGACAACTATTTTATATTCTTGCAAATTTATCCTAGAAGTTATACATTATCAGTTCACAATGAAATATATTAGAATGAATTTAGGGATCTTAATACTAGTATTTTTGTAAGATCAGTTTTTCCAAGATGTTAAGCAATGTATAGTACTGATTTTTTTAAAAAATTACAATTGTAAGTTGGACACTCCAGATGGTCATTGTCCTTCTTGTAACCTATTTTATCAGTAAATAGTTTATTAAATATAATGTGTTTAGTTTATAAACACACATATAAAGCACTAAAAACTTTATTTAAAATAATAGCATGTAAAAAGACTTTGCCAGACTTCTGAATAATTTCTACAAGTGCTGAAAGCACCCATGGAGATAGTAGGCTTTAACAGTTGGAATTGCTTTGAAAATGTAGTCTCCTAAATTCCAATATGACATTTTCCACTTCATTTATATGTTATCAGGTAAATAACATAAAATCGCAGGGGGAAAAAAAATCTCCTTTCCCATAAACTTCAGATAAGAGTATTGTTATTGTTATAATTCTAGAACACGTGTTTGTCTTCTAAAAAATCACCCTGTATCTCCAGGGAACTATTCTCTAATTAGTATACTGATAGTTCCCTGTACGCACCATAATCTATATTTCTTCATAGTTGGATAAAGGATCTTCTTCCCTTTAGTGCTGTCTTACCCTTTAAGAATATGAGAGGACAGTATTCTGTGTCACTGAACAAAAGCTGCTCTCTTTAATACACTTAATGTAAGTGCATGATGTTTTTAACCTTTGTGACCTATACTATTTGATCAGTCCCAAAACTGCATTTGATACATGTATTTTATTTTTTATTTTTATTTTTTTGCACAACAGTATGCTAAACTTAATTTAGTTGACATCAGCAGCATTTCTAGATGTGGCTCTCTTTGGCTGCCTTTCAGTCTCATGGGCTATATAAAAAAATACATAAATTATTAAGTTTAGCATCATTGAAAACATGTGCATCTATGTAAAAATGTCATACATTCAGTGGCTCCAATCTGTGGCTGTGGTCATACAAACCCATAAACGTGCACAATCTTGTGTATTGATTCAAATAAACAAAATCCAGTTGGATACATAACCTGATATTGTGGTTTGGGTAGGTACCATTTTATTTTGTCGAACATCAAATGGGAAGAGTAATAGAATACACATATTGTTTGGGTTAGTTGGCACTTCCTTGCTCTAACAAATATGACCTACCCTTTAAAGTCAAATCACTAATTCAGTGTTGTGGTTTGGTAACAACAGGACCTTTTCCACTTTCCAATATTTGTCATCGTTTGAAAATATGGTCTAGATGTATGCATTTTATTTTATTTTTTTTTTTTTTAAAGATTTTATTTATTTATTTGACAGAGAGAGATCACAGTAGACAGAGAGGCAGGCAGAGAGAGAGAGAGGGAAGCAGGCTCCCTGCTGAGCAGAGAGCCCGATGTGGGACTCGATCCCAGGACCCCGAGATCATGACCTGAGCCGAAGGCAGCGGCTTAACCCACTGAGCCACCCAGGCGCCCCTAGATGTATGCATTTTATAATAAAATGTTTGCATTGTTCTGTTAATTGTTCTTGGGTGACCTCTCTAGTATCAATTGTTAGGGAAGGGAAGACGTAAATGACAAGTAAAGAGAAAGATGTTATTTAATTTTAGTCTGATGAGAGTGAGATGATAGTAGCTCTATTAAATTCTTTTAATTTAACATCTGTTTTTTATAATGACAATTTAAATGGTTATTTCTACGTGTAACCCTAAATCAAGCATTCTAAAGACTGGTCAGATTATGCACATATACACATTTTCCTATGATTCCTTTTTTGACCTGTTTCTGTGAAAATAATTTATAATATTTTTTCTATAGGAAAAATCAGTCTTTTCTCCAGCAAGTTTATTTTAAATTTGTATTTCATCATTGATAATTTAGGAAAGGTCCCTTCAGTCTTATAACTTGCTATAGCAAAGGTCATATAAACATTGAGGATTGTTCTCAAATTGCAGGAAATTCTACTAAGTTTCTTTTTTTTCCCCATATAAAAGCTATGAAGTTTCAGAACATTTCAGGTTCTCCTAGACAGTGGAGAATCACTGCTCTCCTTGGTCTTGCACTCATTCACTGGAGCCTTGAAATGCAAATCACAGGGCTTTAAGCATAAGCTTTATTACTTTCATGTTATATCTACCTCTGTGCAGACCCTATGAAGTAGATGTTACTGTTATTTGCATGCCAGAAATAAGGATGCCAAGGCTTAGAAACATCGAGAGATTGCCCTCTAATATCACAGATCAAGTAATCCGGAGCTGCTTGGGTTCAGGTCCAATTTGTTTAGTCTGATGTGTATCTCTTTATTCTCCAGTTACCTACACTTCTTTAGCTCTAGTGCTGTGATTATTATTCATTTCGAGGCCTTCAAAACTTAGAATCCATGAGCATTTATTTTGACTCTGTCTAGATATCACTGAGTGATGGTGGGATATGCCTATTATCACACCAAACTAATTTATTCAGTCCTTTATTCGCCAACTATTTATTTGGTATCTGCTCAATGTTTACATACTCCTAGGCTCTGGAAAGATAAAGATGAGTGAGAAAGATATGGTCCTTGCTCTCACACATCTTTTAATCTAGTGAAAATAATGATGAGAGATTACAGACAAATGAGAAACGAAGATATGTGTTCTGGGACACTTAATTCTATAGACAAGGAAAACTGATAAGTGGAAAAAGTCAATATCATGAAGAAGTGTAAGACTTAGCCAGTAAAAGAGAAGGTAGATAAATCAGCATGTTCCAACTCCCAGGGATCAATATGTGAGGATCCTTTTTATTGTATTTATTTGCCTGGGAATGTCCTTTGCCAAGAGGTGCCTAAGCAAGCACTTATTCATTTGCCAAGGACCAGTGAACATGTTAACTCTTTAAAGGCCTTTTATGAGCCTGACAAGCTATTAGTTTCTTTGATGTAGGTGTTTTCTTATTTATATATGGAGAAAATAATTGCCTTTAGTGAACTTTTAGCACAATGCTTGCTGTAAAGCTGTCATTAAATTATTGTTATCAGTTATTGCTACTAGTCTGTGGTCTCACCATTTTTGGGATTCAGTTGCAGCACTCCGAGCTTCATGTGCTTTAATAATAATCATTAGTTAGCTAGTTATTTTGCCATTTACAGATTTGCCCACAAAAGAGGAGGTCATTCTTGGGCATGACTAAGTAACCAGAATAGTGCCACCTCGTAGGAATTTCAAAGAAACAAAAATTGTTCTTGTGAAATGAAAGGATATTCAGTTATTCTTCTTCAAATGAGTTTCCTGCATTAAAAAATGGAAACTTTTGGAAGAAATATATGCTTTAATTGGATAAAAGAAGAGGTCTCTAGACTTTTCTCAGTGTACACCTCTTTGAGTGAAAATTACCTGAATACATCCCAATACATGTACATTTATTTATAAATGAGGTGCATTTACTATTGTACTAATACATTATGTATATTATAAAACATTCATGGAATAGGAATTAGGAATAAAATAATTTAACTAATTTTCAAGGATTTTTTTTTTTTTTTTTTTTTTTTTTTTTTTTTTTGTGAGCGAGAGGGAGAAAGAGAGAGCAGCAAGCACCAGTGGGAGAAGGGAAAGGGAGAAGCAGAGTCTCCCCTGAGCAGGGAGCCCGATGCAGGGATCGATCCCAGGACCCAGGAATCATCAACTGAGTGAAAGACAGACACTTAACTGAGCCACCCAGGCACCCCAGGAATAAAATAATTATTAAATAAATAATGTTTCCATATACTTCCACCATATTAAATCTCTTTGATGTAACTCCTCATATTTTAAATAGTCTTAACATTTTTTATATTTTTATATGGTTTCTTGACACATCTGATATCATCATTGATTTTTACTTCATGATGCATGGTTCAAAGAGTTTATACTTACAGAAGACAAGTCAGCTCTACAGAAGAAAAGTCAGCTCTACCTCTTTTTTTTTTAAATTTCATTTGTGTTTGTATTCGTAGTATAATCTTCAGTCTGAGCCTTAACATGAGATAATTTAACTCTCCATTTATTTTTGATAAAGATTAATATTCATTCAAGCTGAAATATTGTATTTCTGACATGACCAAACCAGGATAACTTATCTATTTGGAGATCAATGTCCCGGAATTATATTTAACAGCTATAATTTATGGCTATATGATAAGATTTTGAAGTAGTTTTTATCACTTAGGAGGGTTTCTTAAAATATGGGAATTCTCAGGTCCCAACTACCATAGATTTTATTCAATAGATTAAACTCAATTTTAATGTACTCCCCCAGTGATTCTAAAACACACTTAAAATTGGTAACTAGAGGATATAAATTCTAGTATTATCTGTGCAGTTAAAAAACAAAAACAAAAACAAAACTCCCTCTTTCTTAATCATGGTTAATTGTAGAACTCTTAAGTAGACTATGGCCCATGTTTACATTCTGAGTGGTAACAAGTGTTACATAGCTTACAAGGCCACATCCTCCATAAACACAGGCTTACGTGGTGAAGAATCTGAGGAGAAAGAGTTTGTAGTTCCAGCTGCCAGAGAAAAATACTATAGGTTGTTCTCTAGAGCCCAGAAAGAAAAGGAAAAGAAGAAAAATCTAGGAGCCCTGAGGGGCGGGAAGAGATTCCTATTAATGAATGGTGGAAATGGTTGCGTTGGCTTCTCTGACAATGTCCTCAATGAATTAGAGTTCAGAGTGTGCACCGATCATATTTTATTCATGTTTGTATTTCAACGGTTTTATTCATACATGGTCCATGTTAATAGTAATATCAGATGGAGGACATTTTGGTTTTCTCAGCAATATACTATGGATTCTATAGCTATTCTCTCTCATACAGTATTATATGTGAGTTTAGATTACCTCACCGATGCAATATACCTAGTAAAAATAGTTGCATAGTTACATTTAAATATTTATTTTTAAGTAAGATTTCTAATATAAGTATGCAGAGTCAAAACTCTTGCACCCACATATAGCATACATTCATAGGAAAACTATTCCAGAACACAGAAGTCTTTCAATGATGTGAGTATAATCAAAACATGTGCTTCTTATTGGACATACAGTATTAGTGGTAGAAGATTTACATAAATCTATAATTATACACTCAGGTATCATCATACTACACCTAGCAATATGGTTTAACCATCTCAGAAGAAATAGAAATTACCATGAATAAATAAAAATAAATATTGCCATAAAAATATAAATTATTATTAATCTTTTTAAAGATTTTATTTATTTGTTTGACAGAAAGAGAGAGAGCACAAGCAGGGGGAGCGGCAGACTGCTGGAGAGGAAAAAGCCAGCTCCCCGCTAAGCGGAGAGCCTGACAAGGGGCTCCATCCCCAGCCTGAGGCAGATGCTTAACCGACTGAGCCACCCAGGCACCCCGATAAATACAAATTATTGAATGAGCAAGTGTTTATATAGAAATAAATACCACACTTAAAGTCTCCCATAGTTGACTCATAAGATTTTCATCAATATTATTTCATCAATAGGAAATTTCAGATCAGCAAAACTTAACTATATACTCTGATATATCATTAGCAAAATATCATTAAAGTCCTCCACAATATATTTGTTTGCTTTTGACTTTAATAATACAAAATTGGTACTTTATTTTATTTCTTTTAGAACTTTATTTTTTAAATTTGCTTTATGTCCTTTCTTTCTTTCAGGTATTATATTCTTTATATTAACAATTGGTAATATATCCTAGATGTTCTGAGTCAGATCTGGACACTGTGTGTTGTGCCTGTGTGCCTAAACAATTCACTTTTCTATTTACACTTCGGTTTCTTGGGCTATATCAATAAGTAACCTCGACGTATTTTGATAAGAATAAATATGGGTGATGCATTCAGAGTCTTTTAAATTTTTTTTTCTCTCCAAACAAAGTTCTATTAATAAATTTATGTTCAGGTTATCATTATGCAATTTCTGGCCACACTTTTTCCCCTAGAGAGAAATGAAAAATGTTTATTGGTACTGTCTTCATTCATTTTGATTCACATTTTATAAATGGCTCAAGTCATTAATTTAGATGATTAAGTCATATGATTACTGGAAGAAAAATATTAATAGTTTCTGATTTAAAAAACATGAGGTTTTATCTCAGTTCTTTACCCTGCCTACTGTGCAACTTTGGACAACTCGTTTAACCTCTCTGGATTTTAGCTTTCTTGTGTATAAAATTAGAATAACAGTAACACTGCCTTATCTGCATTATCTTATTGGTAGAAGGGATTAAAAAGATAATAGATGTAAATGGACTTTGTAATGCCTAAAGATGACTACAGATTTAAACTTAGTGCTTCACTTTTGCCTGAAAAAGAGACAATGCTGTTTGAAAGATAACTATTGAGAGGGTGTTGACACAGAATGAAAGGAACTCTCTGGTTCTTTGATCTCAATATAGTGATCATTTAAACCCATGGTACAATCAGTTGGTTCAGGTCAGAGGGCCCAGGACCTGATTATAGAGAATCACGTTGCACAAACTGTAGGACAAAGAATTCAACAGAAAACTGCATCAGAGCAGTAAAGAAGTTGAAGCAGCAAACTGCACTTTTTTTTATATGTAAGGGTCAGGGTCAGGTGAAAAAGTGATGGAGAAGTTCAGAAGGCCTTGACTTGAAGTCTTTTCAAGCAGACCTGTGCTCTAATACTGTGACCCTAGCAGAGAAACAGAAAAAAATTAGCATGGAGCCCATTGAACCATTAGAGAAGACATGATCAGTACACATTTGAACCGTCCTTTGTTCAAACAGCTAACTTCATTTTGGGAAGAGAGCAAAATAGGAGTAAAAAGCAACTTTAAAAAAAAAAAAGAATGTGATTAAAATGCAAACAAACATGCAAAAGGAAGCAAAAGAGAAAGTTAGATATCCCTCCATTGTTTGAAGTAGAAACTGGCATTTTCAAGATTAAGACTCTAACACGCCCTCACTTTGCAGCTGAGAAAACCAGGCCTAGAGAAGAGAGGTCATATACCATGGTTCACACAGACCAGAATTTGCATGTAGTTCTGTCTGGTATCAAACCCTGTGTTCTTGAACCCTGCATCATAAACTACAAGACGGGTGTGAAGACGTCCTCACTTGGTGATCAGCAAAGACAGTTTATTATGGTTAGTGCTCTCCACATATAAGGGAGTGTAAAACAGATAAATGAGTATGGAATAGCTCACTTTCTCGAATTGTCATCGCTCACGTGAAACGCATACACAAACGCACACAGACAAATAAGATGTCTCGTGGAAAATGTCGAATAAGGTTATGGGTATCTTTAGGAGAAAGCAGGAGGGAAAAATCTATATTAAAATAAACTTCATAATCAATATTATAAATAGCACCAAAAGAGTGAAGGAATAATAGCATTGACTTAAATGTCAAAGTCTCCTTTCATAAAAGCCGCTTTCCATCGTTAAAGAATTTCAACCTGCACTATTTTGTGCCACTCAGATTCATCACATGTAGGTTAACAGCCATCAAACAAGTCTTTGCTGAAGGCAAGACACAGAGGCAAACATAATAATCACTGCAGATAATAAGACTGCCAAAGGTTGCAGCGAGGTTTAGAAATCCCCAGTCAAATTTAACTGTCTGTTCTCAAGATGTGTACATTACCAGTCCAATTATCCTAATGCGTATTCCCATTTACAGAATACACACCCTTAAAACTAAAAAAAAAGAAAAAAAAAACCCAAAACAACACACATCTGAAAGTCTTTATCTCTCAAATTTATTTTGCTACCACTTTCACCCCTTGAGAAGCTAAACATTTCCTGGTGTTTATTCTTTTGACAGTGAGTTGACATTTTATTTAAACAAAGTCCTTTTCTAAGTAGTGAGAGATAAAGTTGGAATTTTGTATTTCAATGTCAAATTACTTTAGTGGAAAAAACTACCTAAGGAGGGTGTTGGCAGATAGGTAGAAACTAATGATTCCAGTGCAATACACACTTTAATTACAAATACTCCCTCTCTTTCTCTTCTCTGTCACACACACTCGTGTGTGTGTGGTGGTGGTGTGTGTGTCTGCTAATCGCTAACGTTTAAACTGACATATCATTTTCCACTTTTTGTTAAAGATGAATTCAGGTGATTTACTTTTCTGTGTATAGAGGATCTGAGCTGTTATAAGACTATAGACAGAATTAAATGATGTTTTCAAAGCTTAATTTGAGAAAATTTTCATGCCTCCCCCCCCCCCGCCCCGCCATGCGCCCCCGCCTTGGCTAGTCATGGTATAAGGATCCCTTCTCTCTATCTCCGAGAAAGGAAGGCATTGGAGTATATTTCAGTCTCCAGTGGATCTCCTGCCCTGGGAGTGCATCATGCAGGAGGAATGTAACTCTGACCTTGGGGCTAGGAGCTAACTATCAATTTGCACTTCTGCTGCCTCTACCACACTGTTCACAGAGCTTCCTGATACTACAATGATAAGTGAGCAAAGGGTTGGCAAAAATGTCATGGTCTCTTAAAAATTATTTATGAGTCAACAGATTTTTGCCTCACTTCTTGATAACACTTTATAAAGGAAGCTTTATAGAGAAAGTTGTTTATGCCCTTTACATAAAAGCACGCTAGGGACAGCGCCTTCTATTTCTAAAAAAATGTACAGAAATTGGACTATTGATAGAATTACTGAATATTAGGGCTTAACAGAAATCTAGGGATAATTTCGCCTTTGTTTTTACCTTATCGGAGAGACAACTGAAGTCCAGAGAATTTATTTTTTATTTTTATTTATTTTTTTAAAGATTTTATCCATTTATTTGACAGACAGAGACACAGAGAGAGAGGGAACACAAGCAGGGGGAGTGGGAGAGGGAGAAGCAAGCTCCCCGCTGAGCAAGGAGCCTGACGCAGGACTGATCTCAGGACCCTGGGATCATGACCTGAGCCAAAGGCAGACACTTAACTAACTGAGCCACCCAGGTGCCCGAGTCCAGAGAATTTAAATAACTTTGTTGAATACCTTCCATCACCTAGAATTATAGCAAATCCTGGAGGAGTGTCAGTGCTGTGCTCTCTAAGAAGTGTGACACACTTCTCACATACTTTAGTTCACCTTGTAACTTAAAATGCCTGACTTCATGCATTAGTGGAAATACGGAATGGGAATATTCTAGCTGAAAATCATTAGAGTTCATCTAGTGGAATCTCTTCTTTTGCAAGTAGGTAAACAGGCCCACCAAACTTGGATCAAGTAACAGTAAACTTGCCTAAAGCAAGAGCAATAGATGTGGATCTGGAATCTGGATGTTTTAACTCCTAGCCTGGTGTTATGATATCAGAGTTGAGTATATCATGTTGTTCACACACTAGCAAAACCCAGTTACATCCATGCTCATCCCTTTTCCTCTTTTTTCCTGTGCTCCATTTTGTCCTTTGCTCAAAATCATTAAGTATTACAAAGAACTGTATTGTCACAGTAATGATAATTTCTTATACAATCCCCAAATTTCCATGCCTTAATACAGAAAGTAGCAGTAGCAGCAACATCACCTACATATGTATGCAGATCTGCGTAAGTCAGACAGCTGGAGGGAATGGAGAAGGCAAAGGGGAAGAGGCTCTTGTATTCTCTGCTGATGGGAGGGGGAGCCATGGAAGCTTGCTGTGGTCAAACTGTAGGATCGCAGATAGGAGAACCATCTCACTCTGACATGATTTACTGTTGGGGTGAGCGCGGCAGTGCACAAACAGACCTCATGCTTTTGTCTGGGCGATGCACAGCACCCTACTTCAAAATTTCATGGTTACAATTCATAACACAGAGAAGTGCTTCCAAAATTGGTCTTATCGTAATTCAAAAGCAGTAATTCAGGAGAATGCTTATGTTAGTAAAAGTTCAGAGGAATACATTGTATGTCAGAGATAAAAATCATTTAAATCTCACCTGATGTTTACTGACTGTTTTTCAAATTCAGAGCAAAAGAAGGATACCAATATTGTTTGGGGCTGTTGTAGCACCTTAGTATTCTGGATCTAACATAAAGAGGGTGTACCTACTTTTCCTGAAGTCACACTCCTTTTATGTAAGTTACAATAGCACCCTTAACTCCTCTTGATAATGTGTTGTTGTTTGTAACACAAACACCTAAACCAATTTATAGAAACTAAATGGTACAGAATGTAGTTACTAATGTTGAAATTGTCTGTGCTCACAACGTTTCTTGTTAATTATATTAATAAATTATATTATATCTATAACTTGTGTTTATGTTAATATAAATTATATGAATAAATATCTGTTGAAGAAATGGAGGAAAAAAATGAACAAATTTGGATTTGGAGAAAAACAAGAAAAAATAAACATAAAACCAATCCTATCCCAGATTGTAATGATGTTTTAATCTATACCCAAACAGAATTTTTTCTATGCACATATGCACAAATATATAGACACGTTCATTTTTTTAAAAATATAAAATCATTTTCATGTATACTGGTATATTCTAGGTTATTTCCTTGTCGATATCCCAAATTGTTTTTAAGATCATATGATATCTCATTTTATGGCTGGGAAATAATTATTCATCAGTCTTGTATTGTTGGAAATCAATTAGTTTCCATATATTTATTTTATTTATTTATTTATTTTTTTTTAGAGAGGTGGAGGGAGGGGGCAGAGGGAGAGAGAGAATCTTAAGCAGGCTCCACATCTAACACATAGCCTGATCCTGGTGGGGCTCAACTTCTCCAACTTGAGATCGTGACCTGAGCAGAGATCAAGAGTTGCACGCTCTACCGAGTGAGCCAGCCAAGCACCCTCAATTATTTCTTAATTGAAGCAGAGCATCATGATGTGGCCTTTTGTTGCCATTTTTATAAGTGGAAATAACCATGTCTAAAGTGGCCCAAATGCAGGAGAGAGGGCACTAATATGTGGAGTAATTTTCCAACTCTATCAATAACATCTACTTTAATCAGGGAGGCATTGCAACTTTCCACTCAGTTCACTTCTGATTTGTTCAAATATTTTGGCTACATTTAATAAAAAATAAGAAAACAAAAACAAGAAAATGACTTTTTATGTAACCATAGATTTTCCCACTGGTATCCAGATACCTTCATTGTAAAAGAAGTTTTATATTAAACATTATATATGTACATATATGTAATGATACTAAACATTATATATAGTCATGTTTATATATATATATGTGTGTGTGTGTGTGTGTGTGTGTGTGTGTGGAGAGAGAGAGAGAGAGTGTTAAAAATTAAGACCGTTGAGGATTTTCTGTTGTTGAAGTATTTAAGGGTCATCTAATTATTTTTCACCCTGTTATGCTATAAATATTGAGTGGAATAAATCCAACAAACAGGTATTCCCTAAAAACTGAGATGTCTGTCTTCCCTGGTGATATTTTTAAAATCCATGCTTCATGTGGATAAATACAAAAATCTTAATTTTTCCTCCTCACCACAGGATCCTATCCTTATCCAAGAAGATTTTGTCTGGCTTCATTTTGACTAGTTTGTTTCTTGAAATCAATATATTTGTTTCCTACTCCAAGTACAGAGTTATACATTGGCTATGGTTTTCAAACCACGGTATCTGGGGCGTTTCCTTTTTGAGGATGGCTGCCCTCGATTTTCCAGTGGAAAAAGAGCAAGCTGTGTTCTTATGACTTGTCACTCTTCCTGTTCCCTCTTCTCCTTTCCCTTTCCCCTTCCTTCTTCTCTTCCTGAACAATTCAGCCTCTAGGTGGGGCAGAGCACGGTAAGCAAGGCATGAGCTCACTTTGGGGTGGGTCTGGTGAGCAATGTTCGGAATCAAAGCAGAACGAGGAAGTCATCCCTACGGATAGGGTGGGGTAGCCTGGTGTGGGACATCCTTGTGGAGGGATGGCCGGCTCTGGGGTTTCAGAGCCCAAGTAGGGTGGAAGGATGTTTGTATGTGGGGTGGATGAGTGTGAGATGAAGGTAGTGTTTATCTTAGAGCAAGAGTTGCTAAACGAGGTGTCCATATAGGGGATGGGGGACTGCGGTTAGTAGTTAGAAACTGGTTAGTATACAGGGTGAATGAAATGTTAATAAGTTAAGAACAATGGGACGGAGGTTTCTCACTGCCCAAGAAGGAAGTTACAAATATGGAAACGGAGAAAACTAGAATGGACCCTGAGATGTGAGTGAAAGTGGGGTGTGAACTCATGGGTTCCAGCAACTGCAGATTTAGAAATAAATATAAGTGCAAATACATGGGACGCCTGGGTGGCTCAGTCGGTTAAGCAACTGCTTTCAGCTCAAGCCACGATCGCAGGGTTCTGGGGTCAAGCTCTGCATCAGGCTCCTTGCTCAGCGGGGAGCCTGCTTCTCCCTCTGCCTGCTGCTCCCCCTGCTTGTGCTTGCTCGCTCGCTTGCTCCCTCTCCGACAAATAAATAAAAAGAATAATAAATGCAAATATGTAATATATGTACATATACATGTAAGTATAGTATGTATAGTCTCTATCTAGATTATAAGTACGTCATATCAATGTAGTTTAAATATATACACCGTATTTATTCATACACTTACTGTATCTTCTCAAGAACAGGGTCTTGGAGCAGTAAGCTAGCTTGCATCTTCCGTATTATACGAAACCAAAGTCTGACGGCAGATGTTTTAGATTGCTCGTTCCCTGGTTGATCTGGATAATTGTCGTGGGTTCTTTAAAACCATTCCAAGCATCACCCTCCCTGGGAGGCTTCTTTGATATTCTCCAGACTGTCAGCTGTCAATTTCCATCCTCCCTGGGTCTGCTTCTATCAGAGCATCTATTACTCTGTTTATTTACTTCTTGATCCCACACCCCTGTGCTCCTCCTTCGATGATTTTCTCACCAGAGCTAATGTAGAATAGACACTCATCAGCGTTTGTCCATCACAAATGTGAAGGTGCATGAGAGAAAGGACACATTTCAGGTGAAAGAACACAAGCTTTGATATTCCTAAAATCTTGGTTAGTATCTTTATGCTGTAACTTACTGGTTTTGGAAACTTGGATGAGTTTCCTAATTTCTTTGAGCCTGAGTTTCTTCATCTGCAAAGTTTTAATATTATTTCTCTTACCTTGCAATGTGTGATTTTTATTTTCAGGGATGTAGAAGAGTAAGTATATAATGAACAGATACATGAAGTTTATTTCTAAATGTTAATTGAGTGTTATGTGAGTAATGATTTCTATTCCATACTGATTTCTATTCCATGCATGAAATAATAACTTGCTTATGAATAGACATTGAATGAAACGATGGTTGGTTGACTATAGACACACACACATTCAAAAATTCTCCCTTCACACTAGCTTTATTTTCATTACTCTTTTCATATTTTGAGAAATCTCTCATTTCTCAGTTTTTATAAACGCTCTTTGGAGAATGAGTATCTTTCTAAAAAGGTAAATATTTTCTAAGAAAGAAAATGAAGTATTTCGTGAATTCCATTTCCTAAGATTTAAATCTGTTTTTTACCCTTTATGGCATCTTTATATATACACACATACTTTTTACTTGAAAGTGCATTGAATTGGCTATCAACAAGTCACATCTAGCCAAATGGAAAATGTAAAAGCTGGTCTAGATAACTATCAGCAATTTTGATTTAGATCATTATTCCCTTGAATTAACTGAAAACTGTGATAACAACATCAGTTGTCTCAGCCGGCTTGGGCTGTCACAGGAAAACACCAAAGACTGGGTTGCTTAAACAACAGAAATTTATTTTCTCACAGGGCTGCTGGCTGAAGAATTCTGGGATCAAGGTGTCAGCAAGGTTGTTTTCTGGTGAAGGCACTCTTCCTTGCTTGTAGATGGCTACCTTCTTGCTATGTCCACATGTGGCCTTTCCTTAGTGTGTGTGGGAGGAAAGAAAGCAGACAAACTCTCTAGTGTCTCTTCTTGCAAGGATACTAATCCTATCGGAACAGGTCCCACCCTAATGACCTCTTCGAACCTCAGTTACTTTAGAGGCCCCATCTCCAAATTAAGCTAGTTTAGTGTTTAGGTCTTCAACATATGAATTTTGGAGGGGGCACATTCAGTCCATAATATCAGTATTAATAGGAATTAATTTCATCTTTAGTTGTGCTTATTAAAAAAAAATCTATCAATCTCATACATTTGCAGGCAATAGATTGAATAAATTTCGTATATGGACATCTTTAGTCACATTTATTTTCACAGCCAATTTTTGCCAAAGATTTTATTTCTAAAAATGTATCTAATATATTCTGAGAAGTTAAAATGATACATATGTTCAAGGATTTCCAATTCAGGATCAAAGTAATAACAAAAAACTGGAAGCAACTTAAAGGTTTATTTCTAACTAAATGATTATGTAAATTTTGATATGTCAATATGATGGAATAATATGTAGCTGTTCAAAAGAATATGGGAGATAATAATGTAGTATTGGTATGGAAATATGACTAATTTATATTTTTACTGCAAACAAGATAGTTGAGCAGAGTTACTTGTTTAAAACAAATGATTTATGTAGATATGGTAACAATACTAAATATTAGCAAGAAAATGTATGTAAATATAATAAATATCTTAAAAGGAGACCCTGTAAGGAAGAAGGAGTAAAGTGAGAGGTATTTTTCATTTTAGTCTCTACACTTCTTTAATTTTTAAATTATGTTTACCATGAGTATACATTACCTTTCAAATAATTGTTCAAAAGATTTTCTATAGCTTGTTAGAATGAGTAAATAGAAGGGAGTGGAAGCCATGAGGCCTGTCCTATAAAACCTACCTTATTCAGCAGCTTGTTTAGATCTAACACAGAGATCTGTTATTAAACACATATTTAACACCTACTTCTTTTTTAAAAATCTACTTTGTCTAAAAGATAGAACTGTGATGTTACCATAAAATTTATAAAATTATAGGTGCGCCTGGGTGGCTCAGTGGGTTAAGGCCTCTGCCTTTGGCTCAAGTCATGATCCCAGGGTCATGGGATCAAGCCCCGCATGGGGCTCTCTGCTCAGCGGGGAGCCTGCTTCCTCCTCTCTCTCTCTGACTCTCTGCCTACTTGTGATCTCTCTGTCAAGTGAATAAATAAAATCTTAAAAAAAAAAAAAAGAAAAAAAGAAAAAAAATTTATAAAATTATAAAAAATAATAAAAAACAAGAATACTGTTAAAGGCACAGAGAAACATTGGTGAGCAATGCATTTATGTTACATCAAATTTTATTTGTCAGTGCAGATCGAGTTTTGAATTTTAATGGAGCATGTTGCATCAGCATATTTTGAGCCCTGGATATTAGCATGTGTTTTTAAACAAGCAAAAATGGATTTATGATTTTATGTTGCAAACATTATTTCTTAGAAAAGGTAGTAACTATATTGCCTTAAAAGTTTTACTTACTATACTATACAAATGCAATACATACACAAAACTATAAAAATAAAATGAAACTCATGAAACTTCCACATTGCACTAATTTTGATTTAAAAGTAGGAGAAATTTTCATTAAGTTACATTTCTCTTTTATCAATTCACCATTAAATTGTCAAAATCCAGGGCACCTGCGTGGCTTAGTTGGTTAAACTTCTACCTTCATCTCAGGTCATGATCTCAGGGTCCTGGGATGGAGTCCCATATCAGGCTCCTTACTCAGCAGAGAGTCTGCTTCTCCCTTCTCCTTCAGTCCCTTCCCCTGCTTGCTCTTTCTCTCTCTCTCTCTCAAATAAATAAGTAAAATCTTTTTAAAAAATTGTCAAAATCCTTATTTAGCCCTTCCCCATCAAATTCCCATATTTTTCTACAAATGCATTATTAATACATTTCCCTACAGTATTAACTCTTTTTAAAATTCCATGGTTTTCATATTTTATTCACTCTCTTCTGTAAATATTCTTTCTCAGCTTGAATTTGAATTTACATGACATTCTATTAAATATAAAGCTCTTTTTTTGAGAACTGAGCTCAGGAGTTAAGTTTTGGGAAAAAAATCTAAGGTATATGCATTCTATTTTTTTTTTTTTTTTAGGTTTGACAAATTAAACTTCATGTTGCAGGTGAAAATTTTAATCATTGGGAACTTTTTCAGCTTCAATCCAGAGACAACTCAGTAGCCTTATTTTTATAGTACTAGTTCACATTCTCCATCCCACCCCCCAGTATGGAACATGTCACAAATTTGTATGTCATCCTTGCATGGGGGTCATTCTAGCTTTCTCTGTATCATTCCATTTTTTTTTTTCCTTAAGTGTATATGCTGCTGAAGTGAGCACTCACATTCTTATTAAATGACACCCTTGTACAGTTGGTGACCTCTCTTTCGTTACTTAAATATGGAATTAAACTATAAACGATAGCAAATATTCCTTCAATTTCTGTGGTTGTGGAAGAACACCAGATAGCATATTTGCAGGCTTTGTGGGATAGTTTCAGTACCAAAAACGATTTTGAGCTCATAGTTTGCTTTGATGAAATGACTACACGAAGGGAAAGGCATTTTTCCAGTTTTAACAATAAAACCCTAAGATACTCATTTTTTTTTCCTGTTCCTATCCAAGAGAAATCTTTGTACCATAATCCAAAGATTTGCATCAAATTAGTTAGTATTGTTTAAAGGGAGGGTTGAACACAATCTCTTTTTTGGTATAGAAATATTATAGATGGCAAGCGCAGATGTTTTCAGAGCACATGCCATGTAGTCTTTTATTGAGTTTATATTGTGGAAATTTATGGTACTGTAAAGATTTATCTAGACATTACTGGGTAACTGATCGCAAATGAAAAAACCTTATAGTTCCTTATGAGGCCTGTGCATTAAGCACGATGACCTTTGTGCTTTTTCAAATAAAAATAAAATCATAAAAACAGTAATTGAGATCCTTTCCTACAGTTCTTTTTTTTGAAAAATGATAGCAAGCTAATTGACTCTTTATCCTTTGTATTTATCTTTTACTGCAAAATATTTATCCTGCTAGAAAATATTGCTCTAAAATTGTAAGTGTTCTGTCTATAAAGTGTAAGGATTAGGTCTGAAAATGTTTGAACAGGATAAAAATATCCACATCACTATCTTTGAAGCATTATCAATTTATACCACATTTAATTTGAAACATATGTAATATCTATAGGAATACATGTAACATAAAGTCTGCAGATAAAAACTTTGTATTCTTTGAGCAGAAAAGAAACATGATGATTTAATAAATTACAGTTGTTTACCATTTTGTCATAAAGAAATTTTAAAACAAGATCTCATTACTTGTAGTTGCAATCTCTCTTGGATTCTTTGTACAATAATACAAAAGTCTGCTTGTGATCATTAATGTATTTTTCCAAGAAAAATCATATTAAAAACAATGATTAACATTGGCAATAAATATGTGAATCAAATAATTTATAAATTAAAAAATTGTTCTTGTTTACCTTGTTAATTTTCCTACAATCAACTTGGCAGAGAGACATAGGAAACCATCAATTTCTAAATTTTTATTATATATATTAAATTTGTAATAGGCACAATGTTTTATCGTACTTTTTATATATTTAGTATAGGACAGCAACACATATTTTCATTTAAAACTGTGACTACTTTCTTATGTACTTCAGAGTTTTTGATGTTTGTCCTACTGATAGATATGTTCCTATTTTCATTTTTCTTATCAAATGTTTGCATAAAATGTCAATAAATATCCTGAAAATTCTAATTTGAGACTAAATAATTTTTATATGTCCAGATAAAAAAAGAGAAAGAAATAATCATCTGGATATTTTTCTACACTGTATGTCAATTTTCTGAATCATGTCTTTATTTTCATTTCTTGATCAGGTATTTGTCATCAACCAACCATTATGTTTACTGAGAAATGAAACAAACCAGAGATATCTCTATTCTATTGTTTCTATCTATTGATCAATCCATCTATCTATCTTGACAAAAATCTACAATGATCTAATATTTACTTCTAGTCTAAGATCTGAAAATCTCATCAGATAATTTGTGTTGACGCTTTCCAAGCTGCAGAGTTGAAATTTTGTTTTTTCTTCATGCAGTTTCCAGATTCTACTCTTTCTTTGGACACCTCCGTGTTTTGGAAAATTGTTTTTTAAAAAGACTTAGTGATTCCTTATTTTCTTCTCTTTCATTTTATCTCCTCTATTTTTCTTATTGTTTTGCCATCCTAAAAACCGCCACTTTTTGTGATTCCACTTTTTATGAAATATGGGACGATGAAGAGGAGGGTGACGAGAGAGAAAGGCAGATGCCCGCTTGACCACTCATTGTTTCAAGACTTGAAACCGACAAACTAAACAGAGTCAGTGTCTTGTGACCCATTTGTTTCTAATGTTGGCAATCCTTGAGGACCCCTGAGTTGACCAGTTTCTACAAAGCCTTATCACATAGTGGCCATAATATACTCTGTAAATTTTCCATAAGGTAAAAGAAAAAAAAAAGCACCTGGACTTGTTTCAATGTTTTTGGTTTTGTTTTTAATTTGATTTACTTCCTAATTAAAACAAACCCACAATTTTTCAACTTCTCTTTGTAAACCGCATTTCCTATCTCCATTGTATCTCTTTTCTTTTCTTTCTTTCTTTTTTTTTTTAATTTGACAGACAGAGATCACAAGTAGGCAGAGAGGCAGGCAGAGAGAGAGAAAGGGAAGCAGGCTCCCCTCTGAGCAGAGAGCCCAACCCAGGGCTCGATCCCAGAACCCCGGGACCATGACCCAAGCTGAAGGCAGAGACTTTAACCCACTGAGCCACCCAGGCGCCCCTGTATTTATTTTCTTATCCATGCGTTGTTCACTATAAAAAAGAAGAAATGTTCGGCTATAAAATAGAGCCTCTCTATTTTTAATAGAAAGAAAATATATGTCATCATATTTTAGAAATCCTGAAATTACATATAATCTTAAACCTTCAGAAGATAAACATCTGTAAAAAAAAAAAAAAACACGTATTAGTTTCTGAGATAATCCTTTTGTCTTAGAGATTTCATTCTCAAAGTATGCAGAATACTTTTCAAAATATGCTTGAAATGTTACACTGCTAAATGTGTCTTGATTCATCACTAATTTTATTATTTTTTTAATTTAAGTAATCTCTACATCCAACAGGAGGCTTGAACTCATGACCCTGGGACCAAGAGTTGCATGCTTCTCTGACAGAGCCTGCCAGGCGCCTCAATTCATTGCTAATTTTAAAAATATCTTCCAATAACTGAATATTTGATTCAATAAAATCACTTGAAAATATTTCTCATATTCAATAAGAACATTCAATGGAAATAGGACTTACTCCATTGGATCTTGTCCACAAAAATGGTCATTATTTTTAATAAAATAATTATTTGTAATAAAAAGCAGTATTGTTGAATTCCAAATATTGCATATTCCTGTTTGGTAATATATGTCTAATATGAGCATATCTTTAAGTGTCTTTGATGAAAAATCAAAATAAAGTGAGTAAAACTTTATAGCCTTATTTTTTCCTGCTAGCATTCCAAATGGAACACTGGAAATGATTAATATAAAAATTCTTCCAATAACAGAATTTTACATATTTAACATATTTAGGATTTCCCCTCTAACATGTCTCATTGAGCCTATTTCTAAATCTTTTAGTCCCTTATTCCTTCTGATCATTCTTTCCCAACTATGTACCTTGACAGCCTACTACTTATTTTCGACCCCATTGTTTGGATCCTAGTTTTAAGTGTAGACAAGTCCTAGTGTACATTTCCTTTCCAAACAGAAACAAACAACAACAACAACAACAACAAACCAACCTCGTACTGCTTTAAATAAAGCCTAGTTATCTTGAGTGGCAAAACTCGGACATCTTTTTCTGCAGTGCGTTTATTGACATCCAATCAGTATATTTTTCTTTTCCCACCACCACTTGCAGATTATTGCGCAACAGCTTTGACTATCCCTCTGTACCAGTGCGTCTTAAGACCAGTGCCCTTTTCATGTTGCTTACTCCCTTCATTCTCTTAAATCTATTTTTGCCACCCTGAGGCTCCTCTGTCTCATTCAGTCTCTCTGCAGTAAACTTTTTAGAGCCATTAGCAGAATCACATGCTTCTACTCTGACCAGCCATTACAACAATGATATTGCTCAAACTCTAAAAACCTCTTATTTCCCTCCCTTACTTTACCAAAATCAAAACTTTGGGTATCTTTACACGATATTTTCTGTGTCGTTAGTTTTGGGCTGCTTTTTGGGTTCAATGAACTTGTGTGGAATCAATCCTACAAGGACCCTTGATTGTGAAGATCTACCGAATTACTAAGACTGTTCCAGATCATTTTTATATTCTGTAATTATGCCCTACCCTTGTTACCACCGTCAACATATCTCATTACCTACACTGTAGAAGTTGAGCTAACCCAATGTGAGGTATTTTAATATCATTTTCTCAATATCCGTTTTCTAGTTTTTCTTATTAAGATTAAAGTCCTAATTAATGTGC
The DNA here is from genome assembly GCF_963455335.1 of Martes martes. Classification (NCBI taxonomy): domain Eukaryota; kingdom Metazoa; phylum Chordata; class Mammalia; order Carnivora; family Mustelidae; genus Martes; species Martes martes. The sequence continues at coordinate 31,617,952 of NC_137899.1, forward strand.
TGGGTTCCCCTACGCTCATTTAATTTGAATTTAATTCACTAATGATCACACTCCTTCCAGGGATTCAAATCTTCTGTCTTCCTTGGCTGTTTGCTTGCTACTTTTTATGCATGCTTAATTCACCCCTATATCAAAATGACTTCCTTCAAATCTTCTACTTTCTCAGGTAGTCGTTAAACCCCTCTCTTTCCTCTATGTCAAAGGGCACAGAGGAGTGATCCCTACTTGCCTCTTGAATTTTCTATCCCCCTCAGCTTTCCTTTCATCTCCTGTTGCCCATTGCAACAATCTCAGTAAGAACACCAGCGTCCCCCTCAGAGTGTTTTTTGGTCCCAGCCTTTGAGCACTTTGAGCTCAGTTCCTGTGATATTTTACACCTTCCCCTCAATGAGGAGTGCACTTTCATTGATGTATTGGTTGTTGCTCTTATAAATCTTTTTTAATTCTCACATTGTGCCTTTTTTCCTTTGTGCCTTCATAGGTTTCTTTCCTTTCCCTGCCCAAATGTACACATTCCCAGGATTCTATCCCTTGCTTTTTCTCTTTTTCTCTCCAATCCCTTTACTAAGTTATAATATTTACTTCATTGTCTATATCCATCACTTCTGTGTAGATTTGTTTTAAATATATTTCCAGACCAACTTCTCTCCTAAACTCCAGAAACATATTTCCAAACGGCTGCTAGAATTATCCATCTTGGTGTGTTGTGAGTCCTGAGAACTCAAACTCTGTAATTTCAAGTTAATTGTTAATTTCTCTGAAGTGGATATTCCATTTTTGTTTGCTTGTTTTTTTTTTTAAATACTGTAAGTCTCCTAAATATTTAAGACTTGTACTTTCCAAATCATCATTGAATTCTTTCAGCCTTCACAGCAAAACTACCAGTAAAGTCCCCTGGTGTCAATCTTCACTGAGTTTCCAATGTCACAAGACAATTTGTTGAGATTTTATTTTTTTATACTTTTCTCGTCTTTTATTTTATTACATATGATCCTTCTCAAGTTATTCAGAGGCTTCAAGTTGGGCTGAGGGAAAAGTGGCACTGTTACATGAAGAATAAAAAGAAGAAAAATAAAATACCTCTTTTTCTTAAAAAATGAGGTCTCTGTGTATCAAAAGGAACAGTAGAAGAAAGTAGAAAGTAGATTAGAAAATAGTTGATTTGGGGGGAGCCTGGGTGGTGGAGTTGGTTAGGCATCCAGCTCTTGGTCTCAGCTCACATGGAGCCCTACGTCAGGTTCTGTGCTCAGCGGGGAGCCCCCCCAATAAATAAATAAACAGATCTTAAAAAAAAAATAGAAAATAAAGTAGTCAAACTGGAAAGAAAATGAAGATTCATCCACTCCAACTGGTAGACTAGGAGATGATTAGAGGATTACATGGGCTAGGCCAGGGAAGAAAAATAGAGATGGGAACATAACCGACAGAAAGGATTGCAAGAGACACGAGAAGGGAGCAGTGGGCACTGGGAAGAGAAGTAGGTTGGCATCAGACACTGTCCCTCATACTCAGTACTGGGGAATCATGTGGAACCTAGACCAATATCTGCTGAACTTGTGTCACTGCTTAGAACATCAGCAAGATTAGTTGTGGAGTATGAGCTCATGACTTCAAATCACTATTTCACCGTCCAACAGAGCAACCAACCACCTAAACACTCGACTAACCTTCATCTGAGTTTTCCTTTTTTTTGTATTAACTCAAGATATTTTTAAAGAATCTCTAACAAAGCTGGGTGCAATTTTCCCCCAGAGGAGTGGTCACAGTGTGGGAAGGAAGACCTTGGTATCTATGCTTGAGTAAAGGGAAACAACATCCTCTTACAAACGGGCCATGATACAAACGCCATTAACTTATGAATCTTCTGCCACAGAAGTTGTCTCACCCATAAATTCTTACCATAAGGTAAACAGAAAGTGTGTACATATATGATGGGGTTGGATAATCTGATGAGAGTGCATAGACCAGAGGATTATTCAATAAATACTCCAGAAGTAAGTTAAGTCTGGGCTCCACCGCGTTTACCTAGACAGAGGATGCCCCTCTGCAACTTTCCCACTCCCTCATCTTGTTCAGTTACTGATTTTGATGTGTAGAGGGAAGAAGGGAAAGATATCTGTAATAATCTTGCTAGGGTGCCCACATGGGGGTGGGACGCTAGTTCTACCAGTCCTGATGGCTGATGTAGAGGAAGAGATATCAATAACCGCAATAAGAATAAAGAAAACAATAGTGAAGTTTCTACTCCTACAGAATTGTAGGTCTGGGCTTGAGAGATACAGTGGTTGTGAAAGATGAGGAAAGGTTGCAGAAATCTCATAGATCAAAGGAGACTGAAATAGCATGGCCGCTGAAGACAGTGTGAGGGCCTGAACTGGATCCAGATCAGGAAAATGTCATAAATGGTATCGTGGAGCATCTCTCAAAAACCTGGATGAAGGAAGCATATTAGATAATAGTATGTCATCAGTGTCAAGTTCCTTAACTAGATTATTTTACATTGCCAAATGTAAGAAGATGTTGTTCTTAGATATTACAGACTGATATTTTTAGAGGGGAGGGGCAACACCATCTATAACTTGTCTCTTAAATGTTTCAGGAAAAAAAAATTAAAAGCTTCAAGGGAAGATTTTCAAGCTTTTGAAACTAGAGTGAGTGCGGTTTCCAGAGAGACCCCTGCAGGGCCACCTGGGAAGATGAAGGACTTGGTATCTAACTCTTATCTGTTATCTTTGCAATGGCCCTGGGCCTACCCAAAGATTATGATAAAGAAGAGAAGCTTCAGTAAAGTGTTGGAAAAGGGCAGAGATACAAGCCCAAACCTTCTGTGAGTTGAACCAGAGTAGATTCATATCATGCTGTCCACCAGGATATTTTCCTTCAGGGCTGCTGGGACTCAAAAAGAAGCAAGTGTGAAGCAGAAACCATTGGGAGATAAATAAGAGATTGTGCAGAGATCAGCAGATCGGCGGTGCTATTGCCAATGACCACGTCACTGGAATTGCTCACTGGCAAAAATCTGAACCGTCTCCAAAGACAACTGCTTGAGGGCTGTACCTATGGAGCTTAAGCCTAAGAGAGCTTAAGAAAGGCTCAGAAAAATTCCTGAAAGGCTTATAAGTTAACACTTTCCCCTCTTCATCATGTATAGACAGAAATAGATATCTAACATAAAATTTATTTTCAGACATCATGTTGAAAGTTAAAATAGTTTTTTTTTTTAAACTAAAATGTTTTTGGCAGTTCTAAGAAATAATGAGGTAAATAGTGTTATTCGTATTGATTCTACCTTTTAGAATTTACAGATTGGCAAACAAAGTCTGAAAAATAAGGGGAAAAGTGTATGTGTGGCGGGGGAGGGTCCCTTTTTGCATCACTGTCTAATTCTCTGTCTAGATCTGTCTGGGCAGAGGCTCCCTCACCCAGTGCTGGCTAGCAGCCCTCAGGGGCTCAGATAAATACTAATTCCTAAGAAATTTCTCAGCTGTTTAGGGAATGAGCTGAGCTTGATAGGAGCTGACACAGGTGTGCATGTCATTAACCTCAGCAAGGGCTTTAGACAGGCCGTAACTGCCCCAGGGCTGCTCCAAAGCACCTTTGGGCGTAGTAGGGAAGAGAGAAGTAATAGCGGTGGTGGCAGGTGTTATTTTTTTTCTACAGGAAAATTCCTTGTCTGAGATCATTGCAATTTATCATGACTATATATACATATATATAAAATATAGTAATAAATGCATAATAGAATTAATAAATAAAATATATTAAATATATTTACTTTTTTCCCAAATTTACTTTATTGTTAGTTGTTTTGGGTATATGAAAATTATTCTTCTCTAGCAGAATTTGAGTTCCCTATTAAATGTTTTAGAATAGGGTGTTTTATAAACCAAAGAATGCTCCAATCATCATGTAAAAATTCATGTTTTTTTCTGAAAACAAATCTAAATGCCCGAATGGACATTATAAAAAGGTAAGTCTGGAAATTTTACCTTGTACTTGAGGAATCTCAATTTTATGGCTATTTTTCATGGAGCAAAAGAAGGCAATGTTTAGAAGATATATATTCAAGGGAAGGATTTTTGTTTGCCTTTTTTCTTTTCTTTTTTTTCTTTTTCGATGAAGGAGCTCTGAGCAGGCATCAGCTAAGGATAAAGCGTCGGTTGAGAGGGTTGGATGCATGATATGAACGAAAGAGGAAATAAGACTGATAGAAAATTTTTCAAAAGAAATAGAGTTCATGATCTTGAAGCTCAAGTCTGGAATAATGAGACACATCTTTTAAAAAGATTTGTTTATTTATTTTAGAGAGGGGGAGAGAGTGAGCAAGAGAAAGAGTGGGGGGAGGGGCAGAGGGCGAGAATCACCCGCAGACTCCCCGCTGAGCACCCAGCCTATTGCCCTGAGATCCTGACCTGAGCTGAAATGAAGAGTGTGACGCTTAACGAACTGAGCCACCCAGGCGCCCCAAGACACATTCTTAATTGTGTACCAGAAGATGAAAGTAGTGACTATGTAGGCACAGTTCTATGTGAGACGTGTTTTCTTCCCGAGTAGCAAGGAGGGCCGGGGCAGCCCAGGAAGCCAGTCTGAGGAGAGCAGCAGGCGAGGCAAATGGGAGAGGCAACTGGTTAAAGTTAAACGCCTCTATTTTGTTATAGGGGCATTATAATTCCTTCAATCTCTAAACTTTAGAATGATTTATCCTTATTTAAAAAAAAAAAAAAAACTCTTAGATTAGGAGTTTCTTTTGTACAACTAGGATTTTGCGAGAGTTTCACGCCATTCTGCAATATTTACCCTACATTTTCGTATATGGCTTCAGATACGCCACTTGTCTGCTGCTCGCACAGCAACACCTCAAATCGGCTTTCGTGTGCCAAATTCAAACTCCTGTGAGCAAATTCGTCCCATTTCAAGCGACTTCCTGATGACCCTCTGTAGACCAAGAACTTTTTACAGTATCATCATCTCTATCAGAACGTTTTGCCTTTGTTCATAATGATTAAATCTTTTAATTTTTCAGTGCTTTCTCTTGAGTTTTTACGAAATGAATGGAATATAGAAAAATAAGAGTGATATCACTAGTAATAAAAGCAGTGTCTCATTAAATGAATATAATGAGACGAAGTGGAGATAATTAGGTGTTTTAAAAAGAGCAAACCTTTGACCAACAATTATATTCCAATTTGACTTAAACCAGTCCACTTAACAATTTTGAGTAAAGTACTGAAGAGGAAAAGAAAAGGCACAAAATACTGGAGGTACGTTAATTAAAATTGTCTAAAGAAGGAGGTAGAGTTAATGGATTTGTATTTTGAGATAATTCTTTAAAAGACTTTATTTTTGAGAGAGAGGGTGAGGAGCAAGCATGAGCTGGGGGAGGGGCAGAGGGAGAAACACTCTGTGCTGAGCAGGAAGCCTGATGCAGGACTCCATGAGACCCTGGGATCATGACCTGACCCAAAGCAGACACTCAATGGACTGAGCCACTGGGATGTGCATGTATTTCAAGATGATTTTATATTCATACACAGTTGCAGGACATAGTAGAGAAATCCAGTGCTTTCTTTACTCAGTTTCCCACAGTGGTAAATTTTGCCCTACTCAACTACAAAATTAAACCAGGAAATGGTGACTGGTACAATTAATTCACTGACATTCTTTAGATTTCACTAAATGAAAATGCAATCTTTCAAATGTAAGTCTATGGAAACTTAAATATTTGACTTGTAGCTCTTTCCAGGAATGCATTATGTATGAAAGAGTATGCTATGGTTTTGTCTTGAATGTATTCAAACATCCTCTACTGCAGACTTTGCTATTTCAGAATTTCTTATTTTATAAATCTCATTTGAGCAAGCTCTTATTGGCACTAAGAAGAGTCAGCAACATTAACGTTCTTTATAGGTATTCCCTTTTAAGAAAGTGATTTATGAATAGATAAGTTATGGAAATTTAATAAGCTTTGAATATACTTTATTACCGTATACTTTTAACGTATAGTTTCTCCATTCTTTGTGTAATAATTTTGTGTTTATATGTTTATGCTTTTAAAACATTCTTTACCTTGGTACAAGCCACATGTAAATGAGTAGAATATAAACTGCAAAACTCCACTTAGGAAAAGTCCATGGTAATCGCCGGCTGTCTGAAGTAGGAAGTAACAAACAATGATGGTTGGTGGAGGAGTACATTCCAGGTAACATTCAAACCCAGACTAATAATCTTCCAGGAGAAATCCTGGGTGATCCGCACAATCTCTTATATTATTGAAGCGAAGCATGAGAGACAAACCTTCCTTTTTAAGGAGTGTAGCAGCAATTCACAGCTTACACAGTCTGTTGAAACTGTATATGTGACAGTCAGAGACACGGAACCTAAAGTGTGAACTTTGGAAATGTAAAAAACCCCGATTCAAAAGCATTATGACTCAAAACCACACGGTTGGAGTACGGAATGGTATGAAGTCAGAAAGAAGATTCAATGGGTGACGTAGAAGCAGGATGACTACAGGACAAGCAGATCTGCTGAGACTGAGAATGGTGATTCAGTGTCTACATTGTGACATACAAAATAGAAGAAAAATCCCCTTCAGAACAGTGCCTGGAAAAGCACTGGTAGAAATGTGAATATTGGTTTCCATGCAAGGCATTATGGAGTCAGTTCAGGTTTCTGTATGCCTATTTTTAAGAAATAACATCAAGAAAGAAAAAAAGTCCTAAAAGCTTTAATGAGCTATAATGTTTGACTTTCTCAAAAAAAATTTTTTTTCTCCATGCTAGTTGAATACCTTCATTGTGTTTACCTCACATTAAATGAAATTGAAATTGCTGTAACCTTTGGCTTCCCATCCTTAGTACCCACAGGAAACTTAAACATTTGTCTTACTTAGGACATAGTTAGACTCTGAACTAACTAGAACTAAAGGAGGTGGACTGATTAAATATGCCAGCAATTATCATTCTTTTACATAACATGTTTTTGTTTTATAAGAAATAATGGGCTAAAACAAAAATACTATTTTAAAAGCTATAGATTATTTCTCATTATGTCTAGTCTTAAAAAGATTTCTTAAGTTATAATTAGTATTTCTCACAGAATAACAAAACATGTATATACTGTCTAGACTTGTTATCTTGCCTTTGGCTATGTCATAATTTGAAACAACTAGGTGAGATTGAAAGAATAAAAGATAAACCAGTAAATCTGCTAAAATTAAGAATTGTAACATAATATAAATAAGTACCTAAGATAAAGAACATATGGGTAAAAACCAGTAAAATTGGAATAGATGTTAATAAGTACATTCATTATTTGTTCCCATAACATTATACAAAATTCAGTATCAACTTTGTATGTCATAAATCTATTCATTTGTGTTATAACATTTTGGTTTTGGTAAAAGCTGTGTAGGAGCCTTCTTCACATTCCCAGTTTGTGGTGTCAGCTTGGAAAAGCTTCTCCGGGAGTATATATTTCAAAACAACAGAAGTAAGATTATTTAAGGTAGATTGAATTACACTTCTTTCACATGAATTGTTTTATTCAATAAGTGATAACAGAGTGCATTGGAACTATTTCACATAATGGAGTTGTAGAAATTTTCTTCATAATTTTATAAAAAATTGAGGAGGCCTTCAGGAATTTCATCCTCCTTCAGTTTTTCTTCCCGGAGATTGTGAACCGTTTTCTTCAACAAATGATATGTATGTACTATTGTATGAAATGAAGATCCCCCCCATGTTGAAAAATGAATGAGCCACAAATACATAAAACTATATTAAACCTCATTAGCAACTAGGGAAATAAAAATTAAAACCATGAGGCGATACATCTTAGTAGGTACTTTTCTACCAGTTCGTGTAAGTTAAAAGTCTGAAAATACCAAGTGCTGGTGAGGATATGTAACAATAGAAATGCTCATAAAATGAAGACAGGAGAGTGCACTTTATAAGCATTATAGGAAAAATCTAATAATACCTACTAAATTTGGAGATAATGATTTCCTGTAGCCTGGAATTCCAATCCTAGGTAGATACATCCCTCAATGTGTCAATAATTTCAGAACTTTGCAAACCAGATCATGACAAGTATAGAGAACAGAGTATATCCTTATAAACTATTGTTTATAAAGCATAAGTGTATACAACCACCCTGGAAAGAAAAAGTGGCAAAGATAAAAGTGCACATACTCTATGACCCAGCTAATTCTATTTTTACATATGTTTGTTGGAGGGCTCTCACACATGTACACAAAGGGACATTGAAGCATTATCTACAATTCTGAAATTTTTAGAAGTAACCTCACTATCCATCAGTTGTAGAATAACTAAATACATTTTTGGGTATCCATATAAAAATATAATAAAAGCTAAAAAACATATGAGCTAGAGAACTACACATTTTCAACTTGGATAAGTCTTAAAAATGTATTGAATGATAAGATGAGAATGGTGCTTACCTCTGTGGTCTTCCTCCCAAAACTTATAACCCCAGCCTAATCATGAGGAAAACATCAGGGAAATGCCAAAGAGGGAACATTCTGTAAAGTATCTGATTAATAATCTTCAAGATTGTCAAGATCATTAAAAAAAAGGAAAAGAAAAAAAGGAAAAGAAAAAAAAAAGGAAAGTCTGAGAAACTCCCTCAGCCACGTGGAGACTAATTAGACGTGACATCTAAAATGTATGTGGTATCCTAGATGGGATCCTGGAATAGAAAAGGACATCAGGTTAAAAACTAAGGAAATTTGTAGAAAGTATGATCTTTACATTAATAATAACATATCAATATGGGCTCATTAATGATAACAAATGAATCTACTAATGTACGATGTTAATAATAAGCATCTTCTAAATCCCTGCTTCAGCCACCCCCAACCCTGTCCTTTGAAAACATCACAACTTCTGAGCCACCTGGATGGTGCAGTCGGTTGAGTGTTCTACTCTTGTTTCAGCTCAAGTCATGATCTCAGGGTCCTGGGATTGAGTCAGGCTCTGCAGTCAGTGGGGAGTCTGCTTGAGGATTCCCTCTCTCTCACTCCTTCTGTCTCTTATCTCTCTCTTTCAAAGAAGTAAATAAATCTTTAAAAAAAGAGAGAGAGAGAGAAAACATCACACATTCTTTAATTTCTGATTTTGAAAAGCAATTGCAGATTTACCGATTTTCTATTTAAACTGATTCTTTGTACTCATATAAGTGAACATGTGTTAGTATGTGGTTTTAGGGAGAACCCAGAAATAGATTTGTAACTGAAAGACATGAAAGTCAAAAATATAATTTCCTCTATTGGGTTCTTATGATTTAAGGCTCCTTTCTCTTTCTCAGAAAAGTTCTTCTCTCAAATAACACCCAGGATACATCAGGGCTTTAGTAAATTAAATAAAATTAAATTCTCCAAGGGATTATATAAAGAAATAATTAATTTAGTTGGTGTGAAGCCCTAGCAAACTTGGTTAACTCTCTTTTAGAGTTATAACTGTTTTACTTAACTTGTATAATTGAGTATAAAGCCATAACCAAAGTAATTTAGGAAGATTATTAAACGGTGACTTAATGACTTAATGCTGCCAACGTGTACCCATAGGTGACCCAGAGACCCATGTCAACATCCATAGGGGTAAGTTCTCAGAGTTTGGCTTTAAGCATAAGGTAGGATCAAACCCTGTGTTTGAGGCTACTTAGGTTTAGGTAGTTTTATGTTGTGACTAGTATTATAGGAGTTACACATTGGAAATTAGACTCCACATCAATTTATAGTACCTTTCCTCCCACCTTCTTGGTGGTTATATCTTTACCCAGGATGTAAAAAACTCAGAGGTAGCTAGAAAAAGAAGGATTTATATGTTGCTGAGTTACCAACCCCTTCACTTTTTAGTACAGTATCAATAACTTCTAAGAAATACATAATCCAAATGAAGCTTGAGTAGGCCTCAACATTAATGTTTTAATTAATAATTTTTTTCAGAGAAGTTTTGAGTTCATAGCAAAATTAAACAGAAAGTACAGAAAGTTCATGTATATCCCTAGTTCTCCCAATACACGCAACATTTCCCACTATCAACATCTCTTGTAAAAATGATACACTTGTTACAATGATGAATATACACAGATACATGGCTATCAATCAAGACCTAAAGTTCACACTAGGGTTCACTCTTGGTGTTGTACATTCTATGGGATTGGCAAATACATGATGGTATGTATCTACCATTATAGTATCATAAGAATAGTTAAACTTCCCTAAAAATCTTCCGTGCTCTGCCTACTCATTGCTCTCTTCTCTCAAATGCTTGGCAGCTACTGATCTTTTTAGTGTCTCCCTATTTTTGCCTTTTCCAGAAAGTTGGAATCATGAAACTTTTCAGATTAGCCTCTTTCACTTATTTCTATGCATTTAAGCTTCATTCATGTCTTGTAATTTTTAAAAGGTTTTGAGAAAAAAACCTGTAATAAAAGAAAAACAAGGTAAAGGAATACATTTTACAACTTTTACCCAAGACTGTCTCCACTTTGACATAGAATCTGCACAGCAATCCTCTCTTGACACTTTAAACACAGCTCACAAAAAAAGAGTGAGAGCATAGTAATGTGAAATTTGAAGAAAGATCAGTTCACATTTCATGCTTGTTCACTTGTTCTAGGTATCCAGATAAATCAGATTGTGCTAACTTTGAAAATAGGAACATGTACATACACCGAACCTTGCCGTGAAATCTACTCCTATTGTATCCCCTACTTCTGTTAGTGACATCACCAGTCACCAATATCGGACACCTGATATTGATTTTTAATTCTGCTCTCACCCTTCCCATGCCAAACGGTCACCAAATCCTGTCTCTTCTATTTATCACCTGTTATCTAACCTGTCACAGTCCCTGTAGCCCAAATGCTCCTCACATTGTTCTGATTCTCATCCTTTCTTAGCTTACTGGGAACACAGTAATAACACCTTAGCTGCTTTTCCTCTTGTTAGTGAGTTGCCCCTTTGACACTGCAGCTGAAAGTAGCTAGCTAAAAATAAAATCCAATATTGTCACTAACTTGAAGAAAATACTTCAAATATTTAGCATGATGTACAATGTTTCTAATAATTTAACTTTTTGGCCTCCATTGCTTTGTACCCAACCGTCACTATGAACACATACCAAACTGCCTTGTGGTTCTGGGGATATTTATTGGTCCATCGATATCCACTTACTTTTACAATGTGAATTTTGTTCCCCCTTTTCCAGTTCGTGAACTTTTACTTGTAAAAACATATTCATTCAATTAGTCAACAAATACTGAAAACTCACTCTTGGACTATCAATATAGAACAAAATTGAAAACACAAGGTAGAAAAACAAACAAACAAACAAACAAACACCAGAATCATGGTGCTAACATTCTAGTATGGGAGACCACAAACAAATAATAGAGGGGAAAAAAATCAGATAATTATATAGTTTTATATGATGCTAAAATAGAAAGTCACTGAATTCTGTGATAGAAAATATCTGTGAGCATCTGAGGGCCTATATTTGATACAATGGTCAAGGAAGAGCTCACTGTTAATTGAACTTGTAACTAAATGACGAGAGAAAGGTAGTCATGCAGAATTTAGGGGCAAACCTTCCAGGCAAACAGAAATGTAGAGGAAACTGAAACCATGAGCCCTCATGCAGGAGGGGCTCTACGTGGTGCCAGGAACTAAGGGCAAGCTAGTGTGTCTTGGTGCAGTAATTGAGAGGGAATGGCATGGGATGAGACAGATCACACAATCTTGGAGTTACAATAAGGACTTTACTCTTTATTCCAAGTGCAGATGGAAGTCACTGAATGTTCCTAGAGATAGTATGATCTGATTTATATATCAAGGGATATTCTAATTTCTGTATAGGGAATGAATGAGAAGGGAAAATGACATAGAAATACAATATCGGTTTGAATGTAGTTAAATGTAGTCTAAACGAGGGATGGAAATGGCAGGAACTAAGCTAGAGGCAGCAAAAATAGAATGTATAGATACAAAGTATATTACAAAGGTAGATATTAAAACTCCTTATGCTGGGAAGTAAGGGAGAAGGTGAATATTGGCAAAAAAAAAAAAAAAAAGAAAGAAAAAATAACTCAGTTCGGAGACATTGTAAGTAGGGGACTATATCTAACACCATTTACTAAGATGAGGAAGAACAGGGAGGAATCAGATTGAGGCCTAATCAAGGGTTGTATTTTGGATAACTTAACTTTGAGTTTCCCTTAAGATATTCCACTCAAAATATCAAAGGGTCAGTTAGCTATAAAAATTTGGCTCTTTGAAGTCAAATCTTCATCAGCAAAGTAAAATTCTAAGTTCCTAGCATGTAACTATTATTTCAATCTGTGGGAACAGAGTCATCTCACAGGTAAAGAATATAAATAGACCTGCTGGGAGGTCAAGATGGCACTTTGATAAACTGTGGTATGTGTAATTTGAGAAAAGGAGATCAAGCCAGCAAATAGGCATCCTGGAAAATTGGAGGCAAATCCGAAGAGCTTGATATGAGAAACAAGAGAATTTCAAAAAGGAGCAAAAAATCAAACCGTTTCCTGTCCCTCCGAGAGTCAAGTACGATGATGACCAAATAATGTCACTTGAATTTCGCCGTTTGGTATGCAAGTCACTGGAGATTGTGACACCGTGGAGCTGTAGAGACTGAAGCTGCACTGCCTTGTGTTAAAGAACAAAGGAGAATCGGTGAAATGGAGTCAAGATGTGTAAACAATTTTTAAGAGTTTTTTTGTTTTTGATTTTAGGAAATGAGAGCCGAAGAATTGAGTAGTACCTGGAGAATGACCTAATGGGAAGGAAGACTTATGGTAAGTACTAGAGCAAATAGAGTATGTTGATGGTAATATGCTTTTGGAAAGGATGATTTTGAAGATTCTGGGAAATGTTTGACCCTATCTTTTGAGAAGTTTGCAGGAGATGGAGTCTAGAGTAAAAATGCGTGGTCCAGACTTCCCTTTGATAGATGGAGGGACATTTTCTCATCGGAAGACCTTTGCAGGTGCAGTTTGACTTGCAGGTTTGGTTTCAAAAAGATGAAGGAATTCATATTTGAAGTATGAGGTCATCAGCGACAAGGTTGGGTGAAGAAAGGAAGACTTCAAGATTGGAAAACGTCATTTTTATTCTAAATGAAGCTCTTGAAATTGCTCATGGTGGGGCTCTTGATGGGGCGAGAGGTTTGAGGGGAGAAGTATAACTTACTCATCTTGAAGCAAGGAATATAAAAGCTTATGAAGACCATAGCTGGTTCTCCCTCTGGCAGGTACCGTTTGCTTGCATGAAATCTGTGATAACTAAAGTGAAGTCAATCATTTCAGTTTCTTAATTTTTCTCTGGAAACACTTAAAAACCAAGATGTAGGCCCAGAACAGGTAGATAATTGGGTTCAGGCTCAGTTGGATTTTTGTTACGTAATTGTGATACAATTAGAAGAAGACAAGAGTGCTAAGATTGTCTTCAGTGTTATTATACTAATAGATCATAGAATTTTTTAAATTTTTTAATTATTTTTTAAAAGATTTTATTTATTTATTTGACAGAGAGATCATAAGTGGGCAGAGAGGCAGGCAGAGAGAGAGGGGGAAGCAGGCTCCCCACTGAGCAGAGAACCCGATGCAGGACTAGATCCCAGGACCCTGAGATCATGACCTGAGCTGAAGACAGAGGCTTTAACCCACTAAGCCACCCGGGCGCACAATAGATCGTAGAATTCTAAACTGGACATGAAAAAGAGGAAGGGTTGATGGTGAGAAAAAAAAAAAAAGATGGTGAGTTCAAGGTCGTGAATAATCTGCAGGACTGGAGTGGGCAGTGCCAGAGCACGTGAACTGAAATAATAAAATTACTAGGCCAGAGAATAGGATGAAAAATTTGAGATCATAGATGTGACATAATTTCTGGTAACAATGGCTCTATCAGGTATGATAATAATGAAACTAAGTGATTATGGCAGAGAAGGTAATATAACTCTCCATTATTGATTCTTCCTTCATTCCTGGTGATAATAAAACTCCCATGAACCTGCATGACACACAGAAGCCCAGCTAGAAAACTGTTTCTCTGCCTCTCTTTTATCTTATTTTGGTCTTGAGAATAAATTTCTGCAAGAGACTATCAATAGAATTTAAGTGGACCATTTCAGAGTAACGTCTTCAAAAAAAAAAAAAAAAATTGTCTGCCTTCTACTTTCTATCTTCCCCCTCCATGTGGGTTAGCATGGGGACAAGGTACTAGTGAATGTGCTTTGATTATTGTGAGTTGGACAAGACCTAAGGGATGCGAGAACAAAATTTAAAGGAACTGGGGTCCATATCTGTTATTGTGGACGTGAACCATACTGTCAGCTACAGCTGTTAATGTGTTTGTTTGGGAGACAGGGAATGAGCTTCTGTCTTTTTTGAGCTGTTATTCCTCCATATGGAGGAATGAGATAACTTAGTCACTCAGGCTTTAACATTTTGTAGTAAACGTGGCAACTTGAGGCAGCAGACCTATACTGCCTTGCATAGTAAATTCAACTCAAAAATCCCCACCTGCACCTACCTTCTGTAAAATCAACTCAGTGGCTACTTCTTCCTTGCCTTTGCAGCCCCTCCAATATTACAGGTATCAAGAGTAGTAATTATGTGTTTACTTGTTTGTTCAGTATTTCTGTGTGATATTTGAGGGCAGGGACTGTGCCTGCTTTTCATCTTTGTAACCTCAATGGCTAGCAAATGAAAGGAGTAATTTAATGTTTTTTTGAACACCAAAAAGAACACAAAACTGTGCTAATTGTTGGAAGAAACATGAATAAGACACTGTTTCTATCCTCATAGATTTTACAGAGCAACTGCAAAACGATGAGAAGGGCAGCCAGGAAAATGGTAACAAGAACCAGCTCAGAAAAAGGCTTCTAATTCTGTGCAGTGGAGGAAAGAAACATATTAACACTGAGGAACCCTGAGATCCAGATTCACGAAGTCTACTGCCTAATGTGTATGTACTCAGAGTTCCTAGGACACCTTACATGCACCATGTCACTCCAAGTTCAGCATGCCCTGTTTTGGATGGTGTTTTCACCATCCAATTTTCTGTAAAAATGAGAACTTGGCAATCACCCGGGATTCTTCCAACTCTCTCATCTGTAGCCACTCAATGGGCTACTAAGTTCTGTGAATTATATTTTACATATATTTTATAAATCTGTCCTCTCATTTTCTTTCCCTAATATCATCTGTATAATTCAGGCCCCTGCTTTTTTCTTGTGGATCATTTCACCTTTCTAGTTTCCCAGCCTCTGTTCTTTGCCCTCCAAACACCTCCTCAAATTACCTTCTGACACTATCCCAGAGCGTTGTTTCTAAAATGTAAATAAGACCATGTTCCTTTGCTTGGTAACTATCACTAGTACTTGGCCATGCTGACATAATGATGTGTAAGACCCTCTGTGATTTAGCCCTTGAATTTGGCTTCACACACTCTAAGTGTCTCTGTCCAATTTTTACGTTTCAGCATTACTGGATTACCTCTAATTATGCATCATGTCTGTGTGATTATAGCTTTATTTCTATCTCCACCTGAAACTACTTACAGTCTGCAGCTGGCTTCCCCACCACTCCCATTCTTGCCCAACCTTACTCTTCACTAAGTTTCCTGTATTCCTGAAAGACTTCTACATGCTTCTTCCATAGTATCATATGCATCTCGGTACTTAATAAAATGTCACTGAAATTATTTGATTACCTGTATGCCCTTTCTTCTAAACAAGCTCTGCAAAGCAGGCACTGAGGTTATTCATTGTTAAATATACCAAACAAGAATCATGGGTGTTCTGGTATTTGCCAGATTATAACAAAATCGTATAAAGAGTTATCAATGAGAAGAAAAGGAAGAGACCTGCTATCCAGAAACTTTCTCCTAGGAAAAATTGGATAACTTTAATACTGATTAACAGTGAGAGGTTTCCTTGCTATATAAAATACTCAATAAATCTACTTAAAAATTTATTCCTCAGTGTTAGTTTTTGATAAACTATTATCTTAATGCCTTAAAACTTCATCCAGTTTAAAGGTATATGCATTTTTAAAGTAGGCTTTTGATTGTGAAACTATTTCAGTAAATAGTGGAAATTTTACATTCAAAGAGGGATGCTAGTTGCCAGGAAATTTGGAAGACTCATCAAGTCAAATCACTTGGATGGTTTACTTTCCTATCCGTCTAATACCTATTAGGTGTGAATTTGTGTAAGTTAGTTAAATCTCAATGAAAACTTGCTTGTAAGACATTATCTGATTAGACTTCAGAAAATCTTGTTAGGAATGTTCCTAGACATGTTTTTTCGTTAAGTTCTATATTAGGTCAGAATTTGTTTAGACTTTTTAAATCATGTAGCTTTATTTTATTAGAAGGGAAGAACATTAAGCAGTGATTTCTAACATAAAAATCCCCACAGAACTTACGTAACTTTTCTAGGAAATTTTATTGAGAATATTTGTGTCTGGGTATCTGAATGGGTAAAGTAATCAGTGTGATTCCTGAGCAGCACAAAAATGTAGTCATTTTATTAAATGAAGCAAGACAATCCATAAATGAAAGTGTATAAATGGATTTTCCTCATATGCTTAATGGAGGGGGATGAGCCAGGACTTTCAGGGTATGGGATCAGCTCAGGGCCACACCCTGCATACCAGAAATTACTTTCCAACTAAATCTTTATTCATGCTTCACCTTTAGGAACATAAAATGCTCTGTACCTTTTGGGTGCAGAATGACACACCAGCGGAACCTGTATGACACCATTAATAACATATTAGTAAAACAAGCTGTTGCATGTTATGCTGATAAAATAACAACTTAGAGAGAGTGATGACTAAATGCTTCACTTTTCTTCCAGATTATCTTGCCACCCAACACACCCTTCTCTGAACTATGCCAGAATGCAATCAGCACCCCATAGTTAAAACAGCACATTTACAGGTCTCTTAAAGGGGAGCTCAACTCAACCCCTGCTCCTTGTCAGAAACTCAGGGGGTGATTTTCTATTGAAGATTCTTTACCATCGACTGACCAGTGTTTCTTCCTACAACCCTACTCACCTTCAAGTTGGATAAAACAGTATATGTGTACTTTTCTGCTTATTTCGTGTCCCTTTTGGGTGAAGCTTGCTTTATTTGAAACAAATTAAAATATGAGACCAAATGTAAAGAACTATACTCACAACTGTGGTTTGTATTTGTGTATATAATCATTAATTCCCAGTGATTGAAATTGAAATGTAATTATTATTTATATCCCACTCTGTGTTTTTAGGACAAGAGAAATCTATACACGTTTTTATGGAGACTGATAATGTCACTGAGATAGTCAAATAATGATTTGGGACAATTGTTTACCTCAGAGATCTTTAAGTGCCCCCAAATTAGCAAAGGTATTCCTTATGTAAACAAGGAGACTTAATAAAGCAGTCATTCACAAGATAGATAGCAATCAGTAACAAATAGTGAAAATATGGGAGCAAAGGATTTCGTAGAAATATTCAAAACAACGATGATTAAAACAACCATGAACTATCAATTTTTTCATTTACTAGCTTGTCAAAGGAAGAGGAAGTTCCATATTGTTGGTGGGGCTATAATCAAAGAGCCTTTGCAGAAAGCAACTTGCTAATGTAAAACCAGAAATATAGATATATTCATATTCTTTACCAGGTGAATCCAAAATTGTTATATGCATCCTTTGGAAATATGGGGAAAATATACTACTGTAATTTTCCTTACAATATTCATTCTTATTCAAAGAAAATGGAAATTGGGTTTAAAGTCCAAGATGGGTGGTGGCTGAATAGATTTGGGGAGATCTGATTAATGACAGCATATTACCTTGCCACCAAATATTATGGCTGTTATTTCCATTCTTATGATGTGAAAATATTTATTCATAGTATTCAGTGAGAGAGTAGTATTCCAAAAATTTCACATTTTAAATTATGATATATATATATATATATATGTGTGTGTGTGTGTGTGTGTGTGTGTATACACACATACATACATGCATATATGATGAGGACAAGTCAGAGGGAAGTGAACTAATATATTATTAATAAATAATATAATGAAGGATTTCAATTTATTTTCCATTCTATTTTCTTAAAGTTAAGAGAAGGTAGTTATGGTATTCTTATAATAACAAAAAATAATTAAACAGAGGAAAATAAAAGGATAGTAAGTAGATTCCACAGGTAAGAAAGAATTGACTAATGCTGCATTAACACAGTGTTAAATTGAACTTACTCACTAATAAATGCATAATGATGACAGCGTTTCTAAGCTGATTCGATAGGATTTAGTCATCAGCTATTTGGTTTAACACATTTTAGATTCTTTTATCACATACTGTAAATAGTTTATTTAAAAATGGATTCCTTTGCTTTGGACTGCCTGGGTGGCTCAACTGGTTAAGCATCCAACTCTTGATTTCAGATCATGATCTCAGGGTCCTGGGATCAAGCCCTGGGTGGGGCTCCACACTCAGCAGGGAGTCTGCTTCTCTCTCTCTCTCTGTCTCTGCCCTTCCAGTGCTTGTGCTCTTCTCTCTTTCCCTCATAAAAAAATAAAATAAAACAAAAAATAAAAAAATCCTTTTAAAAAAGTGATCCTTTGCTTTGACTAAATGGAGACAGCAAAGTTCAAAAACTTAGTGAATTATATTTTTAAATTTTATTTACTTATTTATTTATTTCTTAAGTAATCTCTACATCTAACATGGGGTTCAAACCTCATGACCCCAGGATCAAGAGTCACGTGATCTTCCAACTGAGCCAGCCAGGCACCCCAGTCAGTGACTTTAAAGTGATGTTTGCATTTCTTCCTCACTCTTGTCACCTGCCACTCTCCCTCCTCCTCCCTCACTCTTTTCTTCTCTGCAGTCTTTACTATGCTATTGAAATTCTATAAACTCCAAAGCACACAGGCTTAGACTTCTAGTAAGAATGCCACCAATATTGCCAACAAAATATGTAAAAGTTTCTATCATTTCTATCATTTTTTTAAAAATCTGTTTCTTAGTCTTGTAGTTTAGCTGGAAATTTTGGCTTCCTTGCAAGGGTTGGAACAATAGAAATCAAGGACATGCTCTACTAAAATATGTCTTCCAAACCATAATTATCATTCATTAAATGGTTTCACTTAGAAGATCTGACATCATGCAAACAAATACGAGGAAATGTTCCCACCAAAAAAATGCTTGCTTGTTTAATACTTGCTGGGAAATGTAAGAGGCTATCTCTTGTTAATGTTTATATTTTAATTTTGCGGATGTCTATCAGATCCATATTTTTCATTCATACTCTAAAGTAAGGACTGAGAATTTGTAGTAAGAGGAGAGATATAGCAGCTAAAATCAAATATGTGTTAATATTCACTAATTTCAAGGTATCTAACTGTACTTAACTCCAGAAAGTTCGCTATTTTGCTCTTATGAACTGTGGCAGGCTACTAAAGTAATACAGATCCTAGATAGACATCAGGGGTTTAGTCATTATTTCAAGAAGGACATTTCATGCTGAGACTTACTTCCCTTAGCCCAGCTACTCTGGATCAAAGCCAAAGTATCAAAGGGTGAATTTTAGTTTTTAAACATCTCTGAAAAATATTTTTCACTTCGAGGCTGGCTTGTAGTGGGTCATCATCTTCAGAGATTTAAAGGTTGTAGGAGTTGGAGATTATCTATTCACAATCTTTCATTTCACAAACAAAGAAACTAAAACTCAGGGGGAGTGGAGCTTGCTTTTTTTATTATTATTGAAAGTTATAAATCTTTTTCTGAGAGCAAGCGACTTTTTTATTTTCCAAATCAATTCATGAAATGGCGTCTGGTTGGCTCAGTTATTAGAGCATGCTACTCTTGATCTCGGGGTCATGAGTTCGAGCTCCCCGTTGCGCGTCGGGTTTACTTAAAAAACAAAAACAAAATGAATATATCAATATTGCTGTTTGAATACTTCTGTTTCCTAAATATATATGTGTGTCTATGGAAATAGTAAAATAAAACTAAGAAACTATAATTATTTCACATAAAAATTAAAAAATTAGTACTAGGATCATATTATCTGAATTTTCCAAAACACGACTTAATGCATTTATAGCTGTAGTCAGCTTTTTCTTTTTCTTTTTCTCTTTGCCTCTTTATCATCCATGCCCAAACTTTTTCACCCTAGATGTAGTCTTGGTATGATGAACCAAAGCACTCCTGTTTTCCTGGCAAAGGGTTTGTCATATGTCTAAAGCTAAGTCAACTACATTCACTTTGGAATTTGATTCTTGAGCAGAGTGTCTCAAGGAAAGAAAACACTTGCAGGAGATTTATTCGGAGGGTTGTGGCCTGATGACATTGCCTTTTAAATCACAAGAGCTTCCCTGGTTTTGATGTTTTGGGAACCTGTTATTCAGTCTGTTTACCCTCCAGTAAATCCTTGTGTTGCTTAAGTTAGCTGGAATTAGTTTCTGTTACTTGCAACCAAAGAATTCTTTATAATTCATTTTCATTCACCCATCTCAATATCCCAGGTCTATTTGAAATAGGGGGTAGGTATGGCTTAGCAAAACTCTCTTGCCCTTACCTAAGATAATCAGAATAGAAGTACAAATAAGAGAAAATATACAGCAACCATAAAGTAAGTGCTATAGACTGAATGTTTGTGTCCACCACCACCCCCAACAAATTCATATGTTGAAAACTACCTTCCGGTTTAGTGGTATTTAGAAGTGATTCAGTCACAAGAGCAGAGCCCTCCTGAATGGGATTTGTGCCCTTATGAAAAGAGACCCCAGAAATCTCCCTCATCCCTTCTGCTATGTGAGGACATAGGTCAAAGATGGCAGTCTATTTATGAATTAGGGCCTCGCCAAATGCTCTCTCTGTGGATGCCTTGATCTTGGACTTCCCAGCCTCCAGAATGGTTAGAAATAAATGTTTGCTGCTTATAAACAACCCAATATATATTTCCTTATAGCAGCCCAAATGAACTAAAATAGGAAGTATAAATGACATACTGATAACTGAACTTCCACAGACAGTATGGACAAAGAAAAAGGTAGTTAGCTAGGAATAATAAAAAGAAATCCTATGAAAACTAACTAGTAATGCCCAAGGAAGGAATGACCAGAGTATAGGGTGTCCATGTCAAATACACAGCCCACAGGGAGGAGTACATTAAGTTGTTGAAATCTGGTGCCATTACACATGTGAATCACAAAATGGATTCCAATTATTCTGATTCGAGGCTCATCTAAATATTTTTTATTTTAATTTGGCTTTGCATGTAGCATGACAAAAAACCAAAATGGTCAGATGAGGTAAGCATTCTGGACTGTGAGCCAGAAATCCTGTTACAAATGACTAAAATATAATTGAAATTGGCTCAGAGAAAAAGAGATTAATGGAATCATGGAACCAAAAAAAAAAAAAAAAAAAATCTAGGCAGTTAGAGTAGCTGTAATTTTGGGTGAATAGAATCACTCAGAAGAAGTCATCAAGACCCGATTTCTCTACTTCTAGGCTCTTCCTTGATCTCTCTCAGACAGATTTCCCCCTGTGGTGGCAAAAACGTCCTTTGATAGATGCACTTTATATCCCACCAACTAGCATCTGTTCTTGATAGTTTTGGAAAGTCCCAGGGTTGAAGACACATTTGCTTGTGTTTGGTCATGGGTGCAATTATGGAGCGAGGCTTTGCCTTGGGCTTTTACTATTCTAAACAACTTTTTAGGAGGTTGAGTTCTCAGAAAATTGAACTGTTTTTGTAGCTGGCCCACGGGGGGAGCAAGAGCACCTGGCTCCAGGGGTCCCAAACAGACCAGGTTTGGCACTTGCTGCTGACAAAATCCAAAGGTGGAGAAAAGAGTGGCGGTCAAATGAGAGAGGAATTTATTTCAGTGAGGCCAGCACCAGAAAGACATCAGACAAGAGTGTCAAAGCCTGTCTCCAAAGTGCTGAAAACACTTCTAGGTCTATATAAGGAAAATGTGGGGGCAAAGGTGGGTGGGTACAGGCAGGTAGGCATGAAGGTCAAATCAGTCATTGTCTTGGAGTCAATCATGGGTGAGGTCTTGCTGGCTTAGGGCATTTCTTATTGCTTGAGGGGGTAGTTTTGGTTCCCATCATGGGCTGTTTTGCCTGAGCCTAGAGACAAGCCGGAAAGGAAAGAAGAACCCACCTAGAAAGTTTGAGGTCAAAACGGAGACAGCCTAAGTCCTCTTTCATTTTTACCACAACCTGGGTGAAAGTGACAGGGTGTAGACAAAGACAACAAACGTCCCCTACAGCATGACAATTTAATTTTTCATTATAATTTAAAAAACAATATTCTGCATTATAAATAGCAGGCTCTGTGAGCTTGATTAACATGCTTATGTATCTGAAAAATGAAAGTACATTTTAGGATATCATCAACACAAGTTAGATACAGTAACGAACACCTCTTATACTCCAATTTTCTCAGCTTCCCTCCCCACCACACTATCTCTTATCAGTGGTCACTCAGTTTAATGCTGTGTACCTTGCTTTCTGTCTAGTGGCTTCTCCGAGATAAGGCTTCAGTGAGTTCCTACTAGTCCCTTAATGGGTACTACTGCCCTTAAGATTCTTAAGGGTCCTACTAGTCCCTTAAGGTTCTTGGACCCTATTCCAGTGTATGTATACTGGCTCCACACAGTAAACAGCAATTCTTGGGCACTGCAGGGTGTCTCAGTTCAACCCAATTCTGATACTATCTACCCAGAGATAGAATCAGATTGTACCGGTAAAGCGCTCAGTCTCATAAGACCACCCTCGACTTCAGATGTCAGTTGCAAGCCCACGTTGTTACCTGTGCTTCTGACTGCTATAAATCAGCACCGACTCCTTGGGTTCCATTAACTTGCTAGAGCAGCTCACAGAATTCAAAAAACATCCTACTTACTAGATCACCATGTAGAGGCCACTTTTAGGCAAACAGTCTTGAGCAACGGAATGTAGAAAGGGCCCACAGCGACCACCAGGGTGACTACACAGGCCCACGAGGTGACCCACCTCAGAATATCCATAGACCCTAAACCTGACCAATGGGCTACTTATAACCAGTCACAGGTATCAAAAAAGGGAGAATTCTGTATGTTGCTATACCTCCTCAACTTTCCCCTTTAAAAATGGCCCCCACCCACTGCCTTGTTGCAGATAGCCTCTCTACTGTCCTACCTGATGTGGGAAACAAAGGCAGAAAAAAAAAATTATTAAACCTCCTTACTACATACAGCTCATTGACAAGTCCTTGAAACAGGCAGAGTGACATTCCTTTAGGGACTCAACCGCCTTGATGTTAATACTTTGCTAGGGGCAAAAGGCAATCCTAGCCGGAAGCCCCACCTCCTACCCCCAGGATCCTGTAAGTCTACTTTAATATATAAAAATTCCTTTGGAAACTTCCTTTATCTGTACCCCCCAAGATATGGGTTGGCAATCATTCCCCAAGCATATAGCCCACCGATATACATCTGAAGGGTCTCATGAATGAGGTTTTATTAGATGGTAATAAATGACTTTTTCCCAACAATAGCTAGCACCCTCAAGGCCCTGGAAACTATGCTTTCAAAATTCCTTAGAGACTTACGTTATCCCTAACTCTCTCCCAACTTGAAAGTATATAATGGGCCACTCCTCATGACCCCATGGCAGGCAGCTCTTTCTACCCACAGGTCCTGTCCCCTTGCTTTAAAAAAATCATCTTTTTGCACCAAAGACGTTTCATGAATTCTTTTTTGGCCGTTGGCTTTGAACCCTGATGTCTTTCCTAGGCAACCTTGATCTCCTTTGTTCTTTCTCAGGTGAATTCTTTTGCCGCCTGTGCCACTGGCTTCCGCCCAATCACACTCCCCCACCCCAGCATGTGGGGGCCTTCACAGAGAGATACCACATTTAGACACCACACACCAATTTATTATAAAAGGATTAATTCAGGAGCAGCCAGTTGGAAGATAAGCATAAAGCAAGGTCTGTGGGAAGGACACACATTCTAGACCCTCTCAGAGATCACCATTCTCTCCAAATCATACGCTCACCAACCAGAATCTCTCCTAACCCAGTCCCCTTTGTTTTAAAGGGAGGCTTCATTACAATAGCATAATTGATTAATCACTGCCCATTGACAACCAAACTCGACACCAGCCCCTCGCCCCTCCCTGGAGCTGGGGGAATAGGAGGTGCCAACCATTCCAACCCTCTAATCACACAGTGGGTTCTCCTGGCAACCAGCCCTCATCCTTCCATTACCTCAGGGCTTTCTAGAAGTCATTCATAAACATAACAAAAGACACCTTTATTGCCCTTATCACAGGAAATTCCAAGGGCTTTAGTAGTAAGCCAGAAACGGGAGGGGGGGGAATCAAATAAATATGTGATAAATTTCACCCAAACGATCAAATAAATATTACTTATAAATCACAGTATTACAAAGTGTAAAAGACAATGCATGGGTCAACCTTTGATCAATGAAGCAGACAAGTCTGTGGCTGAAAACTCCACTCTTCTGCCCCTGAATTCTTAGGATTCCTGTAGGATCCAGCCTCAGTTGCCAGCAGAGTAACAAGCTTGTTAATACATCTTTGATTTAATTGGCTCTCTCTTCTCCAGTTTCACTTTTCCCACTTCCTCCTTCCCTGGGATACTTCCTTAAAAGACACCTGTACAAAAGCCCTTGTTTCAGCTTGTGTTATCTGGGGGAAACTCAGGCCAAGACAGCCACTGTGCTAAATTCTGCAAGGATTCACAGAAACTAAATAAAGAGGCAGCTTTTAGGCAACAGACTTGAGCAGCGGAAACTTGAACATGGCAACAGGGCCCACAGTGACCACCGAGCTGAAGGACCAGGCCATAGGTCCTAACCTACCAATGGGCTACTTACTACCTAAGATTACCCGAAGAGGGAAAATTCCATACATCCCCATACTTCTTCACCCTGCCCTATAACTATAGCCCCTCACCACCACCTCCTGGCAGCTAACTGAGAGATAGTTTCCATCAATAAGATGGGAACTTCTGCAGTGGGCTCCCAGGACGACAAAGGCTTTACATTTTTAGGAACCTTCAGATCCATGATTATATCTCCTGGGTCCTAGTTGTGAGCTTTTTTCTAACTTCTAACTCTGTGGGGGGTACCACAGGTCTTCTACACAAAGTGTAGTGTTGGGCCTCTTGGCTCTTTTCCATATCCTTTTAAGACATTTACCTAGTCCCACATCTTTCTTCTGTTTTTGTAACCTAGCAGCTACTATATACAATTTCTTAACTATGCAGAGCTCTATTTCTACCTAGTATATTTGTACAGATTTTTCCACAATTTTTGTTCAGGTCTTTCTGTCAAGTTACAGATTAATTTGACTAGTAGTGGCATGTCTCTTTGCAATGTCTCCAAACGGCTTAATTTTTCTTAGCCCTCCAAGTGTCTTTCTGAGGCGACATCCCCTGGTCTTGGCTTTGGCTAGTTCCATCTCATGACTGGCATGGAACGGGGCAAGCACTGCACGGGCTTCTGCTGCCAACTGCTCTCTGCATAGAGCTGGTCTCGGTTTCACCTGCCTGTGCCGGTACCTTAAGATTTCACTCTCAGTGAGATGCCTGGAGAGTTTATATTCACATAAATTTATTCCCCAGCTTATTATTTTTAGTTCGGCTATCGTCAATTCCAGCAAGATTTTAGGGAGCCTTTCCTGATTCTTCTAAATTTTCAAACACATGATGAGCCAAGGACATGGAATCCCGCCAACTATGCCAACTGTCACGGGCACGCTAGGAGGGCGTGCACACGAGCTGTGTCTTTCCACAATGTCAGCTTTAGTCAATCACAAAGCAAGGTTAAATCACCATGATAAAGCAGGCTCAGGATTCCAAACTCAATGACATCTCCCCATGTGATTAAACGTGGCTTCTTACACGGCACACAGAGCAGGACAGAAGACAAGCCACACAATAAACAAGATAACAGAAGGGGCAGGAAGGGAACGAACCAACGAACCAAACGCGACCGCAGTTTGTGGGTGCGCCGCTGAGGTAAGGCCTGGGTCTGGTCCGGGCCAGCTCTCCGCACTCGCTGCTTCTCATGTTCAGCCGGGAAGGATCTCGGTTCTGTTTGGAGAGCCATTGGGCAAAACCGTCGGCGGCAGTTGCCTTTTTTAAGTGGTCAGATAGATGTAGAAGGGTCAGGTCTGAGGAGTCTGAGGAGTCTGACAGTTCGCTGCCCAAATCCTTCCCTTTTTAAAGGGATTTAATCTCTGCAGACCTTCTCTGGTTCTGTGGTTATCAGTTCTGCTCATTTTCAGTTCTGGGGTGTCAGCTGTCACGGTCCAGGCGATATCTCCTAGCTGCAGTACCTTAACTGCTTGCGTCGTTGCTTGACGTAGGCTCCTGCTTGACACGAAAGACTCCATTTTGCTCTCTACACACGCTCATGGTAGGATTTATTTCCATGTACCTTCTGAAGCTGGGCATGGCTATAGAAAGGACAGGAGACTTTCAGAGTCAGTTTCTTGTTATTCACGTACTCTTCTCACTGCCACGTTGCAAAGGGTAGAGAACTCCACTGGTCTTTGACAATGAAAGAAATGGATTTGAAACCTTAGCCACTCTGGTAAGGACATATAGTATGAGAGAATAAACCTTTACTTTTTAAAGCCACTAGATTTATGAATTGTCGCTTTGGCTTAACTTAAACTCTCATGACTGGGGTGTGGATTTGTACCTAAGCAGTCTTAATTTAGAAATTACCCTTTGAATAGCTATATAACTCTTATAGGCCTTGAAATGCACACTACAACGTAAATCAAATTTAAGTGGTTGAAAAGGGGTTGAAAATTTTCCAAAACAAAAGAAGAGTATATCACTAGACCCAACCCAGGAATGTGGCTGGCAAGTGTAGAGTTCAGGAGGTTGATGATATAGGTGGAACCAAAGATTTATTTAGGGGAGGAACCCAAGTTATGCTTGGTGAGATAGGATTGGAGCCAAAATGGGGAGGGTGTTGGATGTCACCCTAAAAATTATATTTAAGAGTTAATGTGGAGCTGGTAAAGTTGTTTGTTTAAGGAAGAAAAATTACAGGTATTATGAAATTATTGAATCTATTTGTATAAGGCGTATTTCAAGAATGTTTGAGAAAGAATTGTTCTGTTCTAGGGTATAAGGCAGACAGAAAGGTCATTGAGGAAGTCTGGGAATGAAATCTAAAATGTGGTTGTAGTAACAGGAATAGAACCATTTTGAGAGGAAAAGTGATGGCATTTTTCTACTGACTATGGGGGACGGAAGGGGCCAGAAATGACAGATGACTCAAGAGTTAAGTCTGGGTGTCTAGAAGGAAGTTAAGGGTAGTATTGCAAAGATCAGGAACCCAGAAGAAGGATAATTGGGTATTAAAAAGGAATGTCTTGAAAATTTTGAATTGGAGCTCAGGACAAAAGTCAACACTAGAATATAGAATTGTTATTTTTTTTGACATGGTGCCTGGCTTTTGTGAGCTGTGTATAAAAAGTGATTTGAATGAATGGACAGAGAATAAATCAAAGCAAGTAGGCAACTTCTTCAAGGCAAGAACAATTCCTACCCCCATAAACTCTAAGGGTATGAAATATGATATATGATGTTAATAATTAAACAGAAAGAGTTAAGTTTATATGACTTATTTATGTCTATCAGATTTCTAATTTTAGGTGAGTCTCAATCAGTGAAAAAGGGAAACCCAAAAAGCAGCTCTATTTTTTCCAATACTGTGTCAACTATAATACCATCTAAAAATCTGAGACTACTTTGTAATAAAAACTATCTTTTAATTATAGGAATCTCAAATTTTATTTCCTGGTTATTTTATATTTAAACACCATTTTCCTTGTCAGGATTTGTGTAAGGAAAGAATTCTGTTTATAATTCTGTTTATACATATATACATATATATATATGTATATGTATATGTATGTGTGTGTGTGTGTATGTATATATATATATAAAATTCTGTTTATACTCAAGTTCTTTGTCAGGTAGAGTCAGTCTTAAAGATCTGAAAGTTATAGTCCTGAAAAGGATATGATGGCAAAGAATGCCATTACTCTTGTACAGGAGATAGAGGAGTGAGATTAAAACAAGAACCCCCGTTGACAACATCAAATGAAGCTCAATATACACTCCTTTGTTTTCTCATTGTTCTCCCAAAGGCCAGCAACCTCACCTCCCATTAATCAAACGTGTTGCACAAGTCTGGAGACAGCTTTCATAGATCCCTCCAGGCTCCTTTCACATTTGTCCTCAGGGGGAAAAAAATAATTATGCTCTGCTCCTGTCCAAACAGGTACCCATTAACCTTTGCTGGAAAATAGCAATTTGCCATCAGATGCGTGCCGAGATCTAAAATAAGCAGCTTTAAAAAATATTTCTGGGATCCTTGGTAAAAAAAAAACTTTATCTGTTAGATCTTCCATAATCTAAGCGGGTATTTACTTCAGTAGTCATTTGAAACAGGTGGGACAAAGTGGGAAAGGAGATGCATTTGTAAAAATGGAACAATTGCAATGTTGTAAAATTAGCCAGTTGTATCTAAAAAGCAAGAGTGAGAATTCTTTAATCTTTCAGATCCCAAATCATAGAGACATTTGACCAAGAGTTTCTACTAAAAGAAAATAGGTGTTAATTATGCAAGCTTCTGAAATCCTAAAATGAGAGAGAATGATGTTCTTTCTCTAACTCTGGGACTCTACACAGTTAAATAATACGAGGTCAGGGCTGAGATAGTGTCAAGGCTTTCTCAGAGGAGTTTAGGTCACTATTCCCGCACTTTACATACTGAATTTTACAGTGAAATTGAAAGAGGAAACGATTCACTGAACATCCTTTCATGCCTTGTAATCTATAAAGCAGTCCCTATTGTTTAAATTTAATGCAAGGGAACGTGGTAAAATGGAAACATACTGCTGTGGAGTCCTGACACGTAGATTCTAGATTCCTCTCCGCTGTATCTCACTAGGGTACTGTAGATGATCACTTAAAACCATCTCACCTTTCCGGGAGTGAATTTCTTCATTTGAAAATTGAGAGGTTTGCATTAAAGGATCTCATATATTGCTTCCTATTCAAAGGACCAAAGATTTTTTCTTTTTTTTTTTTTTTCTTTTTCTTTTTTTTTTTTAAAGATTTATTTATTTATTTATTTGTCAGAGAGAGAGAGAGAGAGAGAGGAGCGAGAGTGAGCACAAGCAGACAGAGTGGCAGGCAGAGGGAGAAGCAGGCTCCCTGCCGAGCAAGGAGCCCGATGCGGGACTCGATCCCAGGACACTGGGATCATGACCCGAGCCGAAGGCAGCTGCCCAACCAACTGAGCCACCCAGGCGTCCCAGATTTTTTCTTTTTAAGAGATTATTTTAGACAATTGACTTTTGCCAATGTGTGAGATCTGGGTTGGAGTTTGAGTACCCGCTCAAGCTGCAAATTCCTAAAGAATGTAAGATAGGAAAAAATAAAACTAACCACTTCTAGAGTTATGAAATGGAAATCTTTGTGAAACACCTACCTGAAGAGAAAAGGCAACTCCAGTAGTTGCTGTTGAACATTTCACAGATAAAGTAATACTTACCCGCAACATTGGAACCCCAGGCAAAAATCAAGGGAATTATTTGCAGTTCTCTTGTCCTAGTATGATGAAAGTGACATATTAGCAGGGACAGAAAGAGTCTTCTTCTTTTTTTTTTTTTTTTTTTTTTTTTTTTAAAGAGGTTTATGGCATCTCTTTTATTTTATTTTTTTTTTTTACCAGCAATCGATCTTTTTTTTTTTTTTTTTTTAATTTTTTTATTTTAATAAACATATAATGTATTTTTATCCCCAGGGGTACAGGTCTGTGAATCGTCTGGTTTACACATTTCACAGCACTCATCATAGCACATACCCTCCCCAATGTCCATTTCCCCACCACCCTCTCCCGTCCCCCTTCCCCCCCGCAACCCTCAGTCTGTTTTTTGAGATTGAGTCTTTTATGGTTTGTCTCCCTCCCAATCCCATCTTTTCATTTTTTCTTTTCCTACCTCCCCCCAAACCCCCCCACCTTGCATCTCCACTTCCTCATATCAAAGAGATCATATGATAGTTATATTTCTCCGATTGACTTATTTTGCTAAGCATGATACCCTCTAGTTCCATCCACGTCGTCGCAAATGGCAAGATTTCATGTCTTTTGATGGCTGCATAGTATTCCATTGTGTATATATACCACATCTTCTTTATCCATTCATCTGTTGATGGACATCTAGGCGCTTTCCACAGTTTGGCTATTGTGGACATTGCTGCTATAAACATTCGGGTGCACGTGCCCCTTCGGAGCACCACGTTTGTATCTTTAGGATATATACCCAGGAGTGCAATTGCTGGGTCGTAGGGTAGCTCTATTTTCAGTTTTTTGAGGAACCTCCACACTGTTTTCCAGAGTGGTTGCACCAGCTTGCATTCCCACCAACAGTGTAGGAGGGTTCCCCTCTCTCCGCATCCTCGCCAGCATCTGTCATTTCTTGACTTGTTAATTTTAGCCATTCTGACTGGTGTGAGGTGGTATCTCATTGTGGTTTTGATTTGTATTTCCCTGATGCCGAGTGATGTGGAGCATTTTTTCATGTGTCTGTTGGCCATCTGGATGTCTTCCTTGCAGAAATGTCTGTTCATGTCCTCTGCCCATTTCTTGACTGGATTATTTGTTCTTTGGGTATTGAGTTTGATAAGCTCTTTATAGATTTTGGATACGAGCCCTTTATCTGATATGTCGTTTGCAAATATCTTCTCCCATTCTGTCAGTTGTCTTTTGGTTTTGTTAACTGTTTCCTTTGCTGTGCAAAAGCTTTTGATCTTGATGAAATCCCAATAGTTCATTTTTGCCCTTGCTTCTGTTGCCTTTGGCGATGTTCCTAGGAAGAAGTTGCTGCGGTGGAGGTCAAAGAGGTTGCTGCCTGCATTGTCCTCAAGGATTTTGATAGATTCCTTTCGCACATTGAGGTCCTTCATCCACTTTGAGTCTATTTTCGTGTGTGGTGTAAGGAAATAGTCCAGTTTCATTTTTCTGCATGTGGCTGTCCAATTTTCCCAGCACCATTTGTTGAAGAGGCTGTCTTTTTTCCATTGGATATTCTTTCCTGCTTTGTCGAAGATTAGTTGACCATAGAGTTGAGGGTCTATTTCTGGGCTCTCTATTCTGTTCCATTGGTCTATATGTCTGTTTTTGTGCCAGTACCATACTGTCTTGATGATGACAGCTTTGTAATAGAGCTTGAAGTCTGGAATTGTGATACCACCGACTTTGGCTTTCTTTTTCAATATTCCTTTGGCTATTCGAGGTCTTTTCTGGTTCCATATAAATTTTAGGATTATTTGTTCTATTTCTTTAAAAAAAATGGATGGGATTTTGATAGGGATTGAATTAAATGTGTAGATTGCTTTAGGTAGAATAGACATTTTCACAATATTTGTTCTTCCAATCCATGAGCATGGAATATTTTTCCATTTCTTTGTGTCTTCCTCAATTTCTTTCATGAGTACTTTATAGTTTTCTGAGTATAGATTCTTTGCCTCTTTGGTTAGATTTATTCCTAGGTATCTTATGGTTTTGGGTACGATTGTAAATGGGACTGACTCCTCAATTTCTCTTTCTTCTGTCTTGTTGTTAGTGTAAAGAAATGCGACTGATTTCTGTGCATTGACTTTATATCCTGACACTTTACTGAATTCCTGTATAAGTTCTAGCAGTTTTGGAGTGGAGCCTTTTGGGTTTTCCACATATAGTATCATATCATCTGCAAATAGTTATAGTTTGACTTCTTCTTTGCTGATTTGGATGCCTTTAATTTCTTTTTGTTGTCTGATTGCTGAGGCTAGGACTTCTAGTACTATGTTGAACAGCAGTGGTGATAACGGACATCCCTGCCGTGTTCCTGACCTTAGCAGAAAAGCTTTCAGTTTTTCTCCATTGAGAATTATATTTGCGGTGGGTTTTTCATAGATGGCTTTGATAATATTGAGGTATGTGCCTTCTATCCCTACACTTTGAAGAGTTTTAATCAGGAAGGGATGCTGCACTTTGTCAAATGCTTTTTCAGCATCTATTGAGAGTATCATATGGTTCTTACTCTTTCTTTTATTAATGTATTGTATCACATTGATGGATTTGCGGATGTTGAACCAACCTTGCAGCCCTGGAATAAATCCCACTTGGTCGTGGTGAATAATCCTTTTAATGTACTGTTGGATCCTATTGGCCAGTATTTTGGTGAGAATTTTTGCATCTGTGTTCATCAAGGATATTGGTCTGTAATTCTCTTTTTTGGTGGGATCCTTGTCTGGTTTTGGGATCAAGGTGATGCTGGCCTCATAGAATGAGTTTGGAAGTTTTCCTTCCATTTCTATTTTTTGGAACAGTTTCAGGAGAATAGGAATTAATTCTTCTTTAAATGTTTGGTAGAATTCCCCTGGGAAGCCGTCTGGTCCTGGACTTTTGTTTGTTTGGAGATTTTTGATGACTGTTTCAATCTCCTTACTGGTTATGGGTCTGTTCAGGTTATCTATTTCTTCCTGGTTCAGTTGTGGTAGTTTATACATCTCTAGAAATGTATCCATTTCTTCCAGGTTGTCAAATTTGTTGCCATAGAGTTGCTCGTAGTATGTTCTTATAATTGTTTGTATTTCTTTGGTGTTGGTTGTGATCTCTCCTCTTTCATTCATGATTTTATTTATTTGCGTCCTTTCTCTTTTCTTTTTGATAAGTCTGGCCAGGGGCTTATCAATCTTATTAATTCTTTCAAAGAACCAGCTCCTAGTTTTGTTGATTTGTTCTATTGTTTTTTTAGTTTCTATTTCATTGATTTCTGCTCTGATCTTTATGATTTCTCTTCTCCTGCTGGGTTTAGGCTTTCTTTGTTGTTCTCTCTCCAGCTCCTTTAGGTGTAGGGTTAGGTTGTGTATTTGAGACCTTTCTTGTTTCTTGAGAAAGGCTTGCACTGCTATATATTTTCCTCTCAGGACTGCCTTTGTTGTGTCCCACAGATTTTGAACTGTTGTGTTTTCATTATCATTTGTTTCCATGAATTTTTTCAATTCTTCTTTAATTTCCTGGTTGACCCATTCATTTTTTAGAAGGATGCTGTTTAGTCTCCATGTATTTGCGTTCTTTCCAAATTTCCTCTTGTGATTGAGTTCGAGCTTCAGAGCATTGTGGTCTGAAAATATGCAGGGAATGATCTCGATCTTTTGGTACCGATTGAGACCTGATTTATGACCCAGGATGTGGTCTATTCTGGAGAATGTTCCATGTGCACTAGAGAAGAATGTATATTCTGTTGCTTTGGGATGGAATGTTCTGAATATATCTGTGATGTCCATCTGGTCCAGTGTGTCATTTAAGGCCTTTATTTCCTTGTTGATCTTTTGCTTAGATGATCTGTCCATTTCAGTGAGGGGAGTGTTAAAGTCCCCTGCTATTATTGTATTACTGTTGATGTATTTCTTTGATTTTGTTATTAATTGGTTTATATAGTTGGCTGCTCCCATGTTAGGGGCATAGATATTTAAGATTGTTAGGTCTTCTTGTTGGACAGACCCTTTGAGTATGATATAGTGTCCTTCCTCATCTCTTATTATAGTCTTTGGCTTAAAATCTAATTGATCTGATATAAGGATTGCCACCCCAGCTTTCTTCTGATGTCCATTAGCATGGTACATTGTTTTCCACCCCCTCACTTTAAATCTGGAGGTGTCTTCGGGTCTAAAATGAGTTTCTTGTAGGCAGCATATGGATGGGTTTTGTTTTTTTATCCATTCTGATACCCTGTGTCTTTTGATTGGGGCATTGAGCCCATTAACATTCAGGGTAACTATTGAGAGATATGAATTTAGTGCCATTGTATTGCCTGTAAGATGATTGTTACTGTATATTGTTTCTGTTTCTTTCTGATCTACTACTTTTAGGGTCTCTCTTTGCTTAGAGGACCCCTTTCAATATTTCCTGTAGAGCTGGTTTGGTGTTTGCAAATTCTTTCAGCTTTTGTTTGTCCTGGAAGCTCTTTATCTCTCCTTCTATTTTCAATGATAGCCTAGCCGGATATAGTATTCTTGGCTGCATGTTTTTCTCGTTTAGTGCTCTGAATATATCATGCCAGTTCTTTCTGGCCTGCCAGGTCTCTGTGGATAGGTCCGCTGCCAATCTAATGTTTTTACCCTTGTATGTTACAGACTTCTTTTCCCGGGCTGCTTTCAGGATTTTCTCTTTGTCGCTAAGACTTGTAAATTTTACTATCAGGTGACGAGGTGTGGACCTATTTTTATTGATTTTGAGGGGCGTTCTTAGCATCTCCTGGATTTTGATGTTTGTTCCCTTTGCCATATTAGGGAAATTCTCTCCAATAATTGTCTCCAATATACCTTCTGCTCCCCTCTCTCTTTCTTCTTCTTCTGGAATCCCAATTATTCTAATGTTGTGTCGTCTTATGGTGTCACTTATCTCTCGAATCCTCTCCTCGTGTTCCAGTAGTTGTTTGTCTCTCTTTTGCTCAGCTTCTTTATTCTCTGTCATTTGGTCTTCTATGTCACTAATTCTTTCTTCTGCCTCATTTATCCTGGCAGTGAGAGCTTCCATTTTTGATTGCACCTCATGAATAGCTTTTTTGATTTCAACTTGGTTAGATTTTAGTTCTTTTATTTCTCCAGAAAGGGCTTTTATCTCTCCGGAGAGGGTTTCTCTAATATCTTCTATGCCTTTTTCGAGCCCGGCTAGAACCTTGAGAATTGTCATTCTGAACTCTAGATCTGTCATGCTACCTATGTCTGTATTGATTAGGTCTCCAGCCTTCGGTACGGCCTCTTGTTCTTTTTTTTGAGGTGAGTTTTTCCGCCTTGTCATTTTGTCCAGGTAGGATTTGCTTTCTCCTGCTGTGGAATTCCGCTGTTCTTGGTGACTGAAGTTGGTTTTGGATGGTTTCTTGTTGATCTTCTGGGGGAGGGGCCTGTTGTAGTGATTCTCAAGTGTCTTTGCCGCAGGCGGAATTGCACCGCCCTTGCCAGGGGCCAGGCTAAGTAATCCGCTCGGGTTCGCTTTCGGGAGCTTTTGTTCCCTGAGCGCTTTCCGTAGAGTTCCGGAGGACGGGAATGAAGATGGCGGCCTCCCAATCTCTCGGCCCGGAGGAGCCGAGAGCTTGGGGTTCCGCTCCTCAGTGCACTCTCAGAGCAAAGCGCCCAATAGCCCCACCTCCCTGGCTTGCGGTCGCGCCTCGAGGAAAGCAGTCAATTGTTGGAGCTGGAGAAAAGCGCTGGGTCGCTTTTGTCTCCGTGGCCTCCGGCCGCGCTCCGAGCCCACCCAGCCTGCGACCGGCACAAGGTAACCCCGGGCTTAGAGCTCACTCCTCGGCTTTGTCGCTATAGCCGGCTTCCCCGCTTTAATACCTGCGAGCTCTGCGGCACTCAGACATCCCCAGTCCTTCTGTGACCCTGCGGGTCCTGGGGTTATGCTGACCCCGCCTGGGTTTCCCCCCAGTTTAGCCTCTGGAGCGATGTCTCCCAGTGGAGCCGACTTTTAAAAGTCCCGATTTTGTGCTCCGTCGCTCCGCCGCTTGCCGGGTGCCGGCCCCTCCCCCCGGGGTCTATCTTCCCGTCGCTTTGGATTCACTTCTCCGCAGGTCCTACCTTTCAGAAAGTGATCGATTTTCTGTTTCTGGGATTGTTGCTCTTCTTCTCTTCGATTTCCTGTTGGATTTATAGGTGTTCACAATGGTTAGATAAGCTATCTAGCTGATCTCCTGCTACCCGATGTCGTCTCAGCCTGCTACTTCTCCGCCATCTTGACTCCTCCCCCAGAAAGAGTCTTCTTGTAGGGAAAAAGGAGAGGTGTTTTTCAGACCTACTTGTATGTCTAAGATTTGATGGGATTCCTTCCTCAGCTAAAGCACAGGCAGAAAAAAGAAAGTATGGTAGCCACCCCCCCACCCCCACCCCTTATCTGCAGTTTCACTTTCCTTGGTTTCAGTTCCTGTGGTCAGTGCGGTATGGAAGCAGATGGTCCTCCTTCTCATGTATGGTCAGAAGCAGCCTAATGCCATGTCCCAATACGGATACCATTTCCCTCACTTCTTCTCATCACTTAGGCATTTTATCACCTCATAGCATCACAAGGAGAGGAAAGGTGAATATAGTACAAGAAGAGATTTTGAGAGAGAGAGAGAGATCACATTCACATAAATTTTATTACAGTAATTGTTATAACTCTTCTTTTTTACTAATTTCTTAATGTGCCTAATTTGTAAATTATCATGGGTGGGTATATATAATAAAAAAACATATATACAGGGTTTGGTACTGTCTACGATTTCAGCCATTCACTGGGGTCTTGGAATGTATCCCCCGTGGATAAGGAGGGACTACTGCATCAAAGAAATGAATTCATTGCTCACTCTATCCACCTAGTGTTTCCATTTATGTAGACAAATCTACTGTGAAATGTAGAACTGAATACATTTCCAAGTTTAATGCAGAATTTTAGATAGCAATGCAAAATTTGATAGCAATGGAAAGCTAATGTAAACGTTTTCAAGAGTCTGATTTGCTGTGATAGTCATGGTACCACTCAGTGAGGTTTACCTTATTAAAATTCTGCATTTGCCATTTGAATTTTTACATGTTCCTAAAATATCATGATTCTATTATGACTACAATTCTCATCACTTCTGGGTATTTTAACCTTGTTTTTCACTATTTCTAATGACATGGGTAGTTATGTAAAAGAGAAACAGATGAGAGCTGTGAGGTCCAAAAGAAACTACAAATCTTTACACAGAGTTATTTACTTCTACTGGGACTAAGTTAGAAGCAAACTTTAGCTTGGTGGTCGCCAAAGAAGGGTTT
Source organism: Martes martes (assembly GCF_963455335.1). Classification (NCBI taxonomy): domain Eukaryota; kingdom Metazoa; phylum Chordata; class Mammalia; order Carnivora; family Mustelidae; genus Martes; species Martes martes. Next base: position 31,654,904 of record NC_137899.1, read on the forward strand.
TGGAGCCGTGTATTTCTTTTGTAGAACTCATATGGAATGTCAGCCCAAATTACCACATTAAAATCTTAAACTCTCTAAGCAGAAGGTAAAGTTCCAGAAGGCTAATTTGGAAATTAGCATCTAATGGGACTGGCTATATAGTCAGATCTTTTTCTCCCTAGTTACAAAGGCTCATAAAAAAGGGACTCACCAGTCTATCCAAACCCAGAAATCAAACCACAATAAAATATTTCTTAGGCGACACATTACAATTTATGCATTGCAAAATAAGATACTTAGGGGAAAAACTTTACCAAATAAATAGAGAGAGATTGTACTTAGACTTACTAGAGAAGTTTCTTCGGTGTGTCACCTTAATACTCATAACATATATTAACTAACATTGTAGACTTCTTAATATTGTAGAATTACTTGTAAGATGGAACTCAGCTATATGGCAGTTATTGTTCAAGTTATGGCTTAATTTTTTAAAAAATAAATTAATGCTAGACTAGTATCCATAGCTACAGTGAAATTGTACAGGGAAAATTGTTCAGATTGTGGAACAAGAACTCAAAACTGTCAGTGCGACCACATGGATATTTTACAATGAGACGGATACCTGATTTTTAAATTCCGGCCAGATTTTATTTAGCTGGCTGAACAGTAAATGAAAATAGATCACTATTTTCTAAATGGTTATACTACTTTTAAAAGTGTAGTGAACTCAAAGATAAAATGTCTATCCTTATGAAGGTATATATTGATGAAGATAAATAAAATGAAATAATCATGATTACCCTGTGGATTACTTTACCTTCATGCATTTATTATTCATTCAACAGATAGTCATTGAATACCTCCTACATGTCAGACACTGGGTAGGCTCTGCAGGTGTGATGATAAACAAAATAGAATGTCCTCTATTTGTCCTTTTGGAATTTACGATTTATGCTGATAAGTAGTTCTGTCAGAAAGACACCCACCTTTGTAAGAAGATCCCCATCTTTCTATAGGAGTAGGACTGGTCTGACATACAGGCACTAATCATAAAGTGGAACACATTAACAAGCCAACAGCTTACCCAGTATAGGAATAAATCACCTTCCCAAAATAGTAACAGTACTGGATGGTCCCTCATACCTGTCTATGAACACCGACAATTCATAATTTCTAAATCCCAGTCTTATAGCAACTTGAAAAGTAATACCAAAAAAGGCTCTGGGTGAATGGATGCTGCAGGCAAGAAAGACACCATGTTGTCAATCCCAGGAAGGTACAGCCGCTGTCAGCCTTAATTAACTTTTCTGTTTCTGAAATAAAAATGAAAATGAGCAGGAGTCAGGGCGCCTGGGTGGCTCAGTGGTCAAGTGTCTGCTTTCGGCTCAGGTCACAATCCTGGGGTCCTGAAATTGAGCCCCACATTGGGCTCCCTGCTTAGTGGAAAGCCTTCTTCTCTCTCTCCCTCTCCCCCTGCTGGTGTTCCCTCTCTCATTGTCTCTCTCTCTCCCTCTGTCAAATACATACATACATACATACATACATCTCTTAAAAAAAAAAAAAAAAGAAAAGAAAACGAGCAGGAGATGGAGAAGTGGTAGACTGGATGAAAACAGTAGAATATGAGGAAGCTTATCTCTGCTCTACCACAAATGTGAAATACTTAGTTCCAAATTAATTGTACATATATTACATGCATATCATTGCATACATGTATATTTTCAACTCCTGAAATTCATATCAATTCTATTTTCAAAACACTGAAATAATTACATTACCATTTCTTTTCCATGTAAAGACTACAGCTGAGGTTTATTGACATGATCCTATGTGATGTACCTTCTTTCTAGATTTCTATGGATGTATAAACCAGACATAAATAGAAGTCCTAAACCAAACAAAGCAGTAAATCAAACTCCTTTCTTGCAGGAAGACACAACTATGGTGTGTTTCACTGAAACCCTTACAACTCAGTATATTTTCTTTAAATCAAAATTCTTTGCTTATTGATAACAGCTTCTTTTCAAAAAACACTTTTTCCTTGCTATGTCAATTCTAATGCCTTTTTTGTGGTCAAGGGTCATTCAAGCATGTGCTGGGCCATGAAAAGTTCTGAATAGCATGTTTTTTTTTTTTTTTTTTTTTTTTTTGTGGTAATGTTGAAGATTCCTGTGTTGTTACAAAGAAAACTGATCTCTTTCAAAGGTCAATTCTATACCCCATCTTCTGTCACCCCACTACTCTAAAGAGCTCACTGAAAATAGTGTATGAAGCTCTAAAAGACTGCTGAAGATAGAAATTTGGTCTATAATAACGAGGAGATAAAGTATTCATGGAAAGTCAGAGATTTTTTTTTTTTTTTTTTTTTTTTTTTTTTTTAAAGATTTTATTTATTTATTTGACAGACAGAGATCACAAGTAGGCAGAGAGGCAGGCAGAGAGAGAGGGAGAAGCAGGCTCCCCGCGGAGCAGAGAGCCCGATGCGGGGCTCGATCCCAGGACCCTGGGAATCATGACCTGAGCCGAAGGCAGAGGCTTTAACCCACTGAGCCACCCAGGCGCCCCGGAAAGTCAGAGATTTTTATAGTGGAGGAATGAAAAAGTGATTATTTTACTGGAGTGTTTTATTGGATTGCCAGAAAGATGCCCTTGGTACTTATTTTATTCTAGTAGTCAAATCCCCCGAAGTCAAAGTTCTTATTTACAAGCTCATTGCTATTGCTGAGACCAAACATAAATAATGAAGAGAAAGTACAGGCTATCAGAAAACCCTTGTTCTGTTCTCACAATCCAGTCCTTTGTCACCATTTCTGATTGTGGAAAATGAAGTAATTAATGGCAAAACACTTCTACAGCCTAAATAGTAGGCACTGAAATCCAGAGGAACTTATGACAGAGCCAGTTTTCTAAAATCTTGTGCCTTATTTCTATCCGTCATTAGGCTGTGTTGATTTATTTAGGATTAGAGACTATTTCGACTTCCCCCCAAATACATGATCTAATACAAACGATAGGAAATGACCATTGGCAAAATCTACTGTTCCGACTCTCCCCGACACCACCACAAGGTCTGACTTTTGTCTTACACATTTTGAAAGATTTGTGTTAAAAAAACTTCATAAAAAAGACTTGCAACACATTTCATGTGGAAAACTCTGGTGAAAGGCTGGAGTTGGAGTTTAGGTATGGATATATACACAGGACTGAAATTCTAACTCTGATTTTAGAAGAAAACATCCTAACAAGGTGACCAAAACCCACTTTAAAAAATTATTTAACAATATTGTTATTAGCCCTGGGTTAAGAACATCACAGAGATTGGGAAAATCTGAAATTCCCTCTTGTTCTTTGTTTCAAATTCTAGCAATAAAATGAAGGGAGTCAATGTATTTTTTATTAGGAAGAAAATAGACAATATTGTCAATAGCATCCAAAGGACCTGAAACACACAGAAATTACCTCATTTAAGAGTAGGAGAAAAGAAAAGCTAAGCCTGGCATTTCGTAAGGCCAAATAACTTGAATAAGGCCGTATATCAAGAGCATGGTTTAAACTGGTATGACTGAATTCACTTATAAACACCTTGGTGTCTGAGGCTTATTTGTGAACTTAAAATGTGCTGATTGATCTATAAACCCAATTTCAAAACCAATATAGATGTGTGTGTGTGTGTTAATATATTGTCTATTCTGTGTATAATATATAATACATTCTATGTATTATGCATAATATATAATACATATTATATATAGTGTTTTTATAATATATAATAGTGTTTATATGTATCTGTATAAATAATTTTAATTAAAATTAAAATGTTTGTTTTCCTTATTCTGATAATGACATGGTATCTAAAATATAAAGACAAAATGATTCTTTTTTATCAATACAAGGAAAATCTTAAGCAACTTTTTGATTATCTTTACAAACAAGATGAACACCTCACTTTAAAAAAAGAAAGAAATGATAGCATTTAAAAATATTTGTGTATTATAACATCACACAAGAAAAGCTAATACATTGTATAATTTGAATTTAATATTTGATAATTAATAATTCATAACCAAAAAGGTATTAGCTATTATTAAATTGCAGAAAATTTCCTGATAAATTATGACAGCAGGCCTAATCCAAATGTTGTTTGAAAGAGAAAGCTAAAAGTTTGTTTGTTTTTTTTTTTTAAATGAATCTTTTTTTTTTTTAAAGATTTTATTTATTTATTTGTCAGAGAGAGAGAGAGAGAGTGAGCACAGGCAGACAGAGTGGCAGAGGGAGAAGCAGGCTCCCTGCGGAGCAAGGAGACCGATGTGGGACTCCATTCCAGGATGCTGGGATCATGACCTGAGCCAAAGGCAGCTGCTTAACCAACTGAGCCACCCAGGCGTCCCAAGTTTGTTTCTTTTAAATTTTCAGTCCATAACTCTTTTTTCTAGGAGATTCTATCATGTAAAATGTATTGAGAGAAGTATAGTACTCATTCAAAAGAAATGAAGATAAAAACTAAGGGTTGTTGGGGGAGGGGGGTAAGGAGATGGTGGTTGGGTCATGGACTTTGGGGAGGGTATGTGCTATGGTGAGTGCTGTGAAGTGTGTAAGCCTGACAATTCACAGACTTGTACTCCTGGGGCAAATAATATATTATATGTTAATAAAAATAAATAAATGAAATCAGACTTAGCTAAAAAAAAAAAAAAAGAAATGAAGATAAAACTCTTCAGGTACAACCTTATAAAAAAATGAGAAAATTTAATGTAAACTTTTCTGACTAGTAAATTCCATTGGAAAAAAAACAATTTTTGTATACTAATAAAAATTTTGAATGTGGATGATGAATTTCTATTTCTTGGTTTGAGTGGTCTGTATAGGGATTTGTTTTATAATAATTCTTGGGGCCATCCTTGTAAAAGTAAAAGTCCTACTTATATTTTTTGTGTGTGGTTTTCCCCATATTAATTTACAATAGACATAAAAAACAAAACAAAACAAAACACTACATTACTGAAGTTAAGGAGTGTGAGGTATAAAGCCTCATGGAGTTAAATTCTGAGACCTAAAAATTGATTAATTAAATAATCCTATTTTTTGGTGATAGGTATAAGAATGATAAAACAACATTTTAAATATACCTAATGCCATATCTGTCATGTGGTAAACATGTACTAATTTCCACAGAGCTCTATAGCTCAAATTCGGCTGCAAATTACAATAATTTGAAGAGCTTTTGAAAAAATACTCTTACTTGAGACTCATTCCTTACAAAATGACTAAATGATCTGCAGTGGGAGTTTGGTCACCTCTCCAAATAATTTTAATATGTAACCAGGGATTAAGAATCACTGTCCTAGCGGGTGTTAGAAATCTACTTTCAACATGAGTATACTAAAATATCTCCTAGACCATATATACTTAAACGGTTACTTTCACAATATTCATTTTTCCCCCACTTTATGGTTTCATAGTTTCTGTTTTTAAAAAATATAACTACAGTATGGCAGAAAAGTAAAAGAAACTAAAGGAACACAAAAGTTTTAGCAAAGAAAAGAAATGGGGTGAAATTCATAAATACAGTGATTGAAAGTAAGTTTATGTATTTATGTACTTAATACATGTTAAATTATTTAGTAAATATAAAGGTACCCCAAATAATTTTGACTGCTATTTTGTTGTTATAGTCATGTTCATAAAACTATTCATATCACACGTATCAACACATTTTCCCTCCAGATTTAAAAAAATATAAATAATTCCATCAAAATAGTCTATTAAATATAGATTAAAAATTTGAAAAATTCTCTCTTAAAATATCCTCCTAAAAGTACATGTGAAAATATCTTTAGAAGATGGGGTAACTATCTTCATAAGATTTATGAAAGCAGTTATCCATGGATGAAAATCTTAATGTATGAGTGATACGGGAAATACTTCTTTTGTCACAGAAATCCTGTCCTTTCCTATCTCCACAGTCCTCCCATAAAACAAACAAACAAACAAATTCCATTGGTTATAAAAACCATGGCAGTGGATATATTTCAGGCAGGAGGAGAGCCTAATCTTCTGCATTGATTGGACACTGTTAGTTGTGCTAATGCTCTTGTCTTCAGGTCTCTCTCTGAGCCCATGAAGCAAGAGGTGACGAGTCAATTAGTCTTTGCTCTCAAGGGAACTTGCTTCAGCCAGGCACACAATGAAAGGACTCTATTAACTTAATTCTATCTGCAATTTTGTACATGACCCAAATCACCTCAGAGTAAATTATGATTAGTTGTCTGAACCCATGAAAGAACAGGGATGAGAATCAGACTAAAGGCCCACAGGGGGATGGGGGAGCTGGAGGGAATGTGTGTCGCACCTGCCCACACGGTGCCCTGCTTGGTCAACTGCACCTCCATGGGGCACTGGAAAGACGGCTGCGAGATCACCAGGAGCTGTTTACACAACTGGAACCATTCCATCTCAGCTCAAGTGAAGCAAACAACAGTGAAAGGGTTCTCTATTCCAATCATCCAGCAAAAACAGTGGGAAGTGGTCATCTTGGGAAGTAAATCACCAGGAACACGAAGACATCAGGGACAGCAGAAATTAAAAAAAAAAAAAAAAGGAAAAAAGTAGTGTAATTAAGCAGTTTTTAGTAAGTTTCATCTCCAGTGTTTGCTGAGGGATCTATTACTTTCTCTGTATTACAGCAAGGCAAGTGCTGGGATATTAACACGCTATGCTCAAGAAAGTGAGAAAAAGTCATGTACGAGTTATAACAAAGTAAAATCTTTTTCTTTTCTCATTACATGGTTCATTGAAGAGATTCTTTAATTATTCTCATGGCTTTTTGTTGCCTTGTGTATCTAAAATTACCCCCAAACACAGAAGCTCCTTTTAAAAAAAAGCTTATTTATTTATTTGAGAAAGAGTAAGAGAGAGAGAGAGCAGGGGTTGGGTGGGGGTGGGGTGGGCAGGGGAAGAGGGAGAGAGAATCCAAGAAGACACCATACAGAACACGGAGCGGGTTGCAGGGCTCATTTCATGAGCCTGATATGATTACCTGAGCCAAAAACAAGAGTTGAATGCTTAACCTTAACTGTGCCACACAGGTGCCCCTTCAAATACAGAAGCTCCTTAACCTGTATTTCCTACAAACAACTTCACATAAAACCTGGCACAGGGTATCCTTTCTAAAGAAAAATGTAGTAAAAATGAAGATACTGGATTTTTTTTCAAATTCTAACTTTAAAATTCATGATATTATTCTCTTCTGGATCTTTATAGTTCTTATTATAAGCATATATTTTGTTATTGATGGTCTTTTTTAAAAACTGGGCTGAGAATAATTGAAAGCTTTCATGTTCAAGGTTATCAATTTTGGTAGAACTGTATGCTCATGAACAGAAAACAAAGGCCAACAAATGTTGCATTAAACTTCAAACTTTAGACCCATCACTACTTTTTTTTTTTTTTTAAGATTTTATTTATTTATTTGACAGAGAGATAAGACAGGTAGGCAGAGTGGCAGGCAGAGGGAGAGGGAGAAGCAGGCTCCTGCTGAGCAGGGAGCCTGATGCGAGGTTGAATCCCAAGACCCTGGGATCAAGACTGAGCTGAAGACAGAGGCTTAACCCACTGAGACACCCAGGGGCCCACCATCACCACTTTAAAAATGGAAATAGTTACAATTGACTTTTTCCATCCAGGTACTCTGCTAAATGTTTTATATGCATTATCTCATTTAAATGTTACAACACCATGAAGTAAATATACAAATGTAAACAAAAGCAATATACTATTCCTCCTAATTAGGTGAAAAGTACGGTTTATGTAATAAGAAATCGTAACATCCTTGCCTAAGGTTACACCAACCCTGAGTGTTGGACTGGAGGTTTGAAACCAGTGTTTTGAAATTCAGAATTCAGTCTCTTAATCATGACTCTATATTGCCAATTCTATACAATTTTGGATATGCTTTCTAATTTGTAGAATAAATGTGATTAAACTGTAAAAGGAAATCTTTAGGGAAAAAGATATATCATCAAAAGAGACTGGATATTGTGGAAGATAAGGAAATATTATAAGGCCAAATGCTTGATAATGCAAAATGATAATATAAAAGATCCTAGTGTTGAAAAGGAGACCCTTGGGGCACCTGGGTAGCTCAGTCTGTTAAGCATCCAACTCTTGATTTCAACTCAGGTCATGGAGCCCATGGTGGGCTCTGTGCTCAGCAAGGACTCTGCTTGTCCCTCCCTCTCTGCTCCTCCCCTGTTCGTTTGCTCTCTCTCAAATAAATAAATAAAATATCTTAAAAAAGAAAAGAAAGAGACTCTCCAGTTAAGAACTTCTCTAAAATCTTCATTTAAAAACATGTAAACCTATAGCTGTGTGAGTGTATCAGCTATATACTGATACTGAGTGTATCAGTTAAGTTTACACAAAACTTAATGGTCAAAACTTTAGGTTTTGGAGTCAGACTGCCTGGATTCAAAATCCATGTCTTTACCCATTAGTTTTGTCATTGCGAGTAAATTAATTAACTGTTTAAGTCTTGATTTCTTCATTAGTAAACAGAGGGAAATAATTACAACCTACTTCTTGAGTTGTGAGAATTAAATACCTCAGTTCTCATAAAGCATTTAGAACATTTCTGGCATATATTAAGCACTGCATAAACATTAGCCATCTTCTCATTTAGCTTTTGGGAAGTTCCTTCCTTCCTTCCTTCCTCCCTTCTTGGTTTCCTTTCTTCCCTCCCTCCCTCCCTCCTTCCTTCCTTTTCTTCATTTCGATAGTTCACATAGAACACCATGTGGGTAGAGCAATGAGGTGATCTGAATGAATGCAATAGGGTTAATATGGAGTTCTTGATTGCCTTAGGATATCTACATAGTGTTGTGTCTCTTTAATATTTGGAGAGTTTCTAGCTGGTTTGAATACTCTGATTCTAATAGTAATGATACAGTATTAACTTTGTCAAGCAGCTGATTAAGATGGAACTCAGCTATGGTAATTAGGTAAGCTCACGACCTAGAAAGAAGAGTAAGCTAATTTTATTGATACACAAAAATAGCTGAAGTGAGCAAGCAAGGGGTACCAGTATGGGAGTCTTGAAATAAAATTTACTCACAATTATCAGGGCTATATTCCTTTTTCTTGGGCCAGTTAATATTGTTGAGAAATGAACAGCGTTCTTAAATTACGATAATGCAATTTTTTAGTGTATAAACACTGGGCAGATTATCTACCCTCAGGATGAAGGAAGCACATTTGCAAACTGAAACACTGAAACACCGATGTGATTAGCAAGAAAACAGAGCAACAAAAGTCTCACATGGCCATACAGCAAGCAGTGATCCAGAACAAACACCTCATGCCGATGATCAGATTTTCAGGTATTTCCACAGGCAGACCCAGGAAATTCAGAAGAGTGAAACTATGCAGAGACAGACCACAAATCCCTGCATGTGGCATTCAGTCATTTAGTTCTCTGTGCATGTCAGACTGTTTTACCAGATTTTTCTTTCCTTATTAGGGGAAACTGTAAGTGATACATCTCTGAAAAATACTGCACTTGTTTGAGATGTGCAAAGGTAATCTGTGATACTCTTCCACCCCAGGAGAAAGCATGTTTTTTAAATATATGGAAACCGAGATTTCCAGTTGTGTATGGAAGTTTTCACCCAGGCATTGACCTTTCTTCCCCTCTTAGTCCTCTCCCATATATACAGAAATAACATCATAAAGATTCTTTTTCATGACACACCTATACCCTATGATTGCTTTAATAACTTATTCTGCAAAGCAGTCTTTTTTGTATCATATAGCAGCCATCTATGAAACAGTACAAGAAGGGATATTAGGAAATCTTAGCATAACACAGATTGTTGCCAAATTGTCAGCTGTTGCCAGATGAATAGTGAGACCAAGACATATTTTTACCCCCTGGGCTAACCGTTTTAGATGATACATCTGTATACAGTTGTCCAGATAATATTAGTATAAGCCCTCACTGTTGACATAAATAATACAACTTGTAAAACTAAGGGTGCAGTGATGATTTTCCTCTGGAATGTAATGTGAGGATTATAAGCAAGAGAGTTGCCCCCGTTGATCAATCACAAGGGCCTAAGCTAGTCCACGGAGGCTGTTGAAAGCATTGCTAATTCTTCATGCCTCGAGTATGTAATCACATCCTAGGGGCTTGGGTTACATACTGATAACAATTGCTTCTCTTCTAGAAGACAAACCACACCAACCATAGAAGAAGAGCATTAAAATACCTCTCCGTAAATTTCACGTGGGCACGCACAACAATGTTTGGATTGAGGGATGTCATCTGCTGCCATTGTCAATGGTCTCTGCATCCCCGGACAACTGCTAGCTTTGCACCCCAGAGGCCTTTTAACTTTAAATTTATGATTTCACACTTGAGGCAAGTCTGTTGTCATTTAAAAAGACAAATGCAGATTCCAGAGAATTAATTTCCCTTTAAATACAACTGAAGAGGCACCTCGTGATCTTTTGTGGTCTTTTAAAGAGGATCTCCCAAGATTAGCAGAAAATTTTAAGTAAATGGGACAGTAGGACACACTGAAAATTCCAGCCTTTTGTGCAATGAATTAAACGCAGAACATACGGTTTTATAAATTATAGTGTGTAATGCCTATTTGCAAATGCCACTCTGTGATATTTTCATTCATGTACTCATCTTTTTAAACAAAATTGAGAGCCTAGCCCTCAGTACCAAAATGAAGTGAAGAAGTTAAGTCTATTATCGGAGTAATGAGTTAGGTAAGTAGTTTAGGAAATTGTAGTTTGTTTCTGGATGATTTCTGTACTTGTCTCAGTTTTTTTCTTTTTATTGAAAAATCATGTATAACCATTATTATAAAAAAATCAGCTGTCTGGGGTAAAATAATTCATAATAAAGACAAATTTTCTAATGAAGTACATATGACTTTGTAAAACTATTTAAAACTTTAAGACTAGTGGGACCAAAGCAAAACAATACATTTAATAAGAGTTTCTGAATAGCTTACTCTATTTAAGGAAACATCATTAAATTATTCTATCATTATTATACTCGAGCATGGTTTTTAGAGATTCTATACTGTATTTTAAGCTTAGAAAGAAAGAAGATAGAATGTTTCTGTTTAGTAGTCACATTTTAAAATCACAGGGATTAAGACTTCTAATCTCAACCCTCCTTTAAAAATCTTCCTTTATCATTGTTTACCTCAATTTCTACATCAGTACTCTGTTAAAAAGGACTAATAATTTAACTTGCTATTGTTAGGGTATTCCCTTGTGAGTTAGGGAGACATTGTAAATATAGAATTTCTTTTTTTTTTTTTAAGATTTTATTTATTTATTTGACACAGAGAGAGAAATCACAAGCAGGCAGAGTGGCAGGTGGGGGGCGGGGGGAAGCAGGCTCCCCGCTGAGCAGAGAGCCTGATGCAGCAGCGCTCTATCCCAGGACCCTGAGATCATGACCTGAGCCTAAGGCAGAGGCTTAACCCACTGAGCCACCCAGAGACCCCTAGAATTTATTTATAGTAATCTATGCACTATCCTTGCACTAATAACCAACACACCAAAAAATAGTGAGATCCATGAAGAACAATTCTTATTTGAACTGTCACACTACAATAAGTGCAATAACTATCTTCAAGTCCTTGAATGTGTGCAGATACATTAGCACTTGAAAGAGCTAAGGAGGGAATGAAACTCTTTTTCCAGACATTGTTTTTATTTATTGCTTCTTTCTCCTCCATTCCTTTAGCCTACCATCTCTCTAATGTCATCACTGCCATGGGGCCTAATTTCCTATTTCTTACTTTGCTTCAAGCTTGGTGGAGGAGTCCTGTAACCAAAGTTGTGGGGAAAGTAGAGAAGGGGCTCCATAAAGCTGTATGCCATTGTCCCAGAATCTGGTGTATCCTCAGCTCTGAGTCTGTCCTGTCCTCACCGTCCTGGCCTCCCACCCACAGCCCCGACTTTCCTGATTTTGCACATCAAGACTTCTGATAAAGTGAATTTGTATATAGGGATCCGTGAAATGGAGGCTGGTTCATGTCACAAAAGTAAACCTGCACTTATGGGAAACACCTGTCAGGGAATCCTAATATATGCCGATCACAATCCTGCACCTCAGCCTTAGCTAGTTTACTTTTCACTAGATAATAGGACTTGTTGGCTTTATTAGGAAATCCTGACCTCCTAGCCCATCATGCCCCATTTCCACGTTGCCTCTTCACCTAAAACACTCTCTTTCACCCACCATCCTTTGCGTCTCCCTGTTTGTGAAGTATTATGCTCTCTCACTTCATGGACGGTTACTTCTTGAAAGTAGAACATCGAACTTGTTACCAAATTGTTTCCCTTTGCCATCTGAAAGCTTTGGCAGTGAGATGGGACCCAAAGAGAGCTGCTGAAATTTGGGGGACTGCTCGTAGACACAGATGAAAGAGAAACCCTGTGGTTTGCTGTCTCCTCGGCTGCTCTCCAGGGTCTCCGGTAGCTTCTCTCGGTTTGAGCTCCACTTATTTTGTGTTTGAGTTCTTCAAGCTTGTCCTACTCCTTTTTGGTGGAAAATTGGGGTGTGAGAGGCTAGAAATTTTCACATCCAGTCTTAGTGGGCCACAGCATTTGGGTTTGTGGCCAACCTCGTTCACAAGGTAAGTGCCTTTCGGGGGGTCCTGACAGGTCTCAGGAGTATGGTGTATGAGCAGCCAGAAACTGCAAGCCTGGTGGAATCAGGGAGGCGTATTTCAGTAAGTAAGGGAAAATAATGGATGTCCCTCAATGTACAAGTAAGATGGTGGTCATTAGGGGACTCAAGAAAAACCTGAAGTCCATAGCATCAACCGCTCGGAAACTTGGGAAAATAAATGAAGACCAGAAATTCAAACCGTTTTGATCACCGGCACGTAAAAAATCTAAGTAGGCACAAGTCAGACTATTAAAAGCCATTAAATGACATAGAGATGGCTACAAAGTACATGAGTACGTGTTCAACATCACTAAGCATCAAGGAACTGCTAATGAAAATCACAATGAGAAATCCTTCCACACTCTGAGGAGTGAGTGTGTGTTATCGAAAAGACAAAAATAATCAGTGTTGGCGAGGATGTGGAGAAAAGGGGACTCTCTTGCACTGCTGGTGGAAATGTAAATTGGTGCAGCCACTATGGAAAACAGTATGGAGATTTCTCAAAAAATTAAAAATAGAAATACCAGAGGATGCAGCAATTCCTAAAATGATTGTTCCAAATGAGAGAAGGGGGAAAATGGGACAAAAGTTGAAAGGGATTAAAAAAAAAAGTAGAATATTTATAAAAAAGGAATCTTGAAAGAAGTTTTATGTGTGGTCAAGCATGCTATGATTGGAACAGATTTATTTAAATTAAAAAAATGAGTTGTAACATCAAAAGTACACTGGTACAGAATTAGTTTGACTTTCTGTATACAGAACAGTTTTCTTCAATTGTTGGTCTGCTCTTTATAAAGGCTTTTCTGTATCTTTTAAGAAATCTGCAAGGATTTTATGTTTTACCAATTAATTTACTGTATTTCACGTTGGGTTTATCGGGTCTGTATTTACTTAAGAAAACCCAGTCTTCTCCATATTAAAAGAGCTAATTTTTGTTCACAAGCGTGTAACCTTCTGCATTTGCCTTAAAAATTTTCTCTTGTCACTTTGGTTAAGTATTATTTCATAATGGTCTGTGATACTATTTAGTTAAATGTTCAAACCTTTTGAAGTTTTGACAACTTGCCCCAAATCAAATTCTAGGTGGAGTCTTGCTGACCTCAAGGTAAGTGAGATTTCCTAGAGTGTTCCTGGAAAATTTCAAAGGATTTGTGTCTCACCTAATAAAAGAGAGATGTTAAACTACTTTTAAACTACCTTAGTTTATTTGGTATGATAAATTACGGGGGAAGCATTGTCAAATAAGAAGTGATGATAGATCTTCTTAAGGTTATTTCTGTACAGATATGTTACTAATAGAGGTATTCCAGAAATTGTTTGATGTTTCTAGAAGCTTATCAATACTCTTACTGTCCAATTATTATTCTAAGTTATTGTATTACACAGGAATAATGGAGCATAAAGTAACAGCTGCAATGAGACCTAGAAATTCTATTTTTCCTTTTTTCACCTGGGTTTTGAAGGCTGAGGGATCATTCAAAGAAAGGAAGTGCTTTGTGATCTAACATTTTTAAGTAAGAAAGCAAAAAAAAGAAATGGAGAAATTTCTTCTAGAGAACAAGGATGTTTTTCCTTAATCTTGTGTTACACATAGACAGGTTCTCTGGTGCCTGAAGACCGCACAGCTGTGTACATTTGTGTTCAAGATTAGGTTGATTGTGTTGAGCTTGGGGCTGCTTTTACGATTCCTCTTCCTCAGCTGTCTATCTTTCCATCTCGCTTTCACATTTAAACTCTCAAAGAAATGTAGAGGGTAATTAAATGACCTTGGAATTTCTTTAGTGTAAGGATTGTAAGTAATAGAAGGAATAGATGTGTTCTGCTGGATGTTCTTTCCTAACATGGTCCAAACCCTGAAAATAGATGTCGGGTTAACTGTGGAGATCTCATTTAAAAACATTTCAAGGGAAGTCAGAGAATAAGGAGCATAGGTGGGATGAAAACGCAAAACATTATTCAGTGAGGCTAACTGGGTTTTAATTTTGAGCATGGACTATCTCTTAAAAGAAGCAAAATCTAAAAAAAAAAAAAAAAAAAAGAAGCAAAATCTTTTCCTCCTCTCACGAACTCCCGTGTGTTCTGGACTCAGCACTTATGACAAAAGTGATCCTCTCATTTTTACGCTTGGTGCATGGTCCATTGTTACCTGATTAAATTAATTAACTTTTCTTTGGCTTACTTTGTATTAATAAAAATATATAAATTTATAGAAACGTGCACATTAAAATATGCATTTAGTATCTGTATTAGATTTTGAAGTAATTAAAAAAGACCTCCTTTTAGATTTTGATGTTGTTTTTATTATTTTAACCCCTTCTTCAGACCCCCGCCCCTCCCCCATCTGGGTTCCTTCCCCCTGGTTGCTTACAGAGGCTCAGAATCTACATGTTCCTTACGTTAACATGAATTACATTTTCTGTCAGGCAAGGACATACTATAAAGTCATTCTTTTCAGGCAAAGTTACAAAGTTAATATGGTCTATTTCACAGGAATATTTTTTTTTCTTACCAGTTGTAATTATTAATAGAATTCTAAGCATTAAAAAGCTAAGGTTAAAAGCTACTTCTAAGAGTTCAGAACTACCCTGTGCCTGGAACACGGAGCACGGTGCAGGTAGCATGGCCTGAAGCATAAGGTCCTGCCATCTTCCACTTGGGTGTGACTGATGCGTTAGTGTAAAGGAATGAAGCTGGAGATTGGTCACGTTCCAAAGTCAACTCTACTGACAGTTTAAGTTTTGGATCTATAGTTGCCTTGGCTAATGTTGGCTGTTGCATTGCTGTTCATTTTTGCTTTTAAAACCAAACTTTATGGTTCTTTTCCATTTTATTTGCTCATCTCCAAGGCTGAAAATCTCACATGCAATGACTATGAAATATTCTTACTGTAGATTTCATTAACATAACTATTTACCTAAATACTTAGGATTTTGAAACTGCAATAGGTGGTTTTGATTATTCCTTAACCAGGAGCTTAGTTTGGATAGAAAAAAATAGCTAGATGTTCAAAATTAATAAAGCTGCCACTGTATATCAAGCATAAAGAGATTATCTTTGAAGTTCAAAGGATTTATAGCTACGTGAGACCTTGTAAATACTACATTGTGAATGACATATGTGTTATGGGCTGAATTATGCCCCCCGTCAAAAAATTGAAATCCTAACTCTCAGTACCTCAGAATGTAACCATATTTGGAGATAGGCTTTTTGCAAAAGTGATTAAGTTAAAACGAGGTCATTAGGTTGGGCCATAATCCAATTTCACTATCCTTATAAGAAGAAGAAATTTGGCACAGACATGTACTGAGGGAAGATGGTATGAAGATGGGGGGAAAGATGGCTAATCTATAAGCAAGCAGAGAGTCCTGGAACTAACCCCTCCCTTATGCTCCCAGAAGGAACTGACTTTCTTGACACCTTAATCTCAGTCTTCAAGCCTCCAGGACTTTGAGAAAGTAAATTCTTGTTGTTTAATCTACCCAGTCTGTGGTACTTGGTTAGCTCAGACCTAGCAAACTAATATGGTATAGAAACTACCATTTTTTATGGAGGGAAAAATAATTTGCAAATGAATTTGTTAGGTAATGTACAAAATTTGCTGCAGGTTTTCATCGAATTGTTTCATAAATTTCAGTGAAGAACCTGATTTTAAGAATTTATCAGCAAAAAAAAAAAAAAAAAGAAAAGAAAATACTGATTTTTAAGGAGAATTTCAAGATAGCATGTTTGGATGTGTTTAAAAGATATCTTAATCACATTATTTGCAAGTGCCACATCCTCTAATTAATGTTAATTGAGTACTGGCGTGGTACTTATACTTTCAATCTTTGCATATGTACATCAAATATGTATAATGTTTCAACAAATAAAGTAGAGAGGTTAAAATAAACAGAGCTTGATTAATGTATGTATTTAGGGCTGGTTTACCAAGGCACTCAGTAGCATTTCATTCAATTGGCTAGGGCTTTTACCTAATAAGATCCATCAGTATTTCTCAACAATAAATTCAAATTGTTAGGAAAAGCTTTTGGCCAAAAGTTACTTAAAAGTGTATTTCCAGGAAGAGTTTACACTACTTAAAAAAACTAAGAAGAGCAAAATCGCTTCTCTAACTTTGTTTTGTGTGTTTATAATACTTTATTTTCCTCTAATTTTGATTTTATATACTAAGGTAGAGCAGAAATAGATTTATTTCTATCATTTCATAAATAGTTGTATTTTTAAGACATTATTTTCTTTTTTTTAATTTTAATAAACATATAATGTATTTTTATCCCCAGGGGTACAGGTCTGTGAATCGCCAGGTTTACACACTTCACAGCACTCATCATAGCACATACCCTCCCCAATGCCCATATCCCCACCACCCTCTCCCGTCCAACCTCACCCCAGCAACCCTCAGTCTGTTTTTTGAGATTGAGTCTTTTATGGTTTGTCTCCCTCCCAATCCCATCTTTTCATTTTTTCTTTTTCTACCTTCCCCCAACTCCCCCGCATTGCATCTCCACTTCCTCATATCAGGGAGATCATATGATAGTTGTCTTTCTTGGATTTACTTATTTCGCTAAGCATAATACCCTCTAGTCGCAAATGGCAAGATTTCATTTCTTTTGATGGCTGCATAGTATTCCATTATGTATAGATACCACATCTTCTTTATCCATTCATCTGTTGATGGACATCTAGGCTCTTTCCACAGTTTGGCTATTGTGGACATTGCTGCTATAAACATTCGGGTGCACGTGCCCCTTCGGAGTACCACGTTTGTATCTTTAGGATATATACCCAGTAATACAATCGCTGGGTCATAGGGTAGCTCTATTTTCAATTTTTTGAGGAACCTCCACATGGTTTTCCAGAGTGGTTGCACCAGCTTGCATTCCCACCAGCACTGTAGGAGGGTTCCCTTCTCTCCACATCCTCGCCAGCATCTGTCATTTCTTGACTTGTTAATTTTAGCCATTCTGACTGGTGTGAGGTGGTATCTCATTGTGGTTTTGATTTGTATTTCCCTGATGCCGAGTGATGTGGAGCATTTTTTCATGTGTCTGTTGGCCATCTGGATGTCTTCTTTGCAGAAATGTCTGTTCATGTCCTCTGCCCATTTCTTGATTGGATTATTTGTTCTTTGGGTGTTGAGTTTGCTAAGCTCTTTATAGGTTTTGGATACTAGCCCTTTATCTGATATGTCGTTTGCAAATATCTTCTCCCATTCTGTCAGTTGTCTTTTGGTTTTGTTGACTATTTCCTTTGCTGTGCAAAAGCTTTTGATCTTGATGAAATCCCAATAGTTCATTTTTTCCCTTGCTTCTGTTGCCTTTGGCGATGTTCCTAGGAAGAAGTTGCTGTGGTTGAGGTCAAAGAGGTTGCTGCCTGTGTTCTCCTCAAGGATTTTGATGGATTCCTTTCTCACACTGAGGTCCTTCATCCATTTTGAGTCTATTTTCGTGTGTGGTGTAAGGAAATAGTCCAATTTCATTTTTCTGCATGTGGCTGTCCAATTTTCCCAGCACCATTTGTTGAAGAGGCTGTCTTTTTTCCATTGGACATTCCTTCCTGCTTTGTTGAAGATTAGTTGACCATAGAGTTGAGAGGGTCTATTTCTAGGCTCTCTATTCTGTTCCATTGATCTATATGTCTGTTTTTGTGCCAGTACCATACTGTCTTGATGATGACAGCTCTGTAATACAGCTTGAAGTCTGGAATTGTGATGCCACCGACTTTGGCTTTCTTTTTCAATATTCCTTTGGCTATTCGAGGTCTTTTCTGGTTCCAAATAAATTTTAGGATTATTTGTTCTATTTCTTAAAAAAAAAATGGATGGGATTTTGATAGGGATTGCATTAAATGTGTAGATCGCCTTAGGTAGAATAGACATTTTCACAATATTTGTTCTCCCAATCCATGAGTATGGAATATTTTTCCATTTCTTTGTGTCTTCCTCAATTTCTTTCATGAGTACTTTATAGTTTTCTGAGTATCGATTCTTTGCCTCTTTGGTTAGATTTATTCCTAGGTATCTTATGGTTTTGGGTGCGATTATAAATGGGACTGACTCCTCAATTTCTCTTTCTTCTGTCTTGTTGTTAGTGTAAAGAAATGCGACTGATTTCTGTGCATTGATTTTATATCCTGACACTTTACTGAATTCCTGTACAAGTTCTAGCAGTTTTGGAGTGGAGCCTTTTGGGTTTTCCACATATAGTATCATATCATCTGCAAAGAGTGATAATTTGACTTCTTTGCCAATTTGGATGCCTTTAATTTCTTTTTGTTGTCTGATTGCTGAGGCTAGGACTTCTAGTACTATGTTGAATAGCAGTGGTGATAACGGACATCCTTGCCGTGTTCCTGACCTTAGCGGAAAAGCCTTCAGTTTTTCTCCATTGAGAATGATATTTGTGGTGGGTTTTTCATAGATGGCTTTGATAATATTGAGGTATGTGCCCTCTATCCCTACACTTTGAAGAGTTTTAATCAGGAAGGGATGCTGCACTTTGTCAAATGCTTTTTCAGCATCTATTGAGAGTATCATATGGTTCTTACTCTTTCTTTTATTAATGTATTGTATCACATTGATGGATTTGCGGATGTTGAACCAACCTTGCAGCCCTGGAATAAATCCCACTTGGTCGTGGTGAATAATCCTTTTAATGTACTGTTGGATCCTATTGGCCAGTATTTTGGTGGAATTTTTGCATCTGTGTTCATCAAAGATATTGGTCTGTAAATCTCTTTTTTGGTGAGATCCTTGTCTGGTTTTGGGATCAAGGTGATGCTGGCCTCATAAAATGAGTTTGGAAGTTTTCCTTCCATTTCTATTTTTTGGAACAGTTTCAGGAGAATAGGAATTAATTCTTCTTTAAATGTTTGGTAGAATTACCCTGGGAAGCCGTCTGGCCCTGGACTTTTGTTTGGAGATTTTTGATGACTGTTTCAATCTCCTTACTGGTTATGGGTCTGTTCAGGTTTTCTATTTCTTCCTGGTTCAGTTGTGGTAGTTTATATGTCTCTAGAAATGTATCCATTTCTTCCAGGTTGTCAAATTTGTTGGCATAGAGTTGCTCGTAGTATGTTCTTATAATTGTTTGTATTTCTTTGGTGTTGGTTGTGATCTCTCCTCTTTCATTCATGATTTTATTTATTTGGGTCCTTTCTCTTTTCTTTTTGATAAGTCTGGCCAGGTTTGTCAATCTTCTTAATTCTTTCAAAGAACCAGCTCCTAGTTTCGTTGATTTGTTCTATTGTTTTTTTAGTTTCTATTTCATTGATTTCTGCTCTGATCTTTATGATTTCTCTTCTCCTGCTGGGTTTAGGCTTTCTTTGTTGTTCTCTCTCCAGCTCCTTTAGGTGTAGGGTTAGGTTGTGTATTTGAGACCTTTCTTGTTTCTTGAGAAAGGCTTGTATCGCTATATATTTTCCTCTCAGGACTGCCTTTGTTGTGTCCCACAGATTTTGAACCATTGTGTTTTCATTATCATTTGTTTCCATGAATTTTTTCAATTCTTCTTTAATTTCTTGGTTGACCCATTCATTCTTTAGAAGGATGCTGTTTAGTCTCCATGTATTTGGGTTCTTTCCAAATTTCCTCTTGTGATTGAGTTCTAACTTCAGAGCATTGTGGTCTGTAAATATGCAGGGAATGATCTCAATCTTTTGATACCAGTTGAGACCTGATTTATGACCCAGGATGTGGTCTATTCTGGAGAATGTTCCATGTGCACTAGAGAAGAATGTATATTCTGTTGCTTTGGGATGGAATGTTCTGAAGATATCTGTGATGTTCATCTGGTCCAGTGTGTCATTTAAGGTCTTTATTTCCTTGTTGATCTTTTGCTTAGATAATCTGTCCATTTCAGTGAGCGGAGTGTTAAAGTCCCCTGCTATTATTGTATTACTGTCGATGTATTTCTTTGATTTTGTTATTAATTGGTTTATATAGTTGGCTGCTCCCATGTTAGGGGCATAGATATTTAAGATTGTTAGGTCTTCTTGTTGGACAGACCCTTTGAGTATGATATAGTGTCCTTCGTCATCTCTTATTATAGTCTTTTGCTTAAAATCTAATTGATCTGATATAAGGATTGCCACCCCTGCTTTCTTCTGATGTCCATTAGCATGGTACATTGTTTTCCACCCCATATTGTTTTTTAATCCATTCTGATACCCTGTGTCTTTTGATTGGGGCATTTAGCCCATTAATATTCAGGGTAACTATTGAGAGATATGAATTTAGTGCCATTGTATTGCCTGTAAGGTGACTGTTGCTGTATATAGTCTCTGTTTCTTTCTGATCTACTACTTTTATGGTCTCTCTTTGCTTAGAGGACCCCTTTCAATATTTCCTGCAGAGCTGGTTTGGTGTTTGCAAATTCTTTCAGCTTTTGTTTGTCCTGGAAGCTCTTTATCTCTCCTTCTATTTTCAATGATAGTCTAGCCAGATATAGCATTCTTGGCTGCATGTTTTTCTCGTTTAGTGCTCTGAATATATCATGCCAGTTCTTTCTGGCCTGCCAGGTCTCTGTGGATAGGTCCGCTGCCAATCTAATGTTTTTACCCTTGTATGTTACAGACTTCTTTTCCCGGGCTGCTTTCAGGATTTTCTCTTTGTCGCTAAGACTTGTAAATTTTACTATCAGGTGACAAGGTGTGGACCTATTTTTATTGATTTTGAGGGGCATTCTTAGCATCTCCTGGATTTTGATGTTTGTTCCCTTTGCCATATTAGGGAAATTCTCTCCAATAATTGTCTCCAATAAACCTTCTGCTCCCCTCTCTCTTTCTTCTTCTTCTGGAATCCCAATTATTCTAATGTTGTGTCGTCTTATGATGTCACTTATCTCTCGAATTCTCCCCTCGTGGTCCAGTATTTGTTTGTCTCTCTTTTGCTCAGCTTCTTTATTCTCTGTCATTTGGTCTTCTATGTCACTAATTCTTTCTTCTGCCTCATTTATCCTAGCAGTAAGAGCTTCCATTTTTTATTGCACCTCATTAATAGCTTTTTTGATTTCAACTTGGTTAGATTTTTAGCTCTTTTATTTCTCCAGAAAGGGCTTTTATTTCTCCAGAGTATCTTCTATGCCTTTTTCGAGCCTGGCTAGAACCTTGAGAATCGTCATTCTGAACTCTAGATCTGTCATATTACCAATGTCTTTATTGATTAGGTCCCCAGCCTTCAGTACTGCCTCTTGTTCTTTTTTCTGTGGTATTTCCACCTTGTCATTTTGTCCAGATAAGATTTGCTTTCTCCTTCTCTAGAATTCTGCTGTTCTTGGTGAGTGAAG
The DNA here is from genome assembly GCF_963455335.1 of Martes martes. Classification (NCBI taxonomy): domain Eukaryota; kingdom Metazoa; phylum Chordata; class Mammalia; order Carnivora; family Mustelidae; genus Martes; species Martes martes. Next base: position 31,676,864 of record NC_137899.1, read on the forward strand.
TTGGTCTTGGCTGGGTTTCTTGTTTATCTTCTGGGGGAGGGGCCTGTTGTAGTGATTCTCAAGTGTCTTTGCCGCAGGTGGAATTGCACCGCCCTTGCCAGGGGCCGGGCTAAGTAATCTGCTCGGGTTCGCTTTCGGGAGCTTTTGTTCCCTGAGCACTTTCCGTAGAGTTCCGGACGATGGGAATGAAGATGGTGGCCTCCCAGTCTCTGGCCCAGAAGAGCCGAAAGCTCGGGGTCCTGCCCTTCAGTGCAGCCTCAGAGAAAAGTGCCCAACCACCCCACCTCCCTGGCCTGTGGTCGCACCTGTAGGGAAGCAGTCAATTGCTGGCACTTGGAGAAAAGTGCCTGGTTGCCTCTGTCTCCGTGGCCTCCAGCCGCGCTCTGAGCCCACCCAGCCTGCGACTGGCACAAGGTAACCCCGGGCCGAGAGCTCACTCCTCGGCTCTGTCGCTGTAGCCGGCTTACCCGCTCTAACACCTGCAAGCTCTGCGGCACTCAGACACCCCCTATCCTTCTGTGACTCCACGGAACCTGGGGTTACGCTGACCCCGCCAGGGCTTCCCCCCGGTTTAGCCTCTGGAGCGATGTCCCTCCTTGGAGCAGACTTTTAAAAGTCCTGATGTTGTGCTCCCTTGCTCCGCCGCTTGCCGGGAGCCGGCCCCTTACCCTGCGGTCTGTCTTCCCATCGCTTTGGGTTCACTTCTCTGCAGGTCCTACCTTTCAGAGAGTGATCGATTTTCTGTTTCTGGAATTGTTGCTCTTCTTCTCTTTGATTTCCCGTTGGTTTTGTATGTGTTCACAATGGTTAGACAAGCTATCCAGCTGATCTCCTGCGATCCGATGTCGTCTCAGCCTGCTACTTCTCCGCCATCTTTACTCCTCCTCCAAGACATTATTTTCAAAACTGATGCTCCTATGAAAAGTGAATTATTTTATAAAGAATTGCTATTATTGGTGTATGGGTATGTAGGTATAGGGCACTTGGGTAAGTAATAATGAGATTAACCAAGATTGTAGGAATCACTGCTTTCATGATGCCTCTTACATAGAAATAAGAATTAAATATAGAAGACTTAACAAAGCAACTAATTTTTTTTTTTTTTTTTTTTTTTTTTACTGAGCAAAAAGTACAAAATATTACTTAAATGCATCAGTGAACAGTGAGGATATAGTGGTTTAGAGGGACCATCTTATTGCTGATATTATTTAATCAATTTAAACTTCTATATTCAGAAATAGTTACAAAACCAATATATTTTTGTCCAAAGTTCAGAGGAATTTAGAACTTGGAGAAAGTTTTTTTTTTCTTTTAATTTTTAATTTTTTATTAACATATAATGTATTAGCCTCAGGGGTACAGGTCTGTGAATCACCAGGTTTACACACTTCACAGCACTCACCATAGCACATACCCTCCCCAATGTCCATAACCCAACCACCCTCTCCCTACCCCCCTCCTCCTGGCAACCCTCAGTTTGTTTTGTGAGGTTAAGTGTCTTATGATTTGTCTCCCTCCCGATCCCATCTTGTTTCACTTGTTGTTCCTTCCCTACCCCCCAACCCCCCCACTTTGCCTCTCAAATTCCTCATATCAGGGAGATCATATGATGATTGTGTTTCTCTGATTGACTTATTTCGCTAAGCATAATACCCTCTAGTTCCATCCATGTCATTGCAAATGGCAAGATTTCATTTCTTTTGATGGCTGCATAGTATTCCATTGTATATATACACCATTTCTTCTTTATCCATTCATCCATTGATAGACATCTAGGTTCTTTCCATAGTTTGACTATTGTGAACATTACTGCTATAAACATTCGGGTGCACATGCCCTCTTTGGATCACTACATTTGTATCTTTAGGGTAAATAGTAGTGTGTGATTGCTGGGTCATAGGGTAGCTCTATTTTCAATTTTTTGAGGAACCTCCATGCTGTTTTCCAGAGTGGTTGCACCAGCTTGCATTCCCACCAACAGTGTAGGAGAGTCCCCTTTCTCCGCATCCTCGCCAGCATCTGTCATTTCCTGACTTGTTAATTTTAGCCATTCTGACTGGCATGAGGTGGTATCTCATTGTGGTTTTGATTTGTATTTCCCTGATGCCGAGTGATGTGGAACACTTTTTCATGTGTCTTTTGGCCATCTGGATGTCTTCTTTGCAGAAATGTCTGTGCATGTGCTCTGCCCATTTCTTGATTGGATTATTTGTTCTTTGGGTGTTGAGTTTGCTAAGCTCTTTATAGGTTTTGGATACTAGCCCTGTATCTGATATGTCGTTTGCAAATATCTTCTCCCATTCTGTCAGTTGTCTTTTTGTTTTGTTGACTGTTTCCTTTGCTGTGCAAAAGCTTTTGATCTTGATGAAGTCCCAAGAGTTCATTTTTGCCCTTGCTTCCCTTGCCGAAAAAGTTTATCTTGAGGTTAAACTGTCAAAGGATGTTCCAGCTGGGATGAAATGTGTCAATGCCTCTACTTTTCCTCCAAAACAAAACTTAAGTTTTTTTGTTTGTTTGTTTTTCTTTTTGTTTTGTTTTGTTTTTTTGTTTTTTTTTTGTTTTGTTTTGTTTTAATTAAAATAAGACTCATGAGTGTTAAAACAGAATGTTTGACTGGTCTCCTTTCATTGGGTTCTTTCTGACCTGCATTGTGGGGCTTACAGCAGACAGTTCATTGACATATGAGTAGAGTCCGCTGTGGGAACCTGATTATTCAGTCTCTGATTTGCTACAAATTAAACATTTTGGGTTCAGTTCAGTGCTGTGCTAAATAATGCAATTGCTCAAACAATCTGAAAAATACATAAAAATGGATTTTCAAAAGCAGTACTTTTTTTTGTTTTGTTTTTTATTTTTGTTTGTTTTTTTTAAGATTTTATTTTTAAGTATCTCTATACCTAACATGGGGCTCAAACTCACCACCTTCCAATCAAGAGTAGCATGCTCCATTGCCTGACCTGGCTAGGTGCCTCATGATAGATTTTTAAAGAGAAGTTTTAATATGCAACAACACTCTGCAATTAGAATTCAAGCCTGAGGGGGCTTGTATTAGATGCCTTTTGTGCTGCTGTAAGAAACCATAAACTGGGTGTTTTTAAAAACATACATAAGGCCTCAAAATTCTAGAGGCTGTAAGTCTGAAATTAAGATGTGATCTGGGCTATATTCTTTTTGGAGCCTATAGAGGAAAATTCTTCCATGTCTCTCCCAGTTTCTGTGTGTACCAATACCTCGACTTGTACATGCATCTTTCCAGTCTCTGCCTTTATTGTTAAATGGTGGCCTTCTCTGCTTTTGACATTTTTTCCCCTTCTTTTCTTCTAATTTGATCTTTCCTCTTCTTAAAAGGACTGTAGTCATGCTGAAGTAAGGGCCCACCCTCATCCTGTGTGACCTCATCCTGACTAATTACATCTGCAACAGTAGTATTTCCAAATAGGGTCACATTCTGAAGTAATGAGATTTAGGACTTGAACAACATATTTTTGGGGAGGACACTGGTTTATAACAGGGCTGTTTTAACATATAGGAAACAGAAAATTCACATATTACTTTTCTGAAGCCCCTGTAACAGATAACCACAGATTTAGTGGTTTAAAACAAGCCTGAAGTCAGAAGTCTTGATTAAGTCTTACTGGACTAAAACCAAGCTGTCAGCAGGGCTGTGTCTTTTTCTGGAAGCTCTGGGAGAAAATCTATCTCCTTGACCTTTCCAGCTTCTACATGCAGCTTGTTTTCCCTTAGTCTGTGACCCCTCCCTCCATCTTCAAGGCCTCACTGGCTAGTGGAGCTTTCCCCACAATGCCATTTCTCTGGTTCTGCCTCTTTTGTCTCCTTCCTCCCATTTGAAGACACTGGGCCTATCTGAATAATCCAGGGTAGTCTCCTTTTAAAAAATCAATTTATTATCAACCTTAATTCTATTTACAACTGAGTAGCTTCCATGCCATTTAAGAGAGTATATTCACAGTTTCCAGGGTTTAAGATAAGGACATCTTAGGGAAGCCATTATTCTGCCTATTACAACCCAACAAAATTCTTCTTTGCTCTGGAAGAAAAAAAAAAATTATTTCTCCCTTCATAAATTGATAATAGAAAATGATATTTTGACCCAGGGAAACTTGAGTTCTCCTAACAATTTATTCGTTGATTAATTTAAAAGTGTTTCAGAATGCCTACTAGATGGCCGGAAACTAAGCATGCCTGAGTTCTTCCTCTTCGTGAGCTCCCAGTCTAGATTAGGAAAACATGTATAAACAATAATTGCTGTAAATTGACATTTTATAATTCATTCATTCAGAGTTTACTGACAAGGCAGTGAAGGAACACAAAGAAATTTTTCTAACGGGATGTTGCAAAATCTCAAGGTGATTGAAAATGTTCTGGAGTAAAAGTTAACTGGGTAGAGTGGGGTCCAAGACAGCAGAAGAAGACCCTGTATAAATGAAGAGGGGGAAGGAAGGGGAAGAAACTTGGAATAGCCAATGGGGAATGAGTAACAAACTGTGAAGAAGTTTGTAATGTAACTGGCTTTGTGATCATAACAATTACTCTGGCCTATGAATGGGACTAAGGAGAATGAATCAGGAGACAGGAATAAGAGATTAGTTCCCAAATTTCTAGATGTGAAATCAAGAGCATTAAAGTAAAAAGATTCTGGCTCCTTTACTATTACCTGAAGATAAAGATGTTAAAAAGTTCGTATTCCTTATACCATTAAAGTAATTAGACTGTATTAAAACAATGTTAAAGAACTGTGTAAAGAAAGAATGTCAAGAAGTATTGCAACTCAAGTATTTGAATTATAAGCTGAATTCAGTATTTATAATCAGTTAAAATGGGTGAAACACAGATTAACTAAAAATAAAACAAACATACAGAAAATTAAGGGATCAAGAAATATCCAAGTGAAGATACATATATAGGTATATATATATTTTTTAATAGTTTTACTGAGGTAAAGTCCATATACCACAAAATTCACCTATTAAAATCTAAAACTCAGTGATTTTTAATAAATTTATTGAGCTCTGAAAGCTTGTAACAGTCCAGTTCTGGAATGTTCCACTACCCTCAAAAAGTTCGGTGTTCTGCTCCTAACAATATATAGTTAATCCTTGCTCCCACACCCAGCTCCAAGCATCCTCAAATTTACTGTCTCTATGCCTTTGCCTTTATTTGCCAATTTATTGTTTTTTAAACATGGTTTTTTTTTTAATTTTATTGAATATTTATAGTAGCTGCTTGAAATTTCTGTCTTCTAAGTCCAGCATCTGGTGACACTAAGGGACACCTTCTGTACTCGATTTTTTTCCCAGGATATGGGTGACACATTTCTATTTCTTTACAAGTTTCATAGGTTTTTTTTGTTGTTGAAAACTGAATTTTTAAAGATAATACATTGAAACAACTCTATATTCAGATTTTTCACCCTAAACATTGTTTTTTTGTTGACTTCTTTATTTAATTATTTGTTTTGGCAAAGTTTGTCACCCTATGGTGTACGGCCACTGATGCTTTATTTTTTATTTTTTACTTTTAAAATCTAGTCTTCTAGGATTTGCTCCTGTGTCTGCATAACTGAGTCCTAAGCCCATGTTAAAAAGAGGTTATGCTCAAGCGTGCAGAACCAGTACATCTTTTTCTGCTGAATGGTCTGTGTGTGAGTAGGGGAGTGCATTCAGATTGGGAGTGCCCAGGCTTCTTCTCCACTGGTTTCTTACATTTCCTCTGCATACGTATACAGTCTTATTTTGACCAAGAATGTGTGGCTAGTTTGAGTGCTTATAGTTCTTTGCTTTGTATGCATGCAGACTCAAGCAAGAATGATGGCTTCAGTCATAAGCACAACATGGTCACTTCTACCAATAATACTAAACGGGGTCATTGCTTACTGTTAGAATTTGAATGGGTTTGCTTTGGCTGCAGAAGCTGAGCAGCCAATTTTTGTGGTCTGCCTTACCCTATCAGAGCCTCTCTGCTGCCTGGGCTGGGGGTGGTCTCTAATAGAGGCTGCTTCTAGTCATTTGGGAAACTCCCCCAACAGGATGGGAGGGAGACTTTCTGACCCTACATAAGGTTTGCAATGAAATCTTCACAGCAGCCTTTCTCCATTGGGGGGTGGGGGTGTTACCTCAATGCAAATGTATAAAAAGGAGTCTAGGGGTTACCTTGGGGCAGAGGTGGTAACATGTCCACCCCAAGGGCTTGGAAGCCACTCAGTCAGGATATGTGCTCTGCTTTTGATGTGTACATTTACCAGTGTCCTTGCCTCCAGCTCCTGTCTCTATTGCTCCCCTTCAAGGACTTGGGACTCTGTCTTGGGGTGTTCTTTCCACTACTCCTATCTAGCTTCCACCTAACAGATACATGGGAATCTCCATACTTTTAAATGGATTTTGCTGTGAACCTAAAATGGCTCTAAAAAATAAAATATATTAAAAAAAAAAAAAGTGTTCAAGGAGAGAGTGAAAATTGTGCCTGGCTGAGCAATTTAGGAACTGAGTGTTCCTTAAGTCGTTGTCTGAGTAATGTGGAAGAGCGTGGGATTCATGAGACAGGATGCTGGGCCAGAATCAGGGGCTGTATCTGAATGGAAGCTAGATCAAACAAATACTTACTTAGGAAATCAAGAGACATCCACCTGTGGCTTTAACACACACACACACACACACACACACACACTTTGATTTTTAATCCTAATCTGTTTCTCTGTATTTACTGGAGAGAGGGACTTCAAAACTAAAAAAAAACCCAAAAAACAAAAAACAAAAACAAAAACTGAACTCTGTGTGTGTGCTTTTCACAGACAGAACAGCTTTCTCAAGAAATTAGGGAGCAGTATTCTGATGGGTATTCAGCTAAGCAGAAGATGAATAGAGGTGAGATAGGGAATTATGGAAGCCAGAAAAAAATAAATGTGCATCAAATAGTAAGAGCCATTTGAAGAAAATAGCAAGGAACTAATAACCAGTTTGTAAGCTTGCTTGCTTCGAGATGGAAAATTTCTCTTAAGATACCCTGTCTTTTTGGAGGAAAGTGCTAATATATTAGATACTCTCTCAATTCAAGACTTGTCCCTTCTGTGACTTTTCTAAAGGACCCCAATACAGTATATATCAGTTTTCAAAAATGAAACAGTTTTTTCATTTAGTCTCACAGTTTTTCCTTTGAATCTCTTGGCTTCAGGAAACTAGGAATTCTAATCAGAAGTTGTGGATAAAATCCACAACAGATGTGAAGAGACTATAAAACTTGTGAACAAGGAACACCTCTTCTGTGAACTTCTGCTGGTTGTTTGCTAAATATGTCATCCCCCAAAGGCTAGTTTCATTACATTTTCTCAATTTTAAACCTAGAAAGAAGAAAGACCTTGTCAGTTTCTGTTGCAGCTGCAATAAAATTCACAGTGCTTCCTTATTTCAACTTTCCAAGCCAGATAGAAAATAAGTAGAATGTAACAAGCTGTGGACACATTGACAAGATGAAAAGAATTTGTATCACTTTCATCAAAACTTAAAGCAGAACCACAGGGTAGTAGCCCTGGGCAATGTTCATTTCTAAATACCTTGTCAGACTACAGGTGTCCCTGGGGAATGAGGAATATGCATGGTTTATGTGCCTCTTTCTGTCTTGGGTTCCTCTGGCCATTTGTATATACTTTTGGAACAAGTCAATGTCCCTTTTTTAAAATAGGCATAGTATGATTCCCTGTAGTGATAATTTCCCCCCGCATATTCTACTCAACACTTGGGACCCCTGGGCTTGGTATAGCTACTTTTCAAAAATGCACTTTCGTATTGTGCCACTCCCATTTGCATTTGAGATTCCACCAACAGAATTTGACAAAAGTCCGATCTCTGTGTGTCATCTCTCTGAGGAGCTATTGGTGATAGTAAAGGAATGTTTTCCTACACTCATTCTTAGGCTTTCTCCATCGACTAAATGGGCTGACTTTGGACTTACACATATTTTTGATAAGGATGTCCCTGGTGATTGGGGAGGTTCTGTTAAAAAATTTTACTTATTGACATTTGCTTGAATCAAGCTTTGGTTTTATGTTTTTCAAATGTGCTATGGAAATATTTTTTATCCAACATACTTGACTAGTTTTATTACTCTTCTGCATAAATAAAATTGAAACCAGTAAAGAGGGGGAGAGAAACCAATATGTCACAGAATCACACCTATTAACAAGAAGTTTCTGACACAGGAATTGAATTGGCAGCAGTGAAAACCCCAACACATGTAATGTGTTCTATTTGATTTCATCCTGGTACTAAAACCAACATTTTCAAGTGTTAAAAAAAAAATTGGCAAAGGTAAGGCTTCATTTCTTTCTATGAAACTAATACTAACATATCTTTACTGTTGACTATATTTCCTTTTTATTTGGCAAACAAGAATATCTATTCTTAAGAAAATTATAAAAGCCTGAATTAAAACGGAAACAATTGCTTCTTCTACCATTTCATTTTTTTTCCCTGAAGGATTCCTGTGAAATAAAAATAAAATCAATTTACTGTATAGCAAGTGTTGGATCAAATGGCATTAAAACATTTTCTCTCTTTATGAAATATTTGATCCAAGGTCAAGTTTTACTTAATTTCATGGGGCTTACTCTGGAACAAATGGGGAACCTGAAACCACATAGGATTCTTAAATATTTGTGTACTTGACTGTGTTCTTCTGAAAATTAAACAGCAATTTTAAATCACATGCCTTCCTCAGAAAATACTTTAATTTTCCACCAGTTGTAAGGCAAATGTAAAAGTGAAAATAAAAAAAGAATTTTATTTTCTTTCTTTGAAAAAGATGCTACTTCAAGTGTCCTGGAATTTAAAAGACAAAGTATCCCAACTGAATAACTATTTTACTACCTATCTTTACGGTGCATTCTAACTCTAACACTTTGGCTATATTCAGTAGTTCCTTTTTTAATGCAGGTGAACCAAAGAATGGACATGGGAATGCATATCTTTCAGAAGTACCCCTAGAGTGCCTGGGTGGCTCAGTGGGTTAAAGCCTCTGCCTTTGGCTCAGGTCATGATCTCAGGGTCCTGGGATCAAGCCCCACATTGTGCTCTCTGTTCAGCAGGGAGCCTGCTTCGCCACCCTCTCTCTGCCTGCCTCTCTGCCTACTGGTGATCTCTCTCTCTCAAATAAATAAATAAAATCTTAAAAAAAAATATATATATTATCTTGGGCGCCTGGGTGGCTCAGTGGGTTAAGCTGCTGCCTTCGGCTCAGGTCATGATCCCAGGGTCCTGGGATCCAGCCCAGCATCGGGCTCTCTGCTCAGCAGGGAGCCTGCTTCCCCCTCTCTCTGCCTGCCTCTCTGCCTACCTGTGATCTCTCTCTCTCAAGTAAATAAAGTCTTAAAAAAATATATGTATATATGTATACACACACACATGTGTGTGTGTATATATATATATATCTGTATATATATATATATCTGTGTATATATATATATATCTGTACTTTAGGGGTACTTTATACACACACACACACACTATATATATATATATATATATATATATATATAGTGTGTATATATATATGTATATATATATAGTGTGTGTATATATAAAGAAGTACCCCTAAAGTACAGAGTAACTCCGTCTCATGTGGAGAGCGTGGCTTTGTTTCTGCTCACACCCCTGTCTCTAAGGTATAAAACAATATGGAGTATCCTCTTGTTTCTATTACTTGGGAAATTGCTGGCAGAAGCCCAATAACTTTTCTAAGCTTAAGTTCCCCTCTGTAAAATGCATAATTGTGTGTTGGGGAGAAAGTTGGGGAATAATTCAAATAGCAACTTTACATGGTCATGAAAAAGATTGAATAAGATCATGTGTAAAGAGGACTGAAAGCACAGTGTGCATCTTTTCAAAAAACATTAAAAAAAGGTTAGTTGCAAAATAACAAACAGATGTAAATCTAAGTTTATGGGGGGCTTATCAAATACTTAAGTTGTAAAAAGTTCGTGGAGACATAAATTTTCTAAACACAACCTTAACGACGTCTTGGGTAAGAAAACTAAACTGTCAATAGTGTTACACGTGAGGATGATTGTATATAGTCTGGCCTTAAATCACACTCTTTGATGTCATTTTACGAGGCCTGTAGGCTACATAGGTTTATCATTGTGTGAATATTGATGGTTTCTACTGAATGCTGCGTAAGCCATGTACTTGAGCAGCAAATTTCACAACCGCCCGTCTCTTGCTGCCGTGATGACATAATGGAATGGAGTTCCATTGGTATCATTGGAATTCGTCGTCTGATCATACGCCCGATACCATATTATTGAGCACTTTCTCAAATTCTCACTTATGCAAACTTAGAATTTTATCTTCCAAGTTTGGTATTCACATTTTACAGTTGAATAAATGGAAGGTTGTAGATAGTGATCAATGTTCCCAAGGGTTATGAGGTTCATCAGTGGCAGAACCAGGATTCAAATGGTCCTATTTGTTAGTGTCCTACCATATGACTGCATCTGGAGGATAAGACAGGCAAAGGGAAACAAAAGAGGAGCTCAGATGTTTTACAGGGGCAGTCTAATAAGTTGAAATGGCCTTTTTATGGAGCTCAATGTGTGATGGGTATTAAGGAGGGCTCTTGGGATGAACACTGGCTTTTGTATGCCAGTGATAAACCACTGAATTCTGTTCCTGAGACCAATATTGCACTGTATGATTACTAACTAGAATTTAAATAAAAATTAGAAGAGAGAAAAATACCTTATTATGGTAAGGGGTTAGGATAGCTTCTAATACGGTGGTTCCACTTTTTTGCTCCCCCTCCCTCTCCTGATCAGGCCTATTGGAAGAGTGATGTATTTCTTGAACTCCCATTGATCTCCTACTGGATTTCTCCTTCCACGCACAGAAATGAGTCTTGCTAATGACACTTATTCCAAATTCTCACCTCTCATCGTTGGGTTTATGAAGAAAATACACCTATTTCTAGCTTTTAAAGGATATGCAATTATAATAGACAAAGACATATTTTCAATAATGTGAGGGTACAGTAATGGTTGTCTGCTTCTGGGGGCAACAGATGACAACTACTATGTTGCCTGGAAGAGAGCCGGGCTCAGTAAATGTGAACTGAGCCAAAATGAAAGCTTTAATGAAAAAATTAATTAATGAAATGTTGTATGAAAACACAGTAAGGGCTAATCATTAATGTTTTGCTGAATAATAGCACTATATATTTCCATTATTTTGTCATATTATTTGCTAGTCTAAATGTTGCTCTCTCTATTCTTCTTTGGCTTTATCTCAAAAGATATAGCAGTTCTAGGCCAAAATGATGTGGTCAGGATGGTATATGGTCTGGAAAAGCAGGTCAAGCTTAGAGTTATCTGGACCACCCTGCAACCCAACAACTAAAGGGAGAAAGCCTGGTACGGTAGTTGATCTTTGTGACCTGATGCTAATGTTCTGGAACATTTTGATTATAATTCCTTAGTGGTATGCTGTAGCAGTGGCTGGATTTTTAAAAATTCTATCAGTGTTTCATTTGCTTGGTTAATTTAACATTTATAATTGTGTGTATTTCTTTTATCTGCTCTGTCACCAGCCTCTTGTTTATAACATAGAATCACTCCTCTATGAAACTACTCCATTTATTAAGGGCTCAATTTCCATCTCTTGCATTCCAATAGGAGCTAAGAGGAGGGGAGAATGAGTCTTACTTTTCTAAGTCGCCTGCCAGTTTACAGTTCCCAGTACGTGGAAAGAAATCAACAAAGTGAGTTGAATGAGGAAATCAATGAGAATTTCAGTCACTTGTTGATTTCACTTCCTCTGCCTTCTGTATCTTGTCTCCTCTTACTGGCAGTATTTATTCTTGTTTAAATATTGGGAAGAATATTGGGGTTAGCATCTTGTTTTTCAGGTGGCTCATAAGCAATACATTTCACCAGGACATACTGGATGGTCTTCCCTTGTACTTGGCAGTAAGGTCCTACATCCAGGCGAAAAGCAGGAAATATACCAATAAAAGAGGAAAGACTATCACTAGAAACTTGGTGCAATTCCCACTTGCCTTGTTCCTACCTCTAAGCAGACTGGAAAGTTTGAAATTCTGTAGACAGACTATGGACTGGCACAAGCTGGCATAAGTTTATTCTCTAAAAGCTACTTTTAATGGAGTTTAAAGTATATCATATAAAGTAGTCAGGTCTTAAAGAACTATTTATAGTATTAGTTTGGAGCTAATCCATTTCAAGCTTTAAACTTCAGCAAATGGCTGTAAAATCAGCATGTAATCTGACACGAAGCCAACTGAATGTGTTTAAATTAGGTGTCATATTTTATTCTGACTTACTTTTTAAAACGTGGGCTCTCTGAAATTGCCATTTAAATTTGAACATCTAAGAATCTTACTGAGAGAGAAAAGCTTGTTCCCTTGATTTTGTTTAAGGAAAGATCTGAAAATGATTCAGCTTATTAAATGTGAAACCTAGCTTTTCACAAATTACTACCAACCTTCAGAGCATTCCTTGAAATTCACCATTTCTGTGCGGGTATAATGTGTGTGCGTGTGTGTGTAGAAAGAGGGTCATTATCGACACTAAAGTAGTGTTTGCTCAGTCCAGCATCTATCATTACCTTCTTCTTGACACTTAAGTTAGTGTACCCTAATATTCCTTTGAGATCCAGCAAGGGATTTTAAAAGCGTACGCTCGACACTGGACACATATTTTTTCTTCCTCTTTAGGGAATAGATATAGTAGCCTTGGAAATACGTAAATGACAGAGTCCTAGCATTTTAAAAGTATATCGTCATTAAATACTAATGTCAATTAAATCATGTTTTCAGTAATACACAAATTTATTTTTGGTTCAAACTATAGAATTATATAAATCAGTGTAAATAGAATTAGGTAAAATTTTAACAGCTTGCAAGTGAACTATACTTAATGAAGCATTGATTTTTTTTTTTAAATTACTGAGTGCACTCAAAGGCACTCATTTCCTTAACTCATTAGTATCATGTTACCTTTACTGAAATAAAGGTAAAAATTACTGAGGAAATATTCAAAAACAGAATAAGCAAAACCGTTATAGCTTGATTCAAAACGTTTGTGTAGCCCTTGTGATGGGTCAGTTCCCAGCTCACTATCAGCCTGTGCCATGTCTCACTTGGGTTGTGCAGTTTTCTTCTTGAAGTGTATTTTTGGGAGTTGATGTTCCTTAAAACATTTATATATAGTAGAATCTTCTCCCAAGGACCTCCTAATTGCTTTTTAAATGCACTATGCTACTTAAAGGAGGCTTATTTTCCAAGTTCAGTAACTTCTCCCCCTTTAAACATACTCTTTCGACATCCTGGCTATGGCGTGCTGACTCAGATGGTATTCCAGAAAGGACCAAATTGCTTCCTGCTGACCAGGCAGCCATCCTAAGTTAACAAATTGGATCAACCTGATCCAGGCAGCATTAGCATTTCATTTAATGCTAGGGGTTCTTTTATTTTAAGGATCTACAAAGAGATTTCTTTACATTTACATTTTTATTTTTCTTCGACTCCCCATTTCAATTACAAGTCCTCCCTGACAGAACTGAAGTTGAAAGGGACCAGGGTGATCTTTGTTCATGTCCATATAATTTTTAATTCTTACTGATAAAAACTATAAAGAGGTTCAGAAGGGTAATCATGTAGTATGAATGTGTATGGTCTATTGCACATGGAGTAATTTGCCTTGAAATCTTATATTCTATGACATTGAAACATCAGACCATTGCATTGGACAAGCATGTCAGCAGTTTTGAAATTCATATTAGTAATAATCAAATAGTGATGATATTCAAATAGTAGTGATAGGCAAATAATGATGGTCAGTGAGTAGAAAGCTAAAAGTCAAATGGTCGTCTTAGTGTATTATTATTTCTCTCTCATTTTTTTCACCATGTGTTGAGGACAGGGATAATATTAGTCTCTTTCTCTCTCTCTCTCTTTTTTTTTTTACTAGCTTAAGTACAGTACCTATGACACATGAGGTGTCCCTGATGTAATGTTAAAGGTATGCTACTTGTATTTTCAGTAACTTCAACATTCAGTGGCTTCAACTTGTTTTTTAATGGGATGGTGTGATAGACAGAAACTTTCAAGCATCTCTAGATGAGAATAATCTTAAAGGGAGGAAGAAGGAAGAGAGTTAGCATTTGTTGAAAATCCATTCTATGTTAGGTATAATACTAGGAATGTTCTCCCCTTATCTCATTTAATATATTCATCCTTAGGAAAGCTAATATTACCCTATTTACATTCATTCATTTAAGTTAGAGAAGTGATAGGCCTAAAGGAAATGTCAAGATTTAAAAATGTCAAGTTTCCCGATTACTTTTTTTTTTAATTTTTAATTTTTTATTAACATATAATGTATTATTAGCCCCAGGGGTACAGGTCTGTGAATTGTCAGGCTCACACTCTTCATAACACTCACCGTAGCACATACCCTCCTCAATGTCCATAACTCAACCACCTTCTCCCTACCCCCTGTAACCCCGGCAACCCTCAATTTGTTTTGTGAGATTAAGAGTCTCTTATAGTTTGTCTCCCTCCCAATCCTATCTTGATAACTTTTTTTTCCTTCCCTACCACCTAAACCCCCCACATTGCCTCTCAAATTTTTTATATCAGGGAGATCATATGATAATTGTCTTTTACTGATTGACTTATATCACTCAGCATAATACCCTCTAGTTCCATCCATGTCATTGCAAATGGCAAGATTTCACTTCTTTTGGTGGCTGCATAGTATTCCAGTGTATGTATATACCACATCACTTTCCCATTCATCTGTTGATGGACATTTAGGTTCTTTCCATAGTTTGGTTGTTGTGGACATTGCTGCTATAAACATTCGGGTGCACGTGCCCCTTTGGATCACTACATTTGTATCTTTAGGGTAAATACCCAGTAGTGTGATTGCTGGGTCATAGGGTAGCTCTATTTTCAACTTTTTGAGGAACCTCCATGCTGTTTTCCAGAGTGGCTGCACCAGCTTGCATTCCCACCAGCAGTGTAGGAGGGCCCCCCTTCCTCCGCATCCTCGCCAACATCTGTCATTTCCTGACTTGTTAATTTTAGCCATTCTGACTGGTGTGAGGTGGTATCTCATTGTGGTTTTGATACGTATTTCCCTGATGAAGAGTGAATTGGAGCACTTTCATGTGTCTGTTGGCCATCTGGATGTCTTCTTTGCAGAAATGTCTGTGCATGTGTTCTGCCCATTTCTTGATTGGATTATTTGTTCTTTGGGTGTTGAGTTTGATAAGTTCTTTAAAGATTTTGGATACTATGTATACATATGTATCTGATATGTCGTTTGCAAATATCTTCTCCCATTCTGTCAGTTGTCTTTTGGTTTTGTTGACTGTTTCCTTTGCTGTGCAAAAGCTTTTGATCTTGATGAAGTCATAATAGTTCACTTTTGCCCTTGCTTCCCTTGCCTTTGGCAATGTTTCTAGGAAGAAGTTGCTGCAGCTCAGATGGAAGAGGTTGCTGCCTTGTTCTCCTCAAGGATTTTAATGGACTCCTTTCTCACATTGAGGTCTTTCATCCGTTTGGAATCTATTTGTGTGTGGTGTAAGGAAATGGTCCAGTTTCATTTTTCTGGATGTGGCTGTCCAATTTTCCCAACACCATTTGTTGAAGAGACTCTCTGTTTCCTACTGGACATTCTTTCCTGCTTTGTCAAAGATTAGTTGACCATAGAGTTGAGGGTCTATTTCTAGGCTCTCTATTCTTGAGTTCTCCCCTCGTGGTCCCGTAGTTGTTTGTCTCTCTTTTGCTCAGCTTCTTTATTCTTCATCATTTCGTCTTCTATATCATTAATTCTCTCTTCTGCCTCATTTATCCTAGCAGTAAAGCCCCCATTTTTGATGGCACCTCATTAATACCTTTTTTGATTTCAGCTTGGTTAGATTTTATTCCTTTTATTTCTCCAGAAAGGAATTTTATTTCTCTAGACATGATTTCTCTAATATCTTCCATGCCTTTTTCAAGCCCAGCTAGCACCTTGAGAATTGTCATTCTGAACTCTAAATCTGACATATTAGCAATGTCCATATTGATTAGGTCCTTAGGTTTTGGTACTGCCTCTTGTTCTTGTTCTTCTTCTTCTTCTTCTTTTTTTTTTTTCCTGAGGTTCGTTTTTCTGCCTTGTCATTTTATCCATATAAGAATATATGAATGACAGCATAAAATACTAAAAGGGTGGCAAAGACTCCAGAAAAGTGTGTGTTAACCAAATCAGAAGAGACTCAAAATCATGGGGAAAGGGAAGGGGGTAAAAAGACGTTCAAAAAAGAAAGAAAGAAAGACAAAAATATATATATATATTAGACTGATGAGTAGAACAGAGCTACCCACTTCATTTTGAGTGTATTTTGTTCTCTTAGAAGAAACTACCTCCTAAAATTTTAAAGGAAAAAACACTCATTCATATATATATATATATATATACACACACACACACACACACTCACACATAGGCACACACACACAAATAAGGGTAAACATGATGAAGGGATGGAATATGACTGTAAAGATGAAAATTTAAAAAAAAATTCTAAAAAAGGAATTGATCAGTTGGTTGGGAAAAGAAAGAAGAAAAAAGTGGAGAGAATTTGCTCAGACTAGATACTAGAACAAAGCCCTGTGCTAGATTTAGGGTATATTTTAATCTATTAGATGAAGTCGTATCCCAGAATTTTTTAGAAGAGGAAACCCGGTATGTGTATAAAAAATAAAGTTAGATACAATGAAGGATAAAATATGAATATAATAATGAAGGTTCAAAAAGATTTTTTTAATAAGAAAGGTATTGTTAAGATGAACTAGTTAAACATTAAAAGAGGAAAGAGTAAATGTTAAAAAATTAGAATCAGAAAAAATATAAAGTTAAAAAAATTAATTAACTTTGCAAGACTAAGGAATCATGGGGAGATAGCCATGAATTCCATGCTTTGCTTTTCCCTCCTCTGGAATTCTCCTGTTCTCCTTGATCAATGAGCTTGGCCTTAGCTGGATGATCTTGCTGATCTTCTGGGGGAGGGGCCTGTTGTTATGATTTTCAAGTGTCTTTGCCCAAGGTGGAATTGTGCCACTCTCACCAGGGGCTGGGGTAAGTAATCTGCTCAGGGTCACTCTTGGGTGCTTTTGTTTCCCAAATGCTTTCCAAAGAGCTCTGGAGGACGGGAATGAAAATGGCAGCCTCCCAATCTCTGGCCTAGAGGAGCGGAGACCTTGGGGTCCCACTCCTCAGTGCACCCTCGGAGAAGAGCACTCAATCATTCCCATCTCCCTGGTCTCCAGCTGCGCTCTGAGCTCACCTAACCTATGACCAAGCATTTCTGTCTCTGGCTTACAGTCCTGTTTGGAGTCTCCAAAGCCAGCAGATTCCTGCCTCCAGAGAAGGAAGGTGAGTCTCCCTGGATCTGCAACTTTTGGGGTCCCTGCTTAAAGAGCAGTGGCCCGGCTGTGCCATGGATGACAGTTTAAGATAACCCTGAGCTGAGAGCTCACTCCTTGGCTCCATCTCTGTAGCTGGCTTTTCCATTCTAATACCTGTGAGCTCTGCTACACTCAGACACCCCAATCCTTCTGGTACCCTGTGGGACCTGAGGCCACGCTGTTCTCACGAGGGCTCCACCCCTGGTTAACCTCTGGAGCAATATCCCTCAGTAGAGAAGATTTTAAAAAGTTCTGATTTTTTGCTCTGTTGCTCTGCTGCTTGCTGGGAGCTGGCCCCTCCCCCCCGGTCTATCTTCCCATTGCTTTGGATTCACTTCTCTGCAGGTCCTACCTTTTATTTTTATTTTTATTTTATTTTTTAAAAATATTTTATTTTTATTTATTTACTTGACAGACAGAGATAACAAGTAGGCAGAGAGGCAGGAAGAGAGGGAGAGAGAGGAGGAAGCAGGTTCCCTGAGGAGCAGAGAGCCTGATGTAGGGCTCGATCCCAGGACTCCGGGATCATGACCTGAGCTGAAGGCAGAGGCTTTAACCCACTGAGCCATCCAGGTGCCCCAGGTCCTACCTTTTAGAAAGTGGTTGATTTTCTGTTTCTAGAATTGTGGCTCTTCTTCTCTTAGATCTCCTGTTGCGTTTGTAGGTTTTCAGAATGGTTTGGCAAGTATCTAGCTGATCTCCTGCAACCTGATATCTCAGCCTGCTACTCCTCCACCACCTTGACTCCTCCCAAGTTTCCCGATTCTAAATAGATCTTTATTTCTATTCAAACTGTGTTGCTCTCAGAGCTCTATTTGCAGTAAGCATTGTAACTTACTTCAATTTACTATTGACTTGATACACGTTTATATAGTAGTTCACAATATTTTAATGCAGAGTAATTTATTCTTGACAGGTATGCATGGCAGACACTGTTGGTGTCCCACCCACCCTGGAACTTGTGATTTCTGAGACTGTCTCTTGCAGGCTTCTGTGATTCTTTGCCTAAAAGTTTTCTTTGGCCATCAGAGCACAAGAGGAACCTCAGACAGGCTGGAAGTGTTGGGCAAGTATTGTCCCTAGAAATAGCTCTCAAGCAACGACTGTTAGGATTCAATGGATCATTAGCCCAACTTCTTCATTCTTCAGTGGAGGAACTGTGCACGCATGACCCATGATTTCCTGGAGCTCCACAGGTCTCCACAGCAGTCATTTATTGGCCTCATTTCCTTTCTTCTCTCCTGTCCTTGTGTTTTGCCAGTACTTCCTGGGATTGCCTCTGAAATGAACTGCTTTCCTTCACATTCTTGTCTCATGTTCAAATTCTAGTGGAATGCATCTAAGACTTGAACATGAAATTTACTATGACGTTCTACAAAGGAGGAGCAACTAACCCATTTGTAAGAGAATACATGGTCAAGTTTAACCTGAGTTTTTAATCTCTATCTGTATTGTACTTTCCATGCAGAGTCTCTAGTTCATCTTGAAGGCCTTCCTGATCTGGTGGGCGTGGCTCTCTGTGAACACAGCTGTGAGGGATTTCCTTCTCCTTGCCCACATGGACCAAAGAAGGAAGCCCAAAGAAGTGATGACACTCTCTGCTTGGGACAAATGTAGTTTTAGTTTCGGGACTGCTTGGGACTTAAGGTTCTGCCTGAATTGAAGTATTTTGGCTATAGGTAATAACAATTTGAAGATTTTAAATTCAGACAAGAAACAAAAGAGTATTTTTCTGAGATAAATATCTAAAATTCCACTCTCACCAAACAGGTCTGTTTTTATTAATGATAAAATGCACAAATACATAACTGCAAATTGAATTTTAAGCAATGTTTCTCTCACATTAAATATCACAATGCATGTCTGAAGGGCCTGGGTTCATGCCAGGCATTGTTCAGTCCCAAATTCTGCTCTCTGACACCCTGTTTATCCTGGCGACAATGCCCTGACTATTTCTGTCTACATCGTCAGGCCTGACAGAGGAGGCCTTTGGACTCTCCCTGCATGTAATGTAATACCCCATAATTACTATTATTGCTAGACATGATGCTTCGGTTTTCCTGTCTCCTTTCAATGTTTTAGTCTTCTGCCTTTCTTTTGTTCTCAAATGTTATCTCGCCTGCTTCTGTGAGCCCTTGTAGTGCTCTGTATACTCGACGAGGTATGCTTCCTTGGCATCTTCTTGAATGCCCTGGTCACTCACCCCAAACGCCACTCCATCCACAGATCGGCTGCTCTCCTGGTTTTTTGCTTGTAGGTTTTTTCTGTCTCTGTAATTTGTTCATTCCCTTACCAGACTTGCCCTCTAATCAGGGCACTCAGGATTTATTTTGATCTTTAACATTAGTTGACACTAAGTTGTTTATTCACCAATTTGTTTTTTGTTAGTTTGTTTGATTGTTTTCCTCCTGTATGACATGGTACATTCCAGGAGGGGAGGTAGGAGATACTTGTTTCCTAAGGTATCCCTGGGTCTTAGCACATGACTTATCCCAAAGTGGATACTGGAATATTTGTTGAATAAAGAGTCCTCTTGCTGAGGGAAGGTACTAAAAATTACTCTGCTAGGAAATAATGCCATTGGTGTTTGAGCATAAAAGAACTGGCTGCCATGAAGACAGGTGACTAAGAGGACAAAGCAAGATCTGCTCCATTGCCGTTCATTATAGAAAACTATTAAAATTTGCCCTTTAACAATATAATATGGGTTTTACAAAAAATGATACTCTGTGCTCTGTGAGGGAATTTTCTGGTTTCATTAAGAAGTCAAGAGCTTTTTAAAGCATTCTACAGAAACAGCTCTGATTTTTCCTCCAACATAATTATCCCTGAAGCTGACGAAACTAATAAGATGAACAGCCTAATTTGCAGCATGTGATGAAAAAATAGCTTGTTTTTTCTAAGTGTTTAAACATTGCTCAGTGGACTAGTTTATCTCTTGCACTATAAAACACAAAACTAAAATGTCCCATGATTTCTGTGATTACTATTAAGTAGTAGAAGTCGTTTGATCAATTCAAGTTGCAAGGTATAGTTTTACTTCAGAATTAGAAAGTTTGGTTACATATGATGTCAAACCGTCTGATTATTTTATCTTATTTAAAGTAGTCTCTATGCCCAATTTGGGGCTCAAACTCACTGTCTGGAGACAGAGTCCCGTGCTGTACTCATAGAGCCAGCTAGGTGCCCCCTAACTATCTTAAATTGCAATCACTTCCCCTCCGATTTCTGTTTAGACACCTGTTGCAGGGAAGGAAGCAATGTGTGTGTTTCCTTCTCACATCTCTTGTTCCTCATTTCCCTGTATCTCCGGTGCTTAAACACCTCAGAGTTGGCAGGTAGGTGCAGGAGAAGACAGATGGAAAGAAGGAAAGACCTTCCCTGGCTTGTCTAGTCATAAGCTGACTGAATGTGGGCTCTCGATGAGGTGCTGTCATGGGCTCTCTGGAGAGTGTTCCTCCAGCACTACCTACTGCTGGGTGACTGTCACCAGTAGCCACCCTAAAGGAGGTGATGCGATCTTTCCTAGCTTGTTGCTTACTCTTGAATGTCCTACTAAACCTCAGAACCCCTGCTGAGTCCCGCTCACTCTTCCAAGTGACTCTGATAGGCAGGGTGGAAGACAGTCCCACTCGGATCTCTCTTGATCCTGGCTTGCACTTAGTCGATGGCTAACTTCCAGGCAACTTGCAGTTGAGTAAGGCCAGGAATGTAGGACATTCCCAAAGAAGCAGCCACTTCTTGCTTCGCCCATTAACCAGTATTCAGTCCATTCCTGCACTGCATAGTATTCAGATGCAAGTCTGACCCTAGCTTTTTTCACTAGGGTTTGAGGTGCAGGCAATCTTCTGGGTAAGTGTGGAATTCACAGCAGAGCTCTGAGCAAAGACAGCCACCATTTCCCATCTGTCCTGCCTCACTTTTTAAGCTCTCAACTTGAGCGAGAAGTTTGAATGTCGCAATCAGTATTTGTACAACTACTTTTATATTTCTCATAGCTTCTATTTTAATACCCTGTTACATGAAAATAAGTTAAAATAAAACACAAACTCTCCATTCCTTTTTGGTTATATTTATGTTTTGTAAATGGGATTTATTTACAGTATCAGTAAACCAAAACAGACTTCTTAAAGGGTTTTCTTATGGTAAAATCATATTAAAATACAATGTCTGCCTCACAAGCCAAATAACTTTGCTAAAACTTTATCTAGTGGATTAAACTAAAGCAAGAAATTTGACATCGTTTCTTAGCACAGAATCCCAATTCTGTGTTTCCATAACAAATAATACTAGCTAATATTTATTGAATCCTTCTTAAGTGCCTGGCACGATGCTGTTTCATATAAATTTTGAGAAGAATGCTATTGAGTCATTTCTGTATATCAAGTAGCATTCTGTACAGACATTAGCTGATTTAATCCTCATAACAACCCTATGATTGCAGACACTGTTATTATCGTCCTGATTTGAGAAGTAAGAGTACTGAGAAACAAATTGAAGTAATTTCTGTGAAATCAAATAGCCATGAAAGGCCAAGCAAGAATATTTCCTGTGAATCATAGTCAGTTTAGAACTCAAAATATCTTGTTGAAACCTTTCTTGGTGTTAGTTTTACTCTCAAGATTATCAGCTTCTCAAGGAAATCAACCAAGTATTATTTAATTTGTATTATGCCATGTCCTTAGTGCACAGTAGATGTTAAAATGGCATCTTTTTAAATCAAATACAACTCTGAGCCTTGCATTTTCTTTTTAAACTTTTATTTATTTATTTGAGAGGAGAGAGAGAGAGAGCATGAGTGGGCTGTGTAGAGGAAAGGGAGAACAGACTCCCCACTGAGCAGGGAGCCTGACACAGGGCTCAATCCTGGTACCCTGAGATGACGACCTGAATTAAAGGGAGATGTTTAACCGACTGAGCCACCCAGGTATCCTGAGCCTTGGTTTTTAATGCAAACACTTTTATAAAAAAAATTCCTATTTACCTAGATCTAAAAAAAAAAAGAAAAGAAAAAAAAACATGATTATTAGAGACCTTGCCAAGTTTCTGGTTGAGTGAGTCATTTAACAAAATCATAAATAAGCAGCAAGAAAGTTACCTGGTTTGCATTATTTACTTCTCCTGTAAACAATGATCAGTGATTAATATTTCCTTAGATCATTATAGCGATCCATGTTAGGCAAAATAATGGAGCTCCTTTTTCTATTGGCCTTGTGTCTTTACTTTTCAGCAAAGTTAGGTTGTGTCTTTCCTGGGATGAGTTCAGTATCTGCAGCCCGTGACTTTTTGGTAGTCTTAATAAAACTGCAAACATTTCTGAATACTACAGCTTTTCCAGATACTAATCATAACTACTTCAGGAATTAAATTTTAGTTTGTGCTTGTTCAGTTACTCATTTACTTGCAGTTCAAAGCCGTTATATTTTATGTAATAAATTTAGTCTTTGTTAAGAGCCATTAATATGGGAAAGAGGTTTACATTTCAGAACTAAAACTGGGACTTATTAAATTCTTTCATGTAAGTTCTCTAATTATACCAGAATGCCTTAATAAATATTTTGACCTTGAGAATATAAATGGGCTGAAACTTAAAACACACTAATTCTACTTTAAAAATTAACTAGAATTTGGACTATAGCTTGAACATAATATTTGGCAATGTTTATAAACATCTCACTCCCTTCCCTTCTGCCTTCAACTCCAAGCAAGAAAACACAATGGTTGTGTTTGTATAATTATGCATACAACTACATATGCAACAAACAACTGATGTTGGAAAAGCAATTCTATCACATGTTCTCAGGTTTTAAAACTAAGAGCCTCTTGGTTGAAGAAAGCCCATCTCACATCAGAGACAAATATAAATTAAAACTGTTTTCTCTTCAAAGCCACAGCTAAACTTTGCATTTCTGAATGTTCTAGATTTCCTAAATAATCCCTAAATGGGCTAATATTACTTAAAATTGCCACAAAACTGCATTGTCTTTTAAGCATATATGTGTGTGTGTGTATACACACACACACACACACATATATATAAATTACTATGTAGTGTAGTAATTTAAGCCTTAAACCTTATAATAACTTTTAATAAGCAATTCTTAGTGTGTGTTAGAACATAGATTGATCTAATTGAAAGTGACGTTTGTTATTGAAATGCCCTTGGAACTTGAAAGCTAAAATACAGCACATCGTAACTGCCCAAAATGTCCTAGCCCACTTGTAACGAAACTGTGCCTGAATTAAGGCATCAACGTTCATAGTGTATTTGGATAACCAGGTGCTCAACAATGTTCTTTGAGTCAACTAATCTATCAAATGTTAGCATTCCTCTTTTAAATGCTAAAATTGCAAGTTGCCATGAAGACAGGAAAAAAAATTTTCTCTGAGAAGAAAAAACTACACATAGATGTACCTCTGAAATAAGATCTCCTTTGGTTTAAGTAGAAAAAATGCCTGACAAAAGTGATAATAGACCAGAGAAAATTGAGCGAGTTTTTCAGTGGTGTAATGCTAAGATTACATAGAAAATAGCAATTCATTAGTTCAAGGCTGGCCACAAATAGGACCAGAACTGGCAACTTCCTCTGCACCGTTACTTGAGAGGAACATTAAGATCCAATTTAGCCAGATTCTCTACCAGGCTCTGTGTTTCCTGAGGTTACTTTTGTCATCTCTTTTTAGGAATTAAGGTCTTGCTAACAAGTAGCTAACGAATATATCACATCTACGACTAAAACCTAGCACCGTCAACAGTAATAGAAAAAGGGAGTGTGATCTCAGTTACATGAAAAATCAAGTCAGAAAAATGGGTTCACATCCTGGTCCCATGTAGCACTGGGATGGGAGGTGATGGGTAGCAGAGACATTGGTCACTAGAAGAAGCTTCAAGAAATGACCGGAAATAGGGAAAGAGGAATTCACAAGACAAAATGCCCTAATTCCAGTTGCACTGAATCAGTTCAAGACATTAATAGGCAAGTATGTGATTGTAGTTACTTGGATGTACCCTTGTGTAAGTAAGATCTTGTGTTCTTGTATTGTCTAGTCTCCTTTTCCTTCACAGCCTTCACCACGGCTTGTAATGATACTTTGTGGGTGTGATTAGTAAAATATTGCCATCCAGGTTGAAACATATACCGTGTACCAATGCATAGACACACGTGAGCTCTTACGAACCTGGAGGGCAAAATGTGTGACTATATCTTTACTACTTGATGACCAGCCTTTAACCTGGGACTTGACACATCGGAGTTGCTCAGTAAATCTTTTTTGAATGAACCTAAATTAATGAAGAGAAAACTGGTCATCCTAAATTGTATGTCATAGAGTCAACTAACCTTCAAGGCCTTTGTTTAAGGTCATGGGTTGGGTAAGGGTAACTAGGTGAGCCATAAGCTATTTTAAGTAATGATTGCTTCTGAGCTGCCATGGCTTTTATGAAAACAAGATTTTGTAAGGTGAAGAAGTCACTTCTACTCATTTAAAATATGATTATAGGAGCAGTCAGCAGTGGCCACTGAATCAGAATCCAGAACCACAGAGGGTTTGGCTTGAGCTCTAAGGGCTGCTTCAAGCTCACGCTCACGTGCTCTTTATTAAAAGTGTATATATGTTGAAAGCCAGCAGTATGTGGAAAAGAAACTTCTACTTGATGATTATTTACTTTGGGCTAAGAGGGAATACCGCAGCTGGATTCTTTCTACATCCTTTTTTTCTCATTTTGACCACTGCAGTTGAGAATAAAGACATTGGATTGTGAGAGTGTTATGGAGTTTAAATTTGACTTCTCTCTACTTTGAAAGACCAGAGGACTTTCCTTAGTTCTTTTTGCTTCCTTCCCCACAGACAGCGCTCATCTTAGGGGCTCCTTTACCTCTGTTAGGATCATAGTTTACTTCTGGAGAAGGGACATCCTTGGATCTCACTCAGTCATGATGAGATGTATTCTCCCATGTCTCTGCCATGAGAGCAATGGAAACACAATTCACTTTGCAAACCAAATTAGAATTCCCCAAAAGTGAACCAAGCAAGGCCTGGCACATGGAATGAACCTGAGGCAAATTTAAGTTTTGACTGTGAGGGTCCATAACTTGACCTTGACAATCTCTTTACTGAAGATAATTTTTTTTCTCACCAAAACATATGATTTGTGTCCATCCAGAGATTGTATCTCTTTAGGAAGCTTAGGAAATTGGACTGGTTGAATTTGTATTAAATGTGCTTTTCGGACACATTTTGAAACTCAAACACTTAATTAACCCACTTGATGTTGTCATTTCTATGAAGAAATTTTAGAACATCGCACTGATTCTGGAGTGGGTCTTAAAAAGCAAGCAACCACCACCAACAACAACCAAACTGTGATGGGTTTAAACTTCAGTTCCCAAGTATTAATAGGAATATTAAAACAATCAAGTCACTGGTGAATAAAAATACTGGGCATAATGTTAATCAAATATTTTGTTACTTAAAATACAAACCAAAGTTAATTATATTTCATCCTGGGATGTCAGATGATGCTTTGTTATTCCATAGTGATAAATGACCTTGAAAACTAGCCAAATATCCTTCAGTTGTAAAAAGGGCCACAGCGGTGAGTGGATGAGAAACTCTAAGATTGGGACCCAACTTCATCATCACCTTGATAGACACATTCAACTGCTTAGTCTACAGGTGGAGGATCAGTAACACAAATAGAGGGGTCACAAGGTGGTCAACATTGAGCTGATGTGTATTTTTCGATCCTAGAACTTACTGCATTCAAGTATTTATTTGTGTCTATTGATTCTCACTTTATTTTTGGTGTCTCCAAGGCTAAAAATCCTCAGAAAATTATAGAATGATTTATCAATTTCTGTCAACATCAGGAATAAATAAAAGTGAGGCAAATTAGAATTATAAAATGAGATTTTCAAATTTTAATGTTACCTTCTGTTGTCCATAAAGAAGCCTATCTTTACGCTGCTCAAGGAAAGAACAAGAATTAGGGTTTGAAACAGAAGCCACAATTAGTCCTAAATTAATATCTAAGAAACTGGCAGTTCTATTTCATTTCCAGTCTGAAGAGGAGCCAAGGTTTCATTTCAGGATTTCTGTCACTTTTAATGTCCTTTGAAAAAATAGACAGTGAGCTGTTCCAGCCCTCCTCTTAATGTGTTCCAGTGCTAGAAAATGTTGTGTAGCATATAAAACTATTCACTTAGCTTAATTCAATTATGCTTCTGTAGTTGAAGATGTTGAATTCTTCTGCCTAAGTAAATGTTTTGCCACTGATATGGTTCCATTTGTTTTTATAAGCACTTATTGATAGCAGATATTTTCCATCATAAAAGGCTTAGGTTATAATTAAATTTCCCAATGGTTATTAAATAATAATAATGGACAGTTTTTGAGGTAGAATTTTAAGACTTCTCTGAAAGAATAAGACTGATGTGCCTTAGGACTTTGATCTGACATCATACTATCTTGCAATCTTTCAGTAGCTCTAAACATGAGGGTAACTATGTCAAAGTACATTGCAAAATAATTTAATGTCAACTACTTCACTTTAAGTTTGGGGACTTAGCTATGTATTTATAGATAGCAATGTAGATCAGGTCACATGTACATAAATGTGTTAGACTTTCTCAGCAAACTTTTGTGATTGGAATAAAGTTTGTCAATCATTTCAATCACCCACAGATGATGAGAAACATCGGTAGAAACCCTTGCAGAAATTTTTTTTTTTGCACAGTCCATTTTGTGGGGGGAAAGTGCTATGAATAATTTGGCTCTTAAATAGCTATTTGGCACATGGAAGAATTCTCATTCTTGTATTTCCATATTGTATGAATTGTCAATCACTACAAATAGACATAATTTTAAATAGAGGAAATCAGATCAACAAAGAGATGGGATCTGAAAAATTGACAGCCTGAAAAACTAGAGGTTTAGATAACAGAGGTTTAGACAAAGGCAAAAGGAAGACAAGAAGAGGCAAATCTGGTTTAGAATTGTAATTTAGTGATATTTCGGGAGGGAAACTTGTAGATGGAGTTGATCAAAGGTGCAAAGTGAAGGAAATAAGAATCTATATGTTTGAATGATAAAATCAGTAAGCCATTGAACTTCTTGGTAGACAACAGTCATGGAAAAAATTTGTATTATTGACTTAAAAAATACATAACTATATGTATTTAATTAAAGTTACAGGGAGAGGGAATCCTAGTATTTTGAGTAAAATGTGGTAAGATGTAACAAATTAGAGCTCATTATATTTATGATGAGTAAAATACTACTGACCTTGACCTTAATTTGGTAGACTAGTACTTTTGTCTTGAGTAAATAATTTTGCAGTTATTATAGTAGTGGATACAGTGATGCCTGCTAACTATAAGACTGCCACACATTTATCAGGTCATAAAGATACCAGATTTAGTAATCAAAGAGTAATCAAAGCGTAATCTTAGTCTCCTAAAGAGTGATTTTTTTTTCTTATGAATGTTGCAAGAAAATTCTCCAATTGAGGAAGTGTCTGTTTGATTACTCTTGCACTTCACCTCTAGGAATTTATATTCCAAGAGTAAATGAAATACAGAAACATACTATATTCCCTAAGTTTTTGTGCTATGCAGCATATGTCTCATGCCGTCTCATGTTACTTGAACTTTAAAGAACATGCATAATGAGAAAGACCAGGAGTCTTAAGCCTTGTTTATGAAAACACAGTTCCACTATGGATCACCTACCAACTTAAATTTCCCCTAAATCAATGAAATACCATGGTGAATGGGAAATGTGATACCACTTGACACTGATGATACCATGGAAATGCTTTATATGAAAGTAAATCCATCCCATATGTAAAATAAATATATTAATATTATAAACGTGTCAAACACATGAAACTCTCAGGAATTCCTAGAAGCTTTTCAAGAGTTTCAGTGAACCAGATTTTAGGAATCAATTTTCTTCTGTTATCATCAATATAAGTGTTAGAACTATTGCATTAGAGAATTAGAAAAACTTAGAAAATATGTAACCTATTTTTTCATGTTGTAGATTTAGAAACTAAAAAGCAATATAGTTTATAATATGTTTAAGGTAGATTTTAATTTCCCCTGAAAATAGCAAAGAAAATGTCTCCTTTGTATGAGTCTTATAGATACAACTTGATGCTTGAGTCATGAGACTGTCAATTGAATTTTAGGTTTTGTGGGTGATTTAAGTAAGATTGTACTTTTCAAATAGTCTGTGGAGCAGGTACTTTGCTACCTTTTTAAAAAATCTCAAATTATTATGGACTGGTACTTTTGTAAAACACAATAAAAATTAATGACTTGATAAATGATCAATTATATAGATTTTGGGGCAATGTTATATTCTTAAAACATTCCTCATATCTTCTTAATTTAAATTAGTCACAGATAAATGAAGTGTGTGGACCACATCCTATTGTTGGAACACCACTGAGTTAAAACGGAGTATCAAGCGATGTCTTGGTAAAGAATTTTGGTATCTTCTCTTGAAGCTAATAACACATGAAAAAATTTGAGACTTTTGTCAAATACCTTCATTGTATAGACGTGATACCATCGCCAGGATATTTCAATACAAATATACCAGATAGTACTATTATTCTGTTCTAAGCCTTAGTTAGCCATTGTTAAATGGTCATAATGATTTTACTGTGCCCATAAAGATTTTATGAGGATGAGATGAGGACATCCATACAGAGTTTAGTGCAGTGGGTAGTAAATAGTAGCTGTCATTGCTCTTGTTGCACATTGTCTGTTGTTCTATCCCTTCTTATCTCATACTCAATTTCTTTCTCAACTTGAGAGAATATCTGACAGTAAACATTACACTTGCCATGTGTTAATTTGAAAAATAGCATCTTAACAAATGTCTGGACAGTTTTTACTTCCATAGAGAATCCAAAATTCTTGTGTAATTCAAATCTCTGTCTACCACACACAATTGCTAAAGGATCTTGGATTCTTTTGGGCTTAGCTTTTTGAGTGACTCAGTTGTAGGTATCAGATTTAGCAGCATTCTTTCCAGAACACATGAGGGACATTCTCTTTGATCTGCTTTTTCAGCCAGATGTGTGCTGCAACACGGTTACTAGAAATCTTTTGGAACTATGACTTAAGTCAAGGGCATGAGGAGAAGAATTTAAGGTCAATTGCTCAGGTATGACTGTATGTTTCCATAGTGATATTCCTGTGTAATGCTATGCTAAAGAGTGTTGAATCAATGCTTAAGGTGACCCTCATTTAGTAGAGCTGATTAAGATCCTGGTTGCCAATTAAAGGGTCAGCAGGAATGTTGCCCTAGTCTATCCTGTTGAAGATTATCTGCGATCGGTCCATTGAGGAAGGTTAGCAAGTCATGAGAGACCTTTAAATGAGAATTAAAGCAATTTGTAAGCTGTTACTGGTGAGGAGAGTAACCACAAGCATCCCGCAAATAACCATCACCATCAATGGAGCTATCAGCACTGATGGATGAGGGATCTATCAGAAAGCCGCCAATGCTAAGTGAAACTGGCAAGCAATACCATGAACTGGCCCCTCCCATGTGCTCTCCTATGACATTCCTATCCTATGACTATCCCATGTGCTCTCCCTGTGCTCTCCTATCTACACCTACCCCGCAGCCTCCTGATCCCTGCAGGACTTTTCAGATCTGACTTCTTCAGCTTCACTTCTGTATCACCATCACTTAGCCTAGAGTCCAAAACATACTAGAAGATAAACACTTGACTAGGAAAAGAAGGAAGAAAGGAACTGAAAGAAAGAGGTAAATTAGTATATGGAAGCCATCCTTGAGATTAGCCAGCAGATTACCAGGTTTTGGGTTGGGAGGAGGCAGGGACATCTGAAGGTCAAAGAATCCTTGTCTCATTACTGTGAATTACCCTTCCTGGTATTGTGTGTGGAATATGGACTGGAGTACAGTTTGTTGAGGATGATTGGTTGGGATGGAGAAAAAGCAGTACATGTTGACTTTTCAAATAAATATCTTCATGTGAAGAACAAAATAATATTGGGGCACCTGGGTGGCTCAGTGGGTTAAAACCTTTGCCTTCGGCTCAGGTCATGATCCAGGGTCCTGGGATGGAGCCCCGCATCGGGCTCTCTGCTCAGCAGGGAGACTGCGTCCCTTCCTCTCACTCTGCTTGCCTCTCTGCCTACCTGAGATCTCTGTCAAATAAATAAAGAAAATATTTTAAAAAAAGAGAAAAAAATAATATTCACTAGTAAATCTCATGGTGTTGGAAGTCCAGAAATTCTGAGATACATAAAGAATATTTAAATTGTATTTCTTCTCATACTCTAGGTAGGTGGCTTAACTTGGGAAGCTTTAATTTAATCATTTTGAATTTCAGTATAGTTGACATACACAAGTGTTACATAAGTTTAAGGTGTACAACAGTGATTCAAGTTCTCTGTATGTTATGATACACTCACTACAATAGATCTACCACCTGTCACCATACAATGCTATCACAGTATCATTGACTATATCCCATCTGCTGTACCTTTTATTCCTGTGATGCATTTATTTCACAGTTGGAGGCCTGTATTTCCCACTGCCTGTCACTTGTTTTGGTCATCCTTCTCTCCCCCTTCCCTTTAGCAAACATTGGTTCTCCGTATTTCTATGTCTGATACTGCTTTCTGTTTGTTTATTCATTTGTTCTCTTTTTTAGATTCCACATACATGAGTGAAATCAAAGGGCATTTTGACTTGGGAAGTTTAAAAGAAACTTTTTGAAGGTTTGGGAAAAAAGCAAACCAGGGTCAGGTACCTGGACTAAGTTATATTTTCTTCGTTTAGAAGAGAAATACTGTGGCAATTGTCAAGGCTGTTTTATAGGAAAAAAAAATTGAGGCTTATACTCTATAAATTTCAGTGTGGCTACGAAGTATGGGAAGATCAAAGAGAATTCAGGCTTGTAAGAGAAACCAACAAAAATAAAAGGATGCAGTAAAACAGTGATAAACGTAGAATTTATTTCAAAGTTCAGCCAAGGTACATGTCATTCTTAGAGCATGAAGGAGCTGAAGTCTTCAACAATATATCCAAGATACTTCAGAGCATTGCAAAGTATGGGCTTCACTAAAACAAACATATCTCAAAATCGTGATGCTGATAGTGTTGTGATAACACATAAAAGTCACTTAAGAGAC
Organism: Martes martes; assembly: GCF_963455335.1. Classification (NCBI taxonomy): domain Eukaryota; kingdom Metazoa; phylum Chordata; class Mammalia; order Carnivora; family Mustelidae; genus Martes; species Martes martes. The sequence goes on from NC_137899.1 coordinate 31,708,522, forward strand.
CATATAGGAGGAAAAGCAATGCTTTAGGCCTCTCGGCAAGTCTAGGCAGAGTCACTGGAAGAGTTGTAAAATTGTGTTGATTGGGGCCTTGACTCATCTCCAAATTGATTTGATGCCTGATTGTGACCTGAAGCCATTTATCAGGAGAAAGCAAGACAGATAATGAGTAATGCATCTAAGAAAATTATGAAGCTTGTAAAATGTTGATGTTGAAGGATAGTAATGTCTGTGGGTGTTAAATATGTTGGCTGATAAAACATGAAATTCTGATTTTTATCCTTTATGAGAATGGCTTGAGAAAGACTATGATATATACGTTTTCCAGTTTATAAGGCAACTTTGATTGTTCATTAATCAAAGTATGTATACTTAATGAAGAAATAAATACCAGATTTTAAATCTTTTGAATCAAATGGAGATGGGCTTGATATAAAGAACCAGCCATGGTTCTCTAACACTTCCTTTTAAAAATAAATTTACTGATCCCAGAGGGAGGATGTGTTAATAAAATAGTTGCATACCTTTCTTATGATGAAGATTTCTATACTTTTTACTATTAAATTTCATACATTGAAGCAATATCTTGAAAAACGGGTGGTTTAAGGTCATAGTTTTTTTTTTTTATTTTTTTTTATAAACATATAATGTGTTATTAGCTCCAGGGGTACAGGTCTGTGAATCACCAGGTTTACACACTTCCCAGCACTCACCATAGCACATACCCTCCCCAATGTCCATAACCCCACCACCCTCTCCCTCCCCCCACAACCCTCAGTTTGTTTTGTGAGATTAAGACTCTCTTACAGTTTGTCTCCCTCCCGATCCCATCTTGTTTCATTTATTCTTTTCCCAAACCCCCCACATTGCATCTCCACTTCCTCATATCAGGGAGATCATATGATAGTTGTCTTTCTCTGATTGACTTATTAAGGTCATAGTTTTTTAAAAAAACTATACATATAATGAGTCTTTATATATATTAAATTTTATATAGAGAGAGTATGTGTGTGTGTGTATATATATGTGTATATGTTTGTGTGCGTGTGTGTGTGTGTGTGTTTAATCCTCCATTCCATTTGTTCTTCTTTAGAGTCTCTCTTTTCTTCCATACTCTGCAAGTAGGCCCTTTCTTTGTACTTTCCCACTACCATCTGTTTTCCAAAAATATTTATCTTTACTCTCTTTGCTCTCAGCCAATGCAGCTTATGGGACTATAGCTTTTTGGCCCTGTGAATGTCTTCTGGACCTAGAGTGGCAAAACACTTTCCCATTTGTCCAGTTCCATTTCCCTGTCTGACTGAGAACAGACATCTCTTTTTGTCCTTGGCAATTTTGACAAAGATAAAGTGCATCCTTGGTAGCCTATCTACTTTACCCACCCTCCACATACTTAAAACTACCATCGTTTTCATGTGGTAAAAGCTAAACAAATTTTTCTGAACATTATGGAACAGATTTTTTTTTTATATCTACCAGACAATATCTTTCTTACCTAGACCTTCACGACTGTTAAGTAGAAATTAAGGCTCTCTTTTTATTATGTTTTTTATTAGCTGTCTTAGTCATCATTTATACCTCTCTTTCTTCAAAGCCCACTTTTCAGAGATTTTAACCCTTCTTGATTTACTCCTCTGCAATTCTCTGGAGTCATGTATTTTCCACTCTTTAATACCACACTGTGTATTCGATAGTCAGATTTTATCTCTTAGTTGAAGGGGAAGTAATACGTTGCCCCATTGAAAGAAACTACGGACAAATAATTATCAGCCAGCTCTGAGTCTCTTGCTTCTGCTTTCCTCAGCTTCTCCCAACTAGATGGATCTATTGATATGTCCCATATCAATCAGCTAGAGCTCAGTTTTGCTCCAGCTCCCAGACAGTTCTGCTTTAAGTCAGGAATTATTTTCAATTGTGTCCAGCCAGTTGAAAGCAGACATTTATTGAGTGCCACGGAAAACTCCTCCCTGAGGCTTAAAAGATAGGTTTTACTGTTTTGTATTTACAGATGGAGATATGAGACTTAGATTATTCAACTTGCCATGAAACACTAGTAGCTGGTACATATATGATTTATATCTGTTGGCTCAGGAATAATTCACCACAAAGCATGGGCTCTCGTGACTCAGCTGGAGTAAATGAGTTGCCTTAGGACACATTAGAACTGAGGAGCAAATGTCCATGTTGTCCCAAATTCTGTCTCTCTCTCTTCCAATATGCCTGACCACTGTGTTTGCCCTATTCAGAAAATTGAGTTTCCACTCTAAATTAATCTCTGAAGAGTTTAAAATTAAAATTTTGGCTAGATACTCTGTTTGTTGGTTTTTTTTTTTTTTTTTCAAGTTCAGCTTCAGAACTGAAACCCAACCTCAGTAGCTGTGCAGCTTATATTCTAGTTTTGATCCTGACGGTCATCCCTAAAACCTCCATCCCGCTACTCAAACCTTAGCTTGTAGCCTGGGTGGGTGACTGAAGTCCTTTTGCCTGTTGCTGGCTAATGACAATCACATACCAGACCACACATACCTGAGTATCAGTTGCTATAGAGTTCTTCCTCTCCTGTACCTCACTCACCTAATTAGACTGCCACTAATGTGCACCTTCATTTCACATGTCCCTGCAAACACCATTCCAAAGGATCCCTCTTTAGCCACTGAAGCCAAATGGTCTCTGGCATGGGACACAAATCTCCTAGAAGGACCTGGTCCCTTCTTTTCTTTTCGGGAGATTTCTCTCCCTCAGCTAAGTTTTGATGGTTTACTATAGTACCTGTTAAAACATTTAACCAAGGTCTTATCCCAATAAAATTCTATTGGAAAGATTTTCAGTAACACCACTCGTCTATTGGGGAGGTCAGTTTGGAGCCGAATCAGCTACTGTTACTTAGTTACTATTGGATAAATTTTAGTATGATCCTCATTTATGATGATGCTTTATGTGACTTTTAGGTTTGGTTCTTTTCTCCTTTGTTGTACACTGAGAAACTTTACTGATGTTACATGGTACCTGGGAAGACTAGAGGCAGATGGGATAGGGAATCCTTTTCCTAGGACTTTCATTTTTGGGGAGGGGTCCTATAAATTGGGTGTATAATATCTGCAGGGTATGATGAAATAACTTTATAGACAAATTATCTCACAACTTAGGAAGTAATTTTTATAATCCACATTAGAATTTTGTTAAATCGTAGTTCATTTCTTTTTTAAAATTGTAAAATATATGATGGCTTTTAAAAAACTAGGAGAATAAAATTTAATTTAAAATATCTTATTTGAGTAGTGGAAAAATATTGTTTGGGTTTTTGTTCGTCTTTTCCATATGACTACATGAAGGCTAAATACCACATAAAAATTGTTTTGCTGGGGTGCCTGAGTGGCTCAGTGGGTTAAAGCCTCTGCCTTCAGCTCAGGTCATGATCCCAGGGTCCTGGGATCGAGTCCCGCATCAGTCCCGCATCGGGTTCCCTGCTCGTCAGGGAGCCTGCCTCTCTGCCTACTTGTGATCTCTGTCTGACTTGTGATCTCTGTCTGTGAAAAAAACAAATAAAATCTTTAAAAAAATTGTTTTGCTAATACGCAAACTGAGTTGTCTTTTTCCTTTGAAGATTCACAATATGGTAAACATGGTATCTCTTACTTGGGACAGTTAAACTCATTCACAAGTGAAGTTTTGGTTTACTTAACTAGATTTTCAGTGTGTGGTTGTTAGAGCCCCAGTAGCTCCCATGAATGGCATTTACAAATTAAGTTGTTGTTCTACTAAAATATATATTTCAATTATGTATTCTTTAAAAGGAAAAAAAAATTGCTTTTCCTTTTTACACTTAAGAAAATAAAAATGTATGGCCCATGCATGCAATATGAAAGTTATGGGTTATGAGATAGCATTTCAAGTTACAATGCCTTTTCCCAGGGCAAATGCATGGAATGCTTCCCAGGACTTTTTGTACCCTTTGAGATTCAAACACAAGATAGTTTCCCTGCCCCCATCACCTTGTTTTGTTTGCTGCAATTATTTTTGTGAGATAAAAGTACCAGTTGATGAAGTACATTTGTTTTTAAAAGTATGTAAACAAGTATCTGTTTACTCCAAAATATGCTCTGAGCAAAATTAAGTGAGAACATTTCCAAGGATGATTAAATCCTAAATTAAATACAAATCTTGGAAAGGAAAACTTAAAATAAAATTGTGTTTCAAATCTTCAGGGAATACTCGTATATTTGCACGATGGGAATGGGAAATTGACTACATAGTCTTTGAAAATAAATGTTTTGGTTTCATTCATGGTTCTTCTATTTGTCACCAAAATACAGCATCTTAGGAAAGTAACAACTATAGTTACTGAATATTAAAGATGTTAAGTGCTAATGAGTATGATTTTATTGCATCTGAAATCTCCGACACTCACAGGAATTTAAGAAATGGTTTTCTTCCAGGGAAAAACGAATTTTATACATAACTGCAAATATAATGCTACAGAATATCATCCTGAGGAAAAGCTTTAAATGGTCAACTTATATGACACAAATCATACCCGCTAAATGATACAAATTTCTTTTTTTAAGAGTTATTTATTCAAGAGCATGAGAAAGGGCACACATATGTACACCTGAGTGAAAGGAGGTACAGAGGGAGAGCATCTTCAAGCAGACTCCCCGCTGAGCGTGAAGCCCCATGGTCCATCTCCCGACTTATGAGATCATGACCTGAATCAAACCAAGAGTGTTGCCCAACCAACTGAGCCCCCAATGCCCCTAAATGATACACATTTCTTTTTTCTTTAAAGATTCATTTTAGAGAGAGTGTGTGCACATGAGTGGGGGAAGTTGGAGGGACAGAATCTCAAGTAGTCTTCATACTGAGCTCAGAGTTTAATCCCAGACCCCTGAGTTCACAACCTGAGCAGAAACCAAGTCAGAGGCTTAAACCAACTGAGCCATCCAGGTTCCCCAGTGATAATGCATTTCTTAGGGGGCAGAAGCTTATTGTCTGTCTGTCATCTGTGCTCAACTAAGGAAAGTATATTTTATATAAAGTGTAATAGTTTTCAAAGGGGATGAATGATTTTAAAAGGTTTCTTAATAAAAGTAGTGGTAATTAAGACATGAACAGATGTGCATTCTATCCAGAGGATGTAGTCCCCTTCATTCTATGATACCACAGGACTGGTATGTCTCCAAGGAGTTTCTATGCAAGAAAGCACTTCTCTTTGGGGCTTTGACAATTAACCCCTTTTTACTTAGCTATCACATCTGAAATGCTGAGTTTATATCATGTTATTTTGAATTTGTCTCTAGTTTTTACCATTTGGGCTTCTGGCTCCAAAGGACCCCCAGTGTTGTCCCTATCTTGATTTCCTCATGCCAATTATCTCCTTAATCTTACATTTCCAGGCCCCAGGACTCCAGTTTGGCAAAGATCCTGCCAAAATTAGTCTACGGAACCTTTAATATGCACAACACCACTAATACTTTTTATCCTACCTTAGTATATACTGTGAACTGGACTTAGTAAAACCATGATTAAGAAACAAAAACGAGGGCGCCTGGGTGGCTCAGTGGGTTAAAGCCTCTGCCTTCAGCTCAGGTCATGATCTCAGGGTCCTGGGATCAAGCCCCACATTGTGCTCTCTGCTCAGCAGGGAGCCTGCTTCCCCACCCTCTCTCTGCCTGCCTCTCTGCCTATTGGTGATCTCTCTCTGTCTCAAATAAATAAATAAAATCTTAAAAAAAATATATATATATTATCTTGGGCGCCTGGGTGGCTCAGTGGGTTAAGCTGTTGCCTTCGGCTCAGGTCATGATCTCCGGGTCCTGGGAACGAGCCCCGCTTCGGGCTCTCTGCTCAGTGGGGAGCCTGCTTCCCTCCCTCTCTCTCTGCCTGCCTCTCTTCCTACTTGTGATCTCTGTCTGTCAAATAAATAAATAAATAAAATCTTTAAAAAAAAACAACAAACGAACTCAAAAGAAATGATTTATTAGAAGTAATGTGTTAAAGGAATATCCACGAGAACCTGAGATTTCAGGATTAGATTGTTTTTAGACTATGACTCAGACTTTCATTTATTTTCTCAGTGTGGTGGTGTTGAGTATACATAGAGATAAAGTAAATACGAGCACGGATGTTTTGCATTTAATAAGCTTGTAAAATAGTGAGAAAGACATAAACAGGCAATTGGTGAATACCGAAAAATAGATTTCAAGAGGGGGAATTTGGAGTTCAGTTTGAGAACTGTCGAGTCAGAATAATTAGAACATGTTCCAGAAGATGAAGTGATTCATAGATACTAAACACCAGGGAGTAATTGAATTGGAGATTTGGAGTCATTCACACATGTGTATAGTAGTTTACATCATTAGAATGCATGAAATCATTCAGTGATGATTTATAAAGTGGGAAAAAAATAATACAGAACGCTAATAAAAATGTAATATTTTTTTGAATTGAGCTACCTGTAGATACCTTGGTCAATTCATTCATGAATCAAATATGGTTACTTTCCGGTTTTGTTCTATTCAAGTTCTTTATCCTATTGATGATGTATCTCAAATTCTGCTTTCATTTAACTTCTTTAATTCACAGGACTGAGGAAATCTGGAAACTGGAAAATGTCATAAGTTACTGTCATGATGAAGGTTATTTGAACTAAAATTCACTAAGGACTTTTCATTTATTATTATTTTATTTTATTGTTATTTCTTCCAGTCTCCTTCGTCTTTTATTTATTATTTTAGTTTTTTTTTTTAAGTTTTCATTTATATTCCAGTTAGTTAGCAGAGTGTAATATTAGTTTCAGGTGTACAATATACTGAGTCAACACTTTGATCATCATGGTACTCATCATGACAACTGCGCTCCTTAATCTCCATCACCTATTTTGTCCATCCCTCTACCCACCCTCCCTCTGGTAACCACTGGTTTGTTTTCTAGAGAAGAGTCTGTTTCTTGGTCTGCCTCTCTCTCTCTCTCTTTTTAGGTTACTTATTTTTTTTTTTTTTAAGATTTTTATTTATTTATTTAAGAGAAAGATAGAGAGTGAGAGAGAGCACAAGCAGTTGGGGAGGAAGAAGCAGTTTCACTGCTGGGCAGGGAGCCTGATACTGAGCTCAGTTCTAGGGCCCAGGTATCATAACCTGAGCTGAAAGCAGATGTCAAAACGATTGAGCCACACAGGTGCCCCAAGCTCCTTAATCTTTTAGTAGTTGAAAAAACATAAGTCTTGACTGTCAAATTTAACCAATGTAGAAAAAAAAATTAACATGATATTTTGATGGTTAGTGTTTTTCAGACATTTTCTGTCAAAATCAGATTACTTTAAGTCCATAAAATAAGTTTTATGGCACTGCTTGAGTGGCTCATTCAGTTGAGTTAAGCCTTTGCTCAGGTCATGATCTCAGGGTCCTGGAATTGAGTCTCATATTGGGTTTCTTGCTCAATGGGGAGCCTGCTTCTCCCTCTCCCTCTGCTCCCCCTGCTTGTGCTCTCTCTCTCTCAAATAAATAAATAAAATCTTTTTAAAAAATAGACTTTATAACATATTTTGCTTCTTATATTTGTTCTACATGAGGACACCTGTTGTGTTAATCTGTGAGTAATAGCATAACATTTCTGATTAAATTGATCAAAAATTGGTTTCTAAAGAAGATCAGGGATTACTTTGAATTTTGAGTGTAAATCAGTGTTATTTCTGGTGTTTTCCTCAAGGAACAGTATATTAACAGATAACTTCCTCAATAAGATATATGATATTTGGACTAAGTACATCTCTGCAGGGCTCTCACAAAAGAACTCTGATTGTGACTCTGGCTGATTGTGAGCTGATCTCCTTTTCATGATGATGGTGACTATAGGAACCAATATTGGCTGTTTTATTTGTGGCATTTGCTTTACAGAGCAACTTTCACAGAGATAATATTCCCTAAATAGACTTCTGGGTTTTATTTCACACTGTTCCAAAATTAAAAGCAAAGTTGGCAAGTTATGCAAGATAAACAAATAAAAAAATTTTTTTTTCAATCCTTTGAAAATGTGCTTGAATAAAGTAATTTAATGGCAACCAGACAATGGAAAAGAAAAAGATAACTGTAGAAAGTTAACCACTGAGTGGGTCAGACTAAAATGTAAACAACAAATTATAATATATAAAATGACAACCATATAGAAAATGATGTAATGTGAGAGGATAAACACAGCCAGACTGTATCACTTGTTCAACTGGGGTAGTCTGAATTTAGTTAGGGCTGTGTGAAAACAACCCTTTTTTTAAATCGGTTTAAAAGGATCCATGACCTCATCTGTAGTGATTGAATTTGCTAGAGTTTTCCACAAATAATTAACTTTTATAGAAAAATGATTTTTGTTCAGACAGCATGATAGCATGTGGTTGATTCAAGGGCTTATATTCCGTACCTTTTTTTTTTTTTCTAAGTAGTGACTTTGGGAATTCTGGAAACAGGTCAGAGAGATAAATACCATCGTAGAGGAAATCGAAAAATTATGGCATATAGAGAAGCTTTTGAATTTTATTATATTGATTGAGTAGTTGGCTTTGCATTCTTATTTAAATCTCTGCTCGAGTCTCAAAGAGTGTTGTCTCCATTAAAAATAAAACAAAACAAATGACAACTCAGTTTTGTGCTAATTAATTATATCAGTTTGCTATGTCAGTCCTTCTCCAGCTTCCCACAGCTGCTCCGGGCTCCACCCTCTTACCGCCATCAAACAAGTTCAACATGTTTGTTTTACAGATATGGAAACTGAGACCCAAAGTTAATGATACTTCCAGAGTCCTATAGAGGGTGATTATATAGTATCTTCATTAATAGATAAAATTCTAATTCCATATTTGTAAAATGAGGAAACATTATGAAGAAGGTGGTGGTTGTCCTTCCAACTGCGTGTGAGGTCATCCCTTGCCTCAGAGTTTCTGTCTGAGAGCTGACATAACTACGTGTGTAAAATTCGTTTATTTGAAGTTTTCAACTTGTATATTTATTCTCTTTCTTTGTTGTCTGCAGGATCTTCAAGCCCCAACCCTTCACACATATCAGTCTACCTCATGAAAAGAAAATACAATTAGCCTTAGATGTTACTTTCCATTTTATTTTTTTAATAGGTTAGAATAAAGTGTCCCAAGTATCTGAAGACAAATTTCTAATTTCAAATATGAAGCCTGGTCCATTGAGCTCTATTCCTGGCGTTCTCATTTTGTTTAGAAAAAGACAGGCCTGCATCTCTTAGTGACCCTGTGCATGATATTAGGCTTGTCTGGATTCTTTGCTTAGAACATGACAAATTGCACATCAGAATCTCAAGGAAGTTACACAGCTGCTTCTTTTGTGTATTCTACCCCGTCCACAGTTCATCAGCCTAATATTGAAGTGTTATATGCAGATGTTCCCTTTTTATTATTTCCTATTTGTGATAAGGGGATAATCTCTGTGAGCAACAAATAATAAATACAAGAATGAATCATGAAGTTGAGAAAGAAATACAGAACAAAGTGGTTCTGATATATATGCTTAGTTTTGTTGTCCATTGTGATAGTAAGCACAAATTGTAATGTCTTCAAAATATGAAGAATGATTTTATACATCTAAGCCAAGATTTTTGTTATAAATTGATAAAGTGATTCTGGGAAGAAGGAATTGAAGTGCATGTCCCCAACTTTCCTCCCTGCAGAATTAGCTACTGCTTCACAAGCTCCCTCCAGACTAAATATTATGTTGGGGAGTATGTCATCCCACATTAAGCCCGCTGAACCGTGTTGCAAAACTCTTGCTAGTTTAGTGCTTAAATGTCAGTGAATTACTTGGCAAGAGTGAATGGGAGTAAGGGAAGTGTCATATAATTATCGAGGATTTAAATATTTTTCCATCAGTCCTCTGAGAAAACAAAACAATGCAAATGGTCCAGTTTTATATTATAAATATCCCACTCAAAAAAAAAATAGCAAGGTTTCCCTTTTCTTTTGGATTTATAAGATACCTTTCTTTACAAAGGCACTTCCCATTCACTATATGGTGATAGGAAAAAAAAAAGTAGTGGGGGAAAAGCAGAGAGAAAGAGGAGAGAAAAATTTCAAGGAGTGGTAAAATGCCTATCTGAAGATAACTTCTTTAATGGAGAAAGATGGATTGAAAGGAGTATCGTGTGAGTCTGAATTACTAGGTATGGTTGGAATGAGGCCTTCCATGGCTGCTTTTGTTTAATGCAACACCTGTCCCTGAAAGATGCAATCTCCACCCATGGGTTTCACTTGGCCTATGTGTGTTAATCATTTCCCCATACTCCAAAGTCCCAAACTCCAAAAACTTCCTAGACAGGTTTTCATATCTTTAGAATTCAACTTTGTATTATAGGAATCAATGAGTCAAAAGATATAATAAAATTAACATGTCTGAAGGTGCAGTAGCTTTTCCCAGTGACAAATTTCTCTGTCTTCCTATGTATTAAGGTGAGACCATGATTTATCGTTCAAGCTGGGACACTTATGAGAATTTAAATAACTACAAGGCCAAGAGGCTGTAGAGGGACTGTCTGGGGCAAATGACCTTGTAAGATCTTCCCATGTATACTATCTTTTGTGAAATCCTCTGTCTAGCCTGAAAACTCAAGAAATACTAGTAAATTTTGGCACCTTATTCTTTATAGGGTCTTATCAGTATTACCAACTTTACCATTATTTTTAAAACTGGAACTTTAAAATCTAGCTATGTGGTTGAAACTTAGTTAAGATACTTTTTATTTTTTTTTCCTGGATTTGAAAAGATCTGAAGTGGTCCCAGAGATTTCAGTCTTTCCTCTTTCCAATATTCATCCATTTGCCTATGAGGAGGATTATTCTAAAATCCTGAATATCTAGTGAAATTGTTTATCTCTCCGAACCTTTTCATTACCCTTAGGTTACTTAAATGCTTCTTAGAGGATAGATTTAGTTTTTTGCTTTAACTGCTGGAATTCACCCCCCAGAACCTGTGACCATACCCACACATACCTACTCCTGGATTCCTATTCTTGACATGCTTTTGACATCGTGATGCCTTGACCAAAGTTGGGCTCTGTTCTGAAGCATCCCTCTTCTGTCTTCCTAATAAATAAACTTCCTGTTAGAGTACTTTCATTACTTTTTGATATTAATTTTTTTAAAAGATTTTATTTATTTATTTGGCAGACAGAGATCACAATTAGAGAGGCAGGCAGAGAGAGAGAGGAGGAAGCAGGCTTCCCGCTGAGCAGAGAGCCCGATGCGGGGCCCAATCCCAGGACCCCGGGATCACAACCTGAGCCGAAGGCAGAGACTTTAACCCACTAAGCCACCCAGGAGCCCCTTGATATTAAATTTTGATATTAAATTTGATATTAAATTTTTGATAATAAATTTAATATTAATTTTTGATATTGTTAAAGCACAGAATTTTTTCCTTTTTAGTTTTTTTTTTGGCCTTTTCCTGAAAAGATGGGCTGTGATCTATGCCTCCCTCCAGGACAAACCCCTAGAACCACTTCATTAGAGAGTGGACTGCATAAAAAAATAAAAACAAAATACAAGGACAAAAATCAAGGACAATATTTTGTACTATACTTGTTAAAATAAGTTTTCTTTTACATTCTGTTAATGATTTTATTATATCTTGAAAATCCCAACCTGATGTTAATGAATATAAAACTTAAAATAGCCAATTATAGCTTGTTTGCCTACTGTTGGTATAAATTTTTCATTATTTCCTGGCTTTTATTGCTACTGACAAGAAGCCTACTGTCAGTTTAATCAATAGCTACCTTTTCTGTTCCATAACTTTTTAGAGATTTTATTTTAAATATTTAATTTATTGTGAAATATAACTTGCATTAAGAAAAGAGGCAAAACTTAAGCATAGTGAAATTGTTACAAATCAAAAACCCATATAACTGGGGCGCCTGGGTGGCTCAGTGGGTTAAAGCCTCTGCCTTTGGCTTAGGTCATGATCCCAGGGTCCTGAGATTGAGCCCCGCATCGGGCTATCTGCTCAGCAGGGAGCCTGCTTCTCTCCCGGCCTCTCTGCCTGCTTATGATCTCTGTCAAATAAATAAATAAAATCTTTAAAAAAAAAAAAAAAAAAAAACCCAGGGGTGCCTGGGTGGCTCAGGGGGTTAAAGCCTCTGCCTTCAGCTCAGGTCATGATCCCAGTGTCCTGGGATCGAGTCCCACATCGGGCTCTCTGCTCAAGAGGGAACCTGCTTCCCCCTCTCTCTGCCTCCCTCTCTGCCTACTTGTGATCTCTCCCTCTGTCAAATAAAGAAATAAAAACCTTAAAAAAAAAAAAACATATAACCACCATCCATCCAATTGCAATTCCACAAACCCCCTTCCTATGTGGTATATATCTACAATGGAATACTATGCAGCCATCAAAAGAAATGAAATCTTGCCATTTGTGACGACGTGGATGGAACTAGAGGGTATTATGCTTAGTGAAATAAGTCAATCGGAGAAAGACAACTATCATATGATCTCCCTGATATGAGGAAGTGGAGATGCAATGTGGGGGCTTTGGGGGGTAGGAAAAGAAAAAATGAAAGAAGATGGGACCGGGAGGGAGACAAACTATAAAGACTCAATCTCAAAAAACAGACTGAGGGTTGCTGGGGGGAGGGGGGATGGGAGAGGGTGGTGGGGATATGGACATTGGGGAGGGTGTGTGCTATGATGAGTGCTGTGAAATGTGTAAATCTGGCCATTCACAGACCTGTACCCCTGGGGCTAAAAATACATTATATGTTTATTAAAAAATTAAAAAAAAAAAAAGAAACCCCCTTCCTTCTGCATCCATCTATCCTCACCAATAGAACAAACTTTCTGAATTTGGTCATGATGTTATCACTGCTTTTCTTTAATAATACCATACCACCAAAGCATGGACCTCTAAAAAGTTTAGTTTGTCTCATTTTTGAAATTATCTAAATGGAACCATGTAGTACATAAGATATTTCAACTGGCTTCCTTCACTTAATATTGAGCTTGTGAGATTCATCCGAGTATCAGTAAATGCTTCTTGCCCTATAATCTAGATTATTCCATTGTATAAATATTACCAATTTATCTATTCTGCTGTGATATTTAGATTGTTTATAATTTTTGCCTTTTGAAAATAATGCTGCATGAACATTCTTTTTTTTTTTTAAGATTGCATTTATTGATTTGACACAGAGAGACACCGTGATAGAGGGAACACAAGCAGGGGGAGTGGCAGAGGGAGAAGCAGGCTCCCTGATAAGCAGGGAGCCTGACATGGGGCTTGATCCCAGGATCCTGGGATCATGACCTGAGCTGAAGGCAGATACTTAACTGAGCCACCCAGGTGCCCCCTGTATGAATGTTCTTGCATGTACCTCTTAATGCCTATGGGTTTATGTGACTATTGGGTATAACCCTAGCAATGACACTGCTATATCATGGGAATTTGCTATCTTCATTATTAATAGATAATTTTAAACTTTTTTTTGGAGAAGGTGTTTTACTTGACATTTCCAGTTGCAGTGTTGGAGTTTTGCTTTTGGTCCACATCTACACCAATACTTGATGTTAAGACTGATTTATTATGTCTAATTGGTGATAATTAATAATTCACTGTGGTTAGAAATTTTATTTCATTGATTACTAATGTATTTGGATATCTTTATTTTATTAGCCATTTAAGTATTCTGGTTTTTGAAGCAAATTTTAAAATACTTCTTGATTTTTTAAACAGATTTTTCTAGAGAAAGAAAGAGAACGGTGGTGGAGAGGGGTAAAGGCAGAGGGAGAGAGAGAGAGAATCTTAAGCAGGCTCCATGCCTAGCATGGAGCCTGATGTGGGGCTTGATCTCATGGCTCTGAGATCATAACCTGGGCCGAAATCGAGAGTCAGACGCTGAACTGACTGAGCCACCCAGGAGCCCCTTTCTTGAATTTTAAAATTGTATTTCCTCCTCTTTTTTTTTCATCAGGATTTATTTGTATATTATCTTTTGTCTGATAAAACAAATGTCCTCTACCACTTGTGACCTGTCTTTTTATTCTCTTAATAGTTTTTTGGTAAACAGCAAGGTATAATTTTAATAAGGTCCAGTTTTCAGTACTGTCTTCAGTAGCTTGTCATTTTTTTTCCTATTTACCCAAACTTCCTTTATCCCAATATTGTGAAAACAATGTCTTAATTTCTATAAATGTATTGTTTTAGTTTTGACAATTAAGTCTGTAGATCACTTAAAAATGAAGTCTGTACATGTTTCGAGGAATGGTTTGAATATATTTTCCATATGAATTTCCCATTGTCCCATCATCTTTTATTGAAACAACTCTCCTTTTCTAGGACTTTGTAGTGATACTGTTTCATAAAGTTTTCATACATGTCTGAGTTTTTTTTTTCTGTGCTATCTTTTCTATTTCATTTATTTTACTTGTCTTTGTGACAGTACTACATTGTCTTAATTATTTTAACATCATGAGAAGTTAATATAACATTACCATGTATGAATTATAACATTGTGATAACATGATAGGCTCCACCTTTTGCTTCTTCAAGAGTGTTATTCTTGGCTCTTTGCTTTCGATGTAAATTTTAGAATCATTTTTAAATTGGCACACAAACAAGCCCTCTTAATGGTATTTTTATCAGTTTCCAGAGAAATGAGATCTTTATAGTTTCATGTTTTCATTCCATGAATATAATCTATTCATTTAAGTCTTCTTTAATTTCTTTCAATATTTCATATTTTTCTGCTAGTGATCTTATGTATCGTTTGTTAGATGAATTCTAGATTTTGATGTTTGTAATATATAAATGGCATATTTTTCAAATTTAATTTTCTGTTTTCTGGGGCTGTAAAAGAGACATGTGATTCTTGAATGTTAACAACTTTGCTAAATTATTACTGATTGTAATTCTGTGCCTGTTACTATTTTAGGTTTTCTATCAACACATTCCTATTATCTGTGAACAAATTATAAATTTAAACTGTCATCTCTAAAAAAAATCTGAGGTATTTATTTCATTCTCTTTCACTAACCTACACGTTAGAACCATTAATACTGAATTGAATTAAAATGGTGTTAGTGGACATTTTTGTCTCTTTCCAAACTTATATGGAAAACTTTCAATACTTCACCATTATGTGTGATGTTTGCTAAGGGCTTTTTGTAGTTATCAGATTATCATTTCTTTCTAATCCTAGTTTACTAAGAATTTATAGCAGGAATTTACAGTATTACTTGAAATATTCTTTCTGCATCTGCTGAGTTCACGTAAGATTTTCTTACCTGTCCTTTTATCTCTCCGTGACCAGCAGGAAAGAAATAGCAAATAGATACGGTTGAGAATATCCAACGAGAATTGGCAGAGAACTTCAGAACTAGTTATAGTGGGGAAGCTCTATATACCAAAAGAAGAGAGAGAGCTGTAGGTATTTAACTTCAGTGAGATACATAGTTATAACAGAGGACTGCTCCAATTGAAGCTCTATTTTGGATTGACATATGCACTGGTGCAAATGGACTATGGTCATAGAACTACAAGAATAAGCATTTGGTATCACTTTTCTATTAACTTATTTTGTCAATGTCTCCCACTTACTAGACAAACCAGGTAGCAGTTGAAGCTTATTGACATGCCAGGACACAGGTGAAGGCAGAGGTGAGCAGAGAATTGTCCTAGAGGGACTAATGGGGATATCGAGAACATATCTGTTAGTGTGGTGTGTTACATGGGTTCATTCAAAACCGTTATTAAGTTCCCAATATAAATGTAACTTGGGTGTGATTTTTTTTTTTTTTTTACCCCTTCACTACATTGCTGAATTTGGTTTGGGAATATTTCATTAAGAATATTTACACATATCGAAAAAAAAAAAAAAAGAATATTTACACATATGATCATAAGTGAGGTTTTTATGAGTAATAAGCTTGTCAAGTTTTAGAATCAAAATTACTCTGGTCATATAAAAAGTTTTTTGTAGTGTTTCTCCCCTTTCAACTGTATGGAAAGTTTTGGAAATTACTATTACAATTGTTTCTTCTTCAAGTGTTTGGTATAATTCTTTGCTTATGTCAGCAGGGCTAGAGGAATTGTTTGAAAGTTTCCTGAGTACAGATAATTAGTTATTAGTGTTCAAGTTTTCTATTTTTTTCTTAAATCAGATTGGTTATCTTTCTTTAGATATTAGTCTATTTCATCAAAATTTGTCTTTGTTCTTGATTATTAAGTTCATGAGATCTTCTTACTGCCTTTTAATGTTTGTAGAATAAGCCACAAAGCCCTCTTTTTCATTCCCAATGTTAGTTATATAGGCTCTCTCTTGCTCTTTTTTTGATAAGGGGTATAAAAATTTTACTAGTTTTCTTGTAGAGACAAATTTTTGTTTTGTTGATCCACTTTATTGTATATCTTTTTTCTATTTTGCCAATTCTTATATTATTTCCTTCTATATTTTTTCTTTCAATATTTTAATTCTTTTACTAACTGGATCAAGATGTTTAAGCCAATGATTTGCAGCATTTCTTTTGTTAAAAAGTATACTTATATATTACAAATCCTCTAAGCTTGATTTTAGGTACATCCTAGAAGATCTGTTACTTATATTCCCATTTTTATTCAGTTCAAAATAGTCCAGTTTTTATTGTGATTTCTACTTTATGCATGGGTTATTCTGAATTCATGATCTTAATTTCTAAAAAAAGAGGATTCTCCAGTTTTATTTCTTGATAAATCATATTCTGTATAAATTCAATTCTATGAAATTTGTTGAGACTTTGCTATGGTTTGAATTTTATGTTCCCTGAAAATTCATATGTTGAAATTCTAATAACCAATGGGATCATATTAAGAAGCGGAACGCTTGGTATGCACTTAGGTCATGAAGATGCAGCCTTATGAATGACAGTAGAAGTCCCGGAGTTTACTAGCCCAAATGTGAGGATACAGTGAGAAGACTCTACTGGCATGTTGATCTTGCACCTTTAGTTTCCAGAACAGTGAGAAATAGATTTTTGTTGTTTATAAGCTACCTGGTCTGTGGTATTTTGTTACAGAAGCCCTGACAGACCAAGACAGACTTGATTTAAATGCAACACGTGGTTATTTTTGGTAAATTTTCCAGGTAAACTTGAAAACACTCTGTATTGGCAGTTTTGAAATGTTTTTATAGATATGTTTATTAGGTCTAAGTTGGGTGATTATGATCATGCTATTAAAATCCTTATGCTTTATAATATCCTACCATGATAGTCTCTCTATTTTCCCTCTAATTTAGTTAATTAAGAAAATTTTAGAATATGTTATTGGGTGGATAAAATACTGAAGTTTATAATCTTGATGAATTGAACATTTTTATTATAATAAAGTGTATTTCTTTATCACTAATAATGTTTTCTCCCTTAAGACTGTCTCAGGTGTCGGGGTACCTGGGTAGCTCAGTGGGTTAAAGCCTCTGCCTTTGGCTCAGGTCATGATCCCAGGGTCCTGGGATAGAGCCCCGCATTGGGCTCTCTGCTCAGCAGGGAGCCTGCTTCCTCCTCTCTCTCTGCCTGCTCTCTCTCTCTGCTAAATAAATAAAATCTTAAAAAAAAAAAAAAAAGGGCTGTCTCAGGAATCAACAAAATTGTATTAAATTTTCTTTAGAATTTTCCCAATATTTTTTCTCAGTATCTTCTTTCATTCTTTAATATCCTTATATTTTAGCTGTTTCTTTGTATGTGGCATTTAGGGGTGTGTGTGTGTGTGTGTGTGTGTATGTATGTGTGTGTATTTATCCAGTCTGAGGATTTTGTATTTTAATTGAAGAATATAATTCATTGACATTAAATGTTTTTACTGATACATTTGGTGGTATGTAGTAACTTTTTTGCTTCCATTTGTCTCATCTGTTTTATGTTTGTTTCATGTCTTTTTTTCTTTAATTTATGAACTAAGAATTTGAATTATTCCATTTCCCCTCTATATTAATACCCCTTCTCTTATTTTCACTGTTAGCATTTTAATTGATTACCTCTAATTTACAGTATCCATTCTTGATTTTTCAAAGTAAAATATTGACATTCCTCCCATTCCAAAGAACAAAAGGACTTTGATCACTTGAATTTTTTTAAAAGTTTTTATTTAAATTCCAGTTAGTTAACATATAGTGTAATAGAGTTTCAGGTGTACAATATACTGATTCAACACTTCAGTGCTCATTACAAGTGCCCTCCTTAATCCCCATCGCTTTTTAACCCATCCCCCACCCACCTTCCCTCTGGTAACCATCAGTTTGTTCCCTATAGTTAAGAGTCTGTTTTTTTCCTTGGTTTGCCTCTCTCTCTGTCTCCATTTTTTAATTTTTTTTTACTCTTTGTTCATTTATTCATTAAATTCCACATATGAATGAAATCATATGGTATTTGTCTTTCTCTGACTTATTTCACTTGACACAATGCTCTCTAGTTCCATCCACATCATTGCAAATAACAAGATTGCCTTCTTTTCATGACTGAGTAATATTCACATACTCACACACACACACACACACACACACACATTCACTTCTTTATCTTATCCATTCGCCAGCTGATAGTCTGTTTCCATAATTTGGCCATTATAGATAATGCTATTATAAACAACCGGGTGAATGTATACTTTCAGGTTAGTATTCTTATGTTCTTTGAGTGAATACCTAGTAGTGCAATTGCTGGGTTATAGGGTAGTTATTTTAACTCTTTGAAGAACTCCCATACTGTTTTCCAGAGTGGGTGGACCAGTTTGCAGTCCCACTAATAGTGCAAGAAAGTTCCCCTTTCTGTACATCCTCACCAACACCTGTTGTTTCTTGTTGATTTTAGCCATTCTCATAGGGAAGAGGTGATACTGTACTGTAGTTTTGAATAGCATTTCCCTGATGATAAGTGATGATGAGCCTCTTTTTATATGTCTCTTGGCCATCTGGATATCTTCTTTGGAGAAATGTCTGTTCATGTCTTCTACCCACTTTTAATTGGATTATTTATTTTTGGGTGTTGCATTTTATATGTTCTTTATATATTTTGGATCCTAACCATTTATCAGCTGATTTGCAAATCTTCTTCCATTTGGTAGGTTGTCTTTTAGTTTTGTTGGTTGTTGCCTTTGTGCAGGAGCATTTTATTTTGATGAAGTCCCAATAGTTTATTTTTGCTTTTGTTTCTCTTGCCTTAGCAGACATAAGTGGAAAGAATTTGCTATGGCCTCTGTCAGTTTCTTTAAGTTACTGCCTGTGTTCTCTTCTAGAATCCATTAGATTCTCATCTCACATTTAGGTCTTTAATCCATTTTGAATTTATTTTTTGTATATAGTGTATCAAAGTGGTCTAGTTTCCTTCATTTGCATGTAGCTATCCAGTTTTCTCAACACCATTTGTTGAAAAGACTGTCTTTTTCCCTTTGGATATTCTTTCCTGCTTTGTTGAAGATTAATTGGCCATGTAATTCTGGGTTCATTTCTGTGTTTTCTGTTCTGTTCCATTGCTCTGTGTGTCTTTCTTTTATGCGTGTTCTAGTACCATACTGTTTTGATCACTGAAGCTTTGTAATATAGCTTGAAGTCCAGAATTGTGATGCCTCCAGCTTTGCTTTCTTTTTTTCAAGATTGCTTTGGCTTTTCAGGGTCTGTTGTACTTGAGTACAAATTTTAGGACTGTGCTAGCTCTGTGAAAAATGCTGGTAGTATTTTGATAGAGATTGCATTAAATGTATAGATTCCTTCACATAGTAACAACATTTTAATAATATTTGTTTTTCCAACGCATGAGGATGGACTGTCTTTACATTTCTTTGTGTCATCTTCAATTTCTTTCACCAGTGTTTTATAGTTTACAAAAAACAGATCTTTTACCTCTTTGGTTAGGTTTATTCCTAGATATCTTAGGGGTTTTGGTGCAGCTATCACTGGAACTGATGGACTACTTAATTTCTCTTTCTGCTGCTTCATTATTGGTATAGAGAAATCCAATAGATTTCTGGACATTGATTTTATATCCAGCAACTTCACTGAATTCATTTATCTGTTCTACCATTCTTGGTGGAGACTTTCAGGATTTTTATAGAGTATCATGTCATGTGTCAATAGTGAAAATTTGACTTCTTCCTTGCTAAATTGGATACATTTATTTCTTTTCTTTCTTTGTTTTTTTGGTTTCTATGTCATTTATTTCTGTTCTACTCTTTATTGTTTCCTTCCTTCTGCTGGCTTTAGGCTTCATTTGTTGTTCTTTCTCTAGCTCTTTTAGGTTTAAGTTAGGTTGTTTATTTGAGATTTTTCTTGCTTCTGGAGGTAGGCCCATATTGATGTATACTTCCCTCTTCCACTTTTGTTGCATCTCAAAGGTTTGGACCATTCTGTTTTCATTTTCATTTGTTTCCAAGTATTTTTTAAAATTTCTTCTTTCATTTCTGGGTTGCCCCATCCATTGTTTAATAGAATTTTGTTTGACCTCCATGTATTTGTGGTCTTTCCAGATTTTTTTTTTTCTTATGGTTGACTTCTAGTCTCCTAGCTTTGTGGTCAGAAAAAGTACAAGGTATGATTTTAAGCTTTTTGTATTTGTTGAGGCCTGGCTTGTGACTTAATATGTGATCTATTCTAGAGAATGTCCTCTGTGTACTTGGAAAGATTGTGTGTTCTGCTGGTTTAGGATGGAATGTTTTGAATCTGTCTGTTAAGTCCATCTGGTCCAGTGTGTCATTCAAAGCCATTGTTTTCCCTTTTTGGTTTTCTGCTGAGATGATCTGTCCATTGCTATAAGTGGGGTGTTAAAGACCCCTACTATTATTGTATTATTATCATCTAGTTTCTTTGTGTATGTTATTGTTTTATACAGTTGGGTGTTCCCATGTTGGGTGCATAAATATTTATAATTATTATATCTTCTTGTTGGATTGTCCCCTTTATTATGATATAGTGCCCTTCTTTGTCTCTTGTTACAGTCTTTGTTTTAAGGTCTAGTTGGTCTGAAGTAAATATTGCTAATCTATATTTCTTTTGCTGTCCATTTGCAAGATAAATTTTTCTCCATTCCCTCACTTTCAATCTGTAGGTGCCTTTAGGTCTAAAATGACTCTCTGGTAGACATCATATAGATTGGTCTTGTTTTTTTTTTTTTTTAATCCACTATGACACCTCATGTCTTTGATGTGTTTAGTCCATTTACATTCCAGGTAATTATTGGTAGATATATCTTTATTCCCATTTTTATAAATCGTTTTGTCATTGTTTCTGGAAGTTTTCTCTGGTAGTTTTCTTGGCTTTGTCACTTCTGGCCTTTCATTTCCACTCAAAGAATCCTCCTTGTTATTTCTTTCAGGGCTGGTTTATTGGTCACAAACTCCTTTAGTTTTTTCTTGGAAACTCTTTATCTCACTTTCTCTTCTGAATGATAGCCTTGCTGGATAAAGTTTCTTGGCTGTAGATTTTCCCATTCAGCACTTTGAATATATCATGCCACTCCCTTTAGGCTTGCTCACTTTCTGTTGAGAAATCTCCAACTAGTCTTATGGGTCTTTCCCTGTAAGTTAAAGACTTCTTTTGTCTTGTTGCTTTTAAGATTTTTCTTTATCACTATATTTTTCAAATTTAACTACAAAATGTCTTGATGTTAGCCTGTTTTGGTTGATTTTGGCAAGAGTTCTCTGCCTCCTGGAACTGGATGTCTGTTCCTTTCCTCAGATTAGGGGAGTACTCAGCTATTATTTCCTCAAATATATTTTCTTTCCTCTTTTTCTCTCTTCTTCTTCTGGGACTCCTATAATACAAGTGTTACTATGTTTGATGGAGTCAATGAGTTTCCTAAGTCTAATATCTTGTGTTGGATAATTTTTCTTTCTCTCTTTGTTCAGCTTCATTATTATCCATTATTTTGTTCTCTAAGTCACTAATAAATTTCTCTGTTTCCTCCAGCCTGCTGATACATGCATCTTTTTAAAAAAATTTTGATAGATATTTCATTTTTATAACTGTTTTTGTCTTGCAAATGTATGTCTTTTTTTCCAAATCTTCAGTTTGTTTTATATCTTATGTTGCTTCTTTCATCTATTTGAAGTTTTTGACAAATGTTTTGTTCTTTTAGATTGCTCTAGTTTTAAGTTGTGTAATCCTAATTTTTCTGTGTATGTGTGTATGTGTGTGTGTTTTCACTTTCACACTTTTAACATTTTATTTTCATGTTTTCTAATGTTGGACACTGACTTTATTAGAGTGACTTGTTTTCCACATGAATTGGATATATACCCTGAGTTATGAACGTCCTTAATGTGGCTGTTTTACTTTTGACCTATGACTTTTCCAGTTGGAGGTCAATTTTCCTGGTAATTTCTCAGCTTAGGATTTCTATCCCATATGTTTCCAGGTATGGGCTTTAAAATTTCACATGTGATTATTTTTACCTATGGCCAATGCCCACTTTTGTTCCACTTGGGCTAGGGGGAGGAATGTTTTTAGTACTGATTTTATAGATGGTTCCCAGCTTTATACCAAGATTAGTTCCAGATTCACACATTACTAGGAACTGTGGCTTCAGCTTCAGTCCCTACATTGGGTGTTAACACCCTAGTCTCTGGCGCACATTCCTTTGTGGTACTCCATGACCAATTTGCTTACTTCCTATTCATGCCATAGCTTATTTCATTCTCCAGTGTCTACTATATTTTTTTTTCTCTTTTCTGGTCTTTCACGCTTTCAAACTTAGCTACATAAAGGAAAACAAAAGTACCAGGGGCAAAACAAACCAAAAATACATATATATGAATATATGTATTTTTTTGTGTCTAACATAGCTGTTTGGTGTGATTTGAGAGCAGATTCCTTGTATTTTCTCTCTATTACTGCCAAATTTTCCATCTCTTAGAATTTCTTCCTAACCAAGATGACATCTTGGTCATCTCTTTGCCTCAAATCTAATCTCAACCATTTCTAATATTCTAACTGGTGAAGTTAGATGTAATTCTTCATTCAGTGTAATTGTAGGTTTTCAGCTTGCAACCTGAGGAATGAGTAAGAAACCTCACTTCTCCAAGATTCCTTCAAACATATCTGGGTTTTTCTTAAATACCCTTCCTCCAGAAGCTTTGCATATAAGTACAGAGGCTTTACATTTAATGATCTACCTACAGAATCTAGAAAAATTAATGGTACTTTGTAGGCACTGGATAACTGTTAAGTGAATAAATGATTAAATGGAAAAAATAAACTATAGCAACTGTATCCAATTCTAGCATGTATTTCTTTTTCTTTTTAATTTTCTCCTCAGTCCTCTCTTTGCCATTGGGAAGTGATTCCTTCTTATATTTCCTATTACTTGATTACTTCCTCAAATCACAGATATCCTTAATTCTCCTTAACCAAGTTTACATTAACACTTTGTGTTAGCCAGACATTATTAACATGTAAAGAAGAGATTCAGGAATGTATAAAACACTTGATAGTACCTGATTTTTACAACTGTCATCTGTAATTTAAATATGTTTAGAGACTTCTTTGTTCTAGGTACTTGATAATGTTTGATTCCTTGGGCAATAAATTTACTTTCCTAATCTCCTTGCCAGGACTTCTAGGATTGGGAGGGAGGTATGACTTAATAAACAATGAAAAACCCAGATGAGTATTTTTCAAATTTTATACCTATTTCATTATAAAATGAGGAAATTGTTCAAAGTTAATATACAGAGGGTCCCTATTCTACACATGAAATCTTGGAGATTAAAGACTATAAATTGGACTTTAAATTTTAAGGGTAGAGTTTACCATGTATTCTAAAAAAGGCATAGAAAACATAAAAACAAGTTTCCCTGGGTTTAAATGGATTTAATTGCATCTCTGTGGTTTTCCCCACTTGCTATATGTAATCACTTCTCTGTCTCATATGTATGGTCTCTCTTTTTTTTTTTTTTTTTTTTGACACGTAAACCATTTTTCAAGATACATTGAATTTTGTCCCTTATAAATAGAGATTCTTAACAACTTTCTGCTCTACGGAAATCTAGTCCATCCTCTTTCACTTCTTTCTTCTTCCCTTAGAACTTTGTGCATACTTCTTTTTGAGTCCTAATGACAATATATTATGGTTATTTGCTTAAATGCCAATCTTCTGTTTTAAACTAGATTTTTTGACTTTTTCTTTTATCTGAATTTTGTGTAATGTCTGCAGTGTTGCAGTGCTTAATTATGTTTGAATGAAGGAATGAATTAAAATGTGGTTTAATGTTTTTTCCTTTTTTCCTTCTCCTTGACTTCTTACTTTCCCCTTCCTACCTTATTAAACTACTAAAGCAAATGACTCTAAGGTTTGTATCTACTTAGAAAAATGTTTGGTGTCCAGTGGATCTCCATTTTGTAGAATCAGTAGAATGAATCAGTGGGCTGACAGGTTTTTTAACATGAGTGGTCCCTGATGCCTCTTGCCCATATCTTGCATTGCTCTTGAGCTCCCATGTACTAACTTATTTGACAAGTAGCAGGAATATAGAACAAATATTTTTTAGAACATGCAATGGTTTCCCACAAACCAACCTCCCCTTTTGTTGCAGAGAACATTGCTTTTCTTGGGGATGAATAAAAACAAAATTCATTCTTTTTTGCTAGAGGGAGCATGTTTTGGCAGGCCAAGAATATACAAACAATGAGGGACCATCTGAATCATCAAAGTTCAGGTTTGGGAAAATTCAAGTTTTAGGGCTGAATGCATTTTATCCCATTGCACTTTGAAAATCAGTAATCCTTGTGTGGCATATGTATCCTTGGATTGCCCATAATTTTCAATTAAGCAAACCATGGCATTCTCCAGACATTACAAATAAACATAGGTTTTTGTATTTTTAAATTATGCCACTTTCAAACATTTTTCCAGCTTTGTCCTTGTAGCATCAAATCTCTTTTCATTTTCAATTTGCATCTTTCATACTTGTGCCCCATAGGATATGCTGTCCAAAAGTGGAAACTCTCTCTTTATTTCTGCCAAGTCTAATTTAGATACCACTAAAGCTTCCAATAAGCATACGTGGGAGAGTGAATATGGGAGGTGTTGTTAAAGCAAAATGGCTTGTGTCTGCAGCAGTTTGAGGAAAGGGTAAAAGCCGCTGGGAAATGAACTTTCACTAAACTGAAAATAAAAATGCTAAAAGTATGTAATTATCTTGAATGGTAAATGAGTTTTGGACAGTTATCTAAAATCTATAGGTTAATTGAAAAACTATGTTCCTTTTTGAGTATGATATGACCTTGAGTTAATGAACCACAACATCCGTGATATGGAATTTTGTACTGTGGGGTATATTTTAAATGAAGCTTAAACAAATAAGGACTCCCCATACTGCCCCAAGCAAAATTTAATTATTATTAGGTTTTGCCCAGCAGGAGGTACACATTCTTGAAATAATTAGACATGATAGGATATTATTCTTATTTTTTTAAGTTTTACACTAAACATTTCTCATTTCTTCTAAATTAGTTCTATAGCTTTAAAAAGGACCATGATCAGATTTGTGGCATGCAATGGAAGCCATTTAATAAAGAATATTAATAACTATTGTAAAGTACTATTGATATAGAGGCTGAGGAAATTACACTGGATTTTTAAGTTGATAATGGTACAAATTTACTCTTTTGAACTGATCCTGGGGATTAACTTAATCGTTAGATGTCACTATGCATTTAAAACTTAAGAAAAACATTTTAAACTGGAAAAAAAACCCCACACTCCTAAACCAAAACGCAATATGAAATTTTTTTTTCTTCATTGGAGGAAAGCATCGAGGTGGGGCTAGGGCCAGAGAAGTAATATAACCTTCAATTAGATATAAGTAAGTTGTGTGTTAATTGTGTTCTAAAACTATTGTGTTGTTCTAAAACAACAATCTATGAAGTCTGTCTTGTCCAATCCCTCATTCTACAGATAAGAAACTGGACTCAGATAGTCAAAATGATTAGACTAAATTTTAATCTCCTTAGAAAATCACATTTTGAGCTTTAGAACACAATATTCAAGAAGATCAATTTTAGCTTTTAGATAAATTTGTATAGAAAACTTAATGAAATGAAAATGAGTCAGTATTACCAAAGAAATATAAAACTACCTTGAATTTTGCATAATAGAGGTTGGGGTTTCGATTTAACATTGATAGATGTGGACTAATGCTTACGGTAGTATTGCTCCAGAACAAATACCTTTTCCCAATAAGAAAGGAAAGATATAAAAACAGGTTGCGTGTAATTGTATTGCCTATTTCTGAAACATCCGGAACTGCTGTCTAGTAACTCACTCAACTCCAAAACACTAATGACCTTCCCAGTAACCTTCCCTCAATTTTACTCTGAAGGCTGTTGGCATCAACATTAGTGTTAGAAGCGGACAGTAATAATCCAGCACCTGTGTCATGACTGCAAGGCAGATAGATGGGGTGTGAAAGGGGCCAGGGCAGAGTTAAGGACATGGGAGTGGCAGGGAAACAGCAGGCTCATTGGGTCCCATCAGGGCCAAAGGACCCACCCAGGGAAGGAGTGATGGTAGGGATAAAATCCAAAGAAGTTGTTAAGGAACTCAGTTCAGTCCTAGGGAGGTCAGTAGTCAGTACAGAGAACAAAGGTATCCTGACTTGAGAATATTTAAAAATGACTTCACAGATCATGAAGGTTAAAGGTAGATCAAGATTACTAGGTAAAACCTGTAAAAACAGAAAAATAAGCAAACAAAAACAGTACAGGAAGGACGTGATATGGAAAGTACCCTTTAGGAAACAGTCACAATAGGGAAAAAAAAAAAAAAAAACAGACTAAGAGGTGGTAGTGGTGTTTAGTTATTCTACAGGGAAAGGCTAACACACGTTTCAATAGTGCAAAGCACAGACAAAGGTGACCCAGTAGGAGATCTAGGCTTTTCCCACAATTATTCATAGTGATTGCCCCTCCATTATGTGAGTTTCTTCTCTTCTGGGGTTTAGGAGACCTGAATATTCTTTTGAAACCTTGCTGGTTTTCTGGGAGACAGCTACTGCTCTATTATACTTCTGGTCCATTATCCTTCCCAGGAGAGGTGCTGGATGAGGAAAGGCTTTTTAGAATTGCCTCTATTAGTTATTTCTCAATTCTTAGTCTAATTGCTTGTCAAATTCTATTGATTCTATATCTACACTGGTTTTTTTCCCATCTAAACCTTATTTACATTTCCACTTTGGAATTCCTCTCTTTTTCTTCCAAACTGAACTTGATTCCTCTAATATTATTCATTCTAATCCATTGTGCATGGTGTTAACAGAATTATATTCCTGAAACATTGGTCTAACTGAATCATTTACCTGGTTAAACTCGTCGGATGACTACCCACTACAGAAAAAAATAAAGGCAAATCCTTCAATATGGAAACCTAAACATCCCATAAAATTGTCTTTATTTACATTTTACAGTCCAACTCTCAGTGTTCCACATTCTTAAACTCTTCCTTCACCATCCCTCCATTGTTTTCTTACCAAATTTTAACCATTTTTTTTGAGAGCCATATTAAATCCTTGCCACCTCCAATTAGTACTCTGATTACCTGATAAAAAATACTCTTTTTCTGCTCCCATAGTACACTGCTTAGGTATCAATCATACTACATAATGTAACAACTTAATATCATCTCTCTTCCTTTCTAGATGGAAAAAGCTGCCTGGAGAAAGAGTAGCCTAAGATCAGTATCTATACCAGTTCCTAGGCAAAAGGCTAATTAAAGATCTGATGGCATGGGTAGCGACTTTGAAGGAGCAAGAATAAAATAGGATAATACAATTTAGAAAGTTGGTATATACTTCTTAAAAAGGGTTGAAGTCAAGAAAATAAATGAGTCTCATTTGAATGGATATTTGTAAAAAAGCTGCTGAAGTAGAAAGGGCTCATTACATATTGGATATAATAACTTGCTCCATGGATAAATGATCAACCTCTCCCTCTGGGTACCTTACTTTTGTTTTTAAACAATCTTTACCCCCAACATGGGGCTTGAAGTTAAAGCCCCAAGATCAAGAGTCATTGGATCTACCGACTCAGCCAGCCAGATACCCTTTTTTTTTAATTGTGTTCTTGAGGAAAGTGATCCTAGTGGTAGTGTTGGAGGCAAATATACACATACAGTCAACAAACTGACTTCTCCCTCATAAAGATAGACATGGCTTTCACCATTTCTGAGGGTCCAGTTTTTCATTTGCATAAACCAATCCTTGACCTCCAGTATGGTTCTGTAAGTCAATGGGACCGGCAAGATATGTGGTGTCATTATACTGAATTCCTTACACTATTGAGAAAAATGTATGAAACAAGACCCAGTTCTGAAATTGGGTTTGATTTCCCTATTTTTTCCCCTATTTTTCCTATTTTCTCTATTTTACATAGCTTCCATGTATGTCACACTATTATTACTAAGAAACTCAGTTCACGTTAAAATGTAAAGATTATCACAAGATTTACTGTTCTTAAACCCAGAAGCAGTTGACCCTGGAGAAAACCAAAGTGATATATGGTGCCATTTCATTTAAACCTCATAGCCATAATTCACTGGTCCATCCAGAAGCCAAAAAGGAGACGTGTGTGTGTGTGTGTGTGTGTGTGTGTGTGTGTGTGTGTGTTAGGTAAGAGGAGAAGGGGATACCACAGTTTTTTCATGGTCACACCTAAAGTCTTAAAATGTTGGCTTTTCATCTTCTTATCTCTGCTTTCCTCTGATTTGAAGGTTTCACTCTACATAATAATGGACTGTGTTCATTGAACTGGAATCTGAGAATGCCTTCTAATGATTACATGCTTCTCATGCCACAGGAGAAAATAGTAAATAACTAAAAAGGAGAGATTACAGTATTGGTTTAGGTGATGGGTAAGATGATGTCTGGCGTCACAAAATAGGAACAGGAAGAAGTAAGATTGGAATTGCATCAGTGGAAAGGGGAATGTGTTTTATTAGCTATTCAAGCGATGCATTGGATTAGACATCTATTTTGCTTTATGTTCAGCTTTGCTTTTTCCTTTCTTTAAAAAATGTGTGTGTGTGTGTGTGTATGTGTGTGTGTGTGTGTGTGTGTGTATATATTTGCTGAGGTATATTTTCTATGCAATGAAATTTGTAAGTTAAGATTATAATGAGATCAGTTTTGACAATTGTACAAACCCTTGTAACCACCACCCAAATGAAGAAATAAGAAATTTCCATCATTCCATAAGTTTTCTAATGCCCCTTTTGAGTAAATCTCCTGCCTCCCACCACTGCTATGCTGATTTATAGCACTATGGATTACTTGTTGGTTTTCTAGGACTTAATGTAAATGCAATCATATAACATAATTCCTTTTATATTTTGTTACTTTTGTTCAAATGCTCATTCTTAAAAATTACTGTTGTTGGCTATTGTAAAATATAAACTTAATCTTGAGCTTACCTAATTAAAAGAGAAGTCTTACTGGTATACTGTAAGGATCTCATTGAAATTTTGGTGGAATTTGGGAGTGGACATATTATAGGGTTTTTCTATCCAAAAATAGGCAATTTTTTTTTCCTGACCTTCATTAGCATTTGAAAGTTGTCTTAATATAGATAATACCCATTACTTCAGTTTAAATATAGCTATTATTAAATTCTTGTGTATGTGTGTGTGTGTGTGTGTGTGTGTTTGTGTATGTATAAATAAGCAAGAGTAGTCCCTGTCACCTTTAGACAAATCTTAATTAAAATAACAAATGAGGTAAGGAGGTTTCTGTTAATCTCAGGGGAGTCACTAACATGATGCTTTGCAGGTGAATAAAGGCAGTGCTCTATAAATTTAGAATTCAAAAGGTTGGTTAGAATATGTGCATTGCAGAAAAGGAGGTTTTCCTTGGGAAATCTCATCAAGAAACTAGGCTGTTACCTTTTTGATGTACATTATTAGATGTTGAGATGAATTTGGGAGTCCCTAACTTCAATGGCAATGAAAAGACCCAGGTGTTCAGAGATGAAATTTATCACAAAGAAGTGAGATGTTTGACTAGTGATCCAGGATCAGTGTCAAGACAGGATATTTTAGGGATGGGCTGGTCCTAGACAAGTGGATGACAGTGGAATTCTTTCTCCATTAGCTTCTTGGCCTGGTATGCATGCCCTTGGAGAAAGAATTGGTATTTAAGTGGGAGTATATCTATGAATATCAGAGAAAGAGACAGACAACTACTTCACAAAATTACAGCTCTAGGAGCATGGGGAATTTGGCATATAGCCAATAGTAGCTGTAGAATTTTTCTACCTTCAGGGGACATATGCAAATTCAAATTAAAAAACCGAGAGGAGAGCAAACAAGATAATTTCTGAATAATAGTGACTTGTATAATTAAAAAAATAGAATCTTTTATATTTAAGATGGCCTTGTGAGAGATATTGATAGCAATTACACATGGACGTTTCCCCATATTTTTATTAATATTTAATATTTAAGGATTTGCTAAGTAATATTTTGTATAAGTGTTAAGTTATAGTTTCTTACTACAAACATATAATAAAAATTAAAATACTTATACAAAAATATAAAACTTACATTCTTACTAGCTCAAATAATGGTTATAAAATATCAGTTGTTAATAACCTTTTGAAATTTATTCCCTCTCTATATACAGTGTTTAATATACATGGCACTAATTTTACATATAACATAGTGAGTTGGGTTTTTTTTAACCTTAGGGTATCTCTGAGATATCTTGTTTTGAGTATACATAAATTGATACGTTTTTTAAAGATTTTATTTATTTATTTGAGAGAGAATGTGCATGTGGGCACATGAGGGGAGGGGCAAATGGAGAAGTAGACAAACCCAAGCAGTCTCCACACTGAGTACAGAGGCTGACATAGAGCTTGATTTCACAACCCAGAGATCATGACCTAACATGAACCCAAGAGTTGGACAGCTAACTGACTGAGCCATCCAGGTGCCTCATAAATTGATATCTTTTTAATGGTTGTTTTATATTGAGCTCTATGTTTGGTGCTTTTATTGACTTAAAAAGGTTGCAATGCTGAAGTGTTAATTAGCCAAGTAGGTTACTGTTCACTGCAGAAACTAAGATTATAACGTGCTAGTCATGTTTGAGTGTTTTTCAAAAAGACTGAATCTATCATGGCTTTGATTCAATAATTGATTCTATAATTTCACATCTAACATCTGTAAGACCAAAATGTAAACATAGAGTAGTCCCGACAATCAGGTTTTTCTTATAATTTGGATGTACTTGACCCTGTTCCCAACGAATGTCAATTTCACATTCTGTCACCCTGATCTTGTTCCTGTCTTTTACCCATTGTACTAAGTGTATGGGTTTGGTATCTCTAGTATTTGAAGCTTGGCTTTTTCTAGAAGATCCTGGATTGACTTGATCCTTTGAATCAATGTTTCATGCTATGGTGGGTAGAATATGCATCACTGACACTTTGCTATTGAGGAATTTCTGCTGGGCTAGTACTTAGATCCCCATGGGGGAGGGTGGAAGAGATTCAGATTTTATATGAAGCCCTGTACAATTCACAGGTATACAGTGAAGCTGGATTTAGGGCTTTGAAAACAAGGATTAATCAAAGGTGCTTTAATATGTTAAAAATAATAAGGCTTTCTGAGAAAGGACTTACTGAATGAGTGATTTTTGCTTAAAGATATCAGTAAAAATATTGTTAAGATCAACAGATATATAAAATGAGGTGAGGTTTTGGCAGGATGATTTTTCTGGAGCAAATTAAATTACCATGGTTTTTGTCCTAAAGCTTCTTTGAAAAGTTGAATCTTGACCAGTGTTTTCATGCTGAAGAGATGGGTCTAGGTGATATTTCCTTCTATGGAAGAAGCATGGCACGTATGATGAAATTAAACCTTGCATGTTTATTAGCCTGTACTGATTTCTTTTTTTTTCTTTTTCATTATTCTGTTCATTTAGCCAACATATAGTACATCATTAGCTTTTGGGTCTTTCTCTTAAAAAGAGCTTTTTCTTAAAAAGAGAAAGGCTGAGCAAGACTTGGAGAAGGGAGGAAAAGCCAAAGCTGAGATGAATTTAGAAGTAGAAATAAATAGTATATATGCTTTTGTCGTCTAATTAATAAATCTTTGTGAGTTTTTGCATTACCTCACAATGCTGAAATGCCATACTTGTATAACGTTTGCCATACATTTTTATTTCTGTGTGAAATCATCATTTTTTAAAACTCCTTAAGGACTTAGAGAGACTTATAGGACTATGTTGTACAATTTAAAAATCATCATGTTCAAATGTGCTGCCAAGTCACAAACAACATTTTTTCTTCAAAGGAAATCCATCGCTAAATAAAACTCAGTGTAACTAATTCTAATCATCTTGGAGAGGACTTCATCAGTAGCTATAATAGATTGTATCTGTAATTTGTATATTGGGAATATTTAAGGGCCCCCTTGACTTGGCATGGTTGCCTAATATCTACAACTAGACTTGAATAAAATCTCATTTGAAATATTTTCTAATTTTTCTTGTAAAGGCAGATGATTACTAACTAGTTAAAAAAATGTAAAAAACAACTAAATTCATAGGGCTTAGATTAAGTAAAGTGCTGCTTTCTATCCAGCGAGTCTGATTTCTTTTCAGGATTTAGTACTAGACTTGACACTTCATCTGTAGATGCTAAAAATTGAGGGGAAAATGTATGGTATTTGATCTCTTACTTGCCTCTTAAAGTCTATTCTGGATTTTTTTTTTTTAATTTATTGTCAAAAGACTAGAGGGGATTTATGTTGCTTTTATGGATAATGGCATGTCAGATGTACCTAATACTTTCAAAAAAACGTGTTTTAGGCAAATTTGGAAAATTTGGAAAAAAATGACTTTTTTTGTTATAAGCACTTAGCTTATAAAGTCTTCAACATCTCCATCAATAATAAGTACATAGTTTAAAACTGTAGCATATTTTTTTGAAGCACACCAACATTTTTAAAGTATTGATGAATGTTATCCAAGGAAAAACAGGTACACAAACAGGCAAATAAGAATATGATCTCTAGGGGCACCTGGGTGGCTCAGTGGGTTAAGCCTCTGCCTTCAGCTCAGGTCATGATTTCAGGGTCCTGGGATCGAGCCCCACATTGGGCTCTCTGCTCAGCAGGGAGCCTGCTTCCTCCCCCCTCTCTCTCTGTGCCTGCCTCTCTGCCTACTTGTGACCTCTGTCAAATAAATGAATAAAATCTTAAAAAAAAAAAAGAATATGATCTCTAATTTGTTTTTGACATACTGTATTCACGAAAAATCTTCTGAAACTGTATCAGAATATGGCTAACTCTTCAGAACTTGCCCATCTTCATTAAGATGCCATTGGCCATTCTGGATGATCTTTTTGACTGAATAGTCCCATATCAAATGATCTAGTCAAGGAATATAGGAATTTAGTACGTAGAAAGTTCTTAGGCTTTTACAAGTACATCATATATATCATAGATCTGATTCTAACCACCAACTGCATTTTTTTTTAAGATTTTATTTATTTATTTGACACAGAAAGAGAACTCAAGCAGGGGAAGTGACAAGCAGAGGGAGAGGGAGAAGTAGCCTTCCCGCTGAGCAGGGAGATCAGTGAGATGAGGGGCTCCATCCCAGGACCCTGGGATCATGACCCAAGCCCAAGGCAGATGCTTAACCAACTGAGTCACCCAGGGACCCCATGAACTCTTAATTCCTAAGAGAATTCTGAGCCCAAGCAGTTTTGAAAGACTCCTTGCCACTATTGCTAATCAGGACACATACTTACTTGATATTTTGCTGAAAAATTTGGGACCAAAGCAAAGCATCAAGTTTTTTACCAGGCCCAGGAATAACAGATAGTGAATGTAGACAGAATTAGTCTTTTTAAAAAATCTCTTTGATCTATTGATTCAAAACAAATTGAACTAGCATTTCCTTTGTGAAATATATATGATAACTAATAGTTATCTGTGTCTGTCTGTCTACCTACCTATCTACCAGGAAAAGCTTGCATCCACATATAAATGTTTTCTTAAATGGAAAGGCTACTTTGAACATTTTACATCCTCAACATTTTATCACTGCATAAATACAGAAAAGCTCTCTCTAATTACACCCCCATTTAATTGACTTCTAAGATTAACCAGTATGGTTCATACTGACGAGTATCTTCTATGCATATTCAGGATTAGTTAGCTGTCCTCTAGAGCATATCACTTATTTTTTTCTGAACAGTTAGGCTATCTACTATGCTAATCAAGAAAGTATTGTGCTTTTATAAAAACTTAATTAGGCTATTTATACTTTCTATAATAAGTTATTTTAACTAGTCAAATATTACATAACTGGTAAAGCAACAGTATGAGAAGAACCAAATTAAATTATTATAAATTATAAAATTTATTATGTATATATAAAATATATGTATATAAAATTTATTATAAATAAATTATAAAAACCAAATTAAATGCTTTGGAAAAATCTGTCAATTACCTGCAGTCAAAGAGGTGTGCATAAGACACATATAAAAGATAAGAATGATACAAAAAAGGATATGGTGGTTTATGCATATTATTTTGTGAACAGCTTCAACTAAAACTGGACATTGTAGACTATCAATTGTAACAGGGGTTTAAGAGTGAGAAACTGCATGTTAATTCAATCACCACACACATAAATTTTTGATAATTGGTTTCAATCTTACTAGATAAAAACCATCTTTAAGTATATAAAATTATTTATCAAATAAATGAAACAACTATAAGAGACCCCAGTTGCTGTTTTTAAATTCCCTAAGGAATTAAAATAGACAGATATAAAATAATTTAGCTAGCCTATCTTTCATTCTGTAATTTAGTTCTTTCTTCCCTTCCTTTTTTACTGTTTCTTGTATTTTTCCTTGTTTTCCGTTCTCTTCTCCTTTCTCGTTCTCTCTACATGAGCTCATTCTGTTTCAAATTTCTCCAAGTGCTTGTTTAGAGCACTTCTATTTGTTTCATGTGTTTAGATGTTATGTAAAATTAAATTGTGATTCCAAATATAGCATTTCCAGTTCTCTGCAGTATTTTAAGAATAGCCCTTGGCACATACAAATATCCCTGTTACAAATTAAAAATAATAGAAGAGTAAATATCCAAAAATGTTTATATTGGTTATTTGAAAGAAAAAAACGTTAAATTTCCATTCTAGAGCTTCAAGTGGTTGAATTACTTGTAAAACAACTGAAAAAAAAAAGATGTAAAAATTACCTTGCATGTTACATAACTTCCTTAAAACCTTCATGAGATGCAAATCAAAATAGATACCTCCCAACATGGAAAGGTCAAATAAATGGAAACTCTCTGGGATCAGAAACAATGGTATGTTTTAATTCTCCCCATTTTTCCATAAATTTGATTGCTTATTTGTCTCAAAGGGATAATAACTTTCTCTCTTAAGGAATTAGCCATTTATAGCTTTTCATCATTTGGGCCCAGTATTTTTACAATCCCTACTCAAGATGGTTTGAACATTTGGATTTTGGCTTTACTGATTTAACTACATTGTTTGGTACATTATGAGAAAGGAAATAACTAATGAAGCTGAATGAGTAGAGCCTTCATTTACAGTGAAATTCTGGCATCTGAGTAAGCTATATGTTGTGAATGCCAAGTTTAGTTATAATGTTCAATGCTACCAACATATATTATCTTTCAGGGGAGTATAAAAATAAGATGCTTTGTTGGGAGTTTTTCAAGACCTCAAATAACACCTTTTACAACATTTCCACAATGAGACAGTCTTCTCATTTTACAGTATTAATAAGTAGCCTGTGAAGAAAACGTGATAGGTTTCAGTCATACTTTGAAGGAAAATCCCTCACATGTTTGGATAAAACTTAGCCTTTACTAAACTTGATGTGTATTCTAAAATTTAAAAAGATAGATAAATAAATAAAAATAAAATAAAGACAAAATTCAGGTAAACAAAAAATAGACATTAAAAACATCCTTTTTAAAATAATGTAGAAGTCATAAAGGAAGTATAATTGAAGCATGAAATTATTCTTGGAACATTTAAGAAATAAGGGATGGAGAGGGTAATGAAAATGTGCAAATACAGTAAGAACACTGCCATTGAGAAAACAGACCAGCTACATGCATTTAATCAGTCCCGTGAGACAAATTCTTGGGTGTAGTTTTGCATTGCCTATTCAAAGCAGGAAAACAACAGAATTTTCAAACTAAAAGGGGACTTAGACAAAACAAAAACAAAAACAAAATCAAAAGCAAGCCAAAAAACAAAAACAGTTTCCCACTCGATATAGGAATCCCCTGATGAGAAAATAAAATCAATAATATACATACTGATGCCATCCTCACTCTCTTTGAAGATTCTGATGACTGAAACATTCTTACCTCAGGAAAAAGCCCCCCAAAACAAAGAACTCAAAACTTTGATTTCATGTCCTATTATCTTTAATTTATTTAAATTTAAAAAAATTATTTTTTAATTTTTTAAATAATTTTTAAAATTAACATATAATGTATTACTTGTCCCAGGGGTACAGGTCTGTGAATCTTCAGACTTACACATTTCACAGCATTCACCACAGCACATACCCTCCTCAATGTCTATAACCTAACCATACTCTCCATACCACCACCCCACAGCAACCCTCAGTTTGTTTTCTGAGATTAAGAGTATCTTATGGTTTGTCTCCCTCCCAATCCCATTTTATTTCATTTTTTCCTTCCCTACTCCCCAAACTCCCCACATTGCCTCTCAAATTCCTCAAATCAGGGAGATCATATGATAATTGTGTTTCTCTGATTAACCTATTTCACTCAGCATAATATCCTCTAGTTCCATCCACGTCATTGCAA
This sequence comes from Martes martes, assembly GCF_963455335.1. Lineage (NCBI taxonomy): Eukaryota > Metazoa > Chordata > Mammalia > Carnivora > Mustelidae > Martes > Martes martes. The sequence continues at coordinate 31,745,360 of NC_137899.1, forward strand.
ATGGCAAGATTTCATTTCTTTTGATGGCTGCATAGTATTCCATTGTATATATCTACCACTTCTTTATCCATTCATCTGTTGATGGACATCTAGGTTCTTTCCAAAGTTTGGTTATTGTGGACATTGCTGTTATGAACATTTGGGTGCACGTGCCCCATCAGATCGCTACATTTGTATTTTTAGGGTAAATATCCAGTAGTGCGATTTCTGGGTGGTAGGGTAGCTCTATTTTCAACTTTTTGAGGAACCTCCATGCTGTTTTCCAGAGTGGCTGCACCAGCTTGCATTCCCACCAACAGTGTAGGGGTGTTCCCCTTTCTCCGCATCCTAGCCAGCATCTGTCGTTTCCTGACTTGTTAATTTTAACCATTCTGACTGGTGTGAGGTGGTATCTCATTGTGGTTTTGATTTGTATTTCCCTGATGAAGAGTGAATTAGAGCACTTTTTCATGTGTCTGTTGGCCATCTGGATGTCTTCTTTGCAGAAATATCTGTTCATGTCCTCTGCCCATTTCTCTTTTTTTTTCCTTTTTTAAAAATTAATTTATTTTAATAAACATACTCTACCCATTTCTTGATTGGATTCTTTGTTCTTTGGGTGTTGATGTTTGATAAGTTCTTTAAAGATTTTGGATACTAGTCCTGTATCTGATATGTCATTTATGAATATCTTCTCCCATTCTGTCTTTTTGTTTTGTTGACTGTTTCCTTTGCTGTGTAAAAGCTTTTGATCTTGATGAAGTCCCAAGAGTTAATTTTTGTCCTTGCTTCCCTTGCCTTTGGCAATGTTTCCAGGAAGATGTTGCTGCGGCTGAGGTGGAAGAGGTTGCTGCCTGTGTTCTCCTCAAGGATTTTAATGGACTCCTTTCTCACATTGAGTTCTTTCATCCATTTGGAGTCTATTTTTGTGTGTGATGTAAGGAAATGGTCCAGTTTCATTTTTCTGCATGTGGACATCCAATTTTCTCAACACCATTTGTTGAAGAGACTCTCTTTTTTCTATTGGACATTCTTTCCTGCTTTGTTGAAGATTAGTTGACCATAGAGTTGAGGGTCTATTTCTGGGCTCTTTATTCTGTTCCATTGATCTACGTGTCTGTTTTTGTGCCAGTACCATACTGTCTTGATGATGACAGCTTTGTAATAGAGCTTGAAGTCCAGAATTGTGATGCCACCAACTTTGGCTTTCTTTTTCAAAATTCCTCTGGCTATTTGGGGTCTTTTCTTGTTCCATATAAATTTTAGGATTATTTGTCCCATTTCTTTGAAAAAATTGATGGTATTTTGATAGGGGTTGCATGAAACGTGTAGATTCTGAAAACGTGTAGATTGTGATAGCATGAAACGTCTATGCTTTAGGTAGCATAGACATTTTCACAATATTTGTTCTTCCAATCCATGAGCATGGAACGTTTTTCCATTTCTTTGTGCCTTCCTCAGTTTCTTTCATGAGTACTTTATAGTTTTCTGAGTATAGATTCTTTGCCTCTTTGATTAGGTTTATTCCTAGGTATCTTATGGTTTTGGTTGCAACTGGAAATGGGATTGACTCCTTAATTTCTCTTTCTTCTGTCTTGCTCTTGGTGAATAGAAATGCAACTGATTTCTATGCATTGATTTTATATCCTGACACTTTACTGAATTCCTATACAAGTTCTAGCAGATTTGGAGTGGAGTCTTTTGGGTTTTCCACATATAGTATCATATCATGTGCAAAGAGTGATAGTTTGACTTCTTCTTTGCCAATTTGGATGCCTTTAATTTCTTTTTATTGTCTGATTGCTGAAGCTAGGACTTCTAGTACTATGTTGAATAGCAGTGGTGATAGTGGACATCCCTGCCGTGTTCCTGACCTTAGGGGAAAAGCTCTCAGTTTTCCCCATTGAGAATGATATTTACTGTGGGTTTTCCATAGATGGCTTTGATGATATTAGGGTAGGTACCCTCTGTCCCGACACTTTGAAGAGTTTTGATCAAGAAAGGATGCTGTACTTTGTCAGAAGCTTTTTCAGCATCTACTGAGAGTATCATATGTTTCTTGTTCTTTCTTTTTAATAATGTATTGTATCACACTGATTGATTTGTGGATGTTGAACCAACATTGCAGCCCAGGAATAAATCCCACTTGGTTGTGGTAAATAATCCTTTTAATGTACTGTTGGATCCTATTGGCTAGTATTTTGGTGGAATTTTTGCATCTGTGTTCATCAAGGATATTGGTCTGTAACTCTCCTTTTTGATGGGGTCTTTGTCTGGTTTGGGGATCAAGGTAATGCTGGCCTTATAAAATGAGTTTGGAAGTTTTCCTTCCATTTCTATTTTTTGGAACAGTTTCAGGAGAATAGGTATTAATTCTTCTTTAAATGCTTGGTAAATTCCCCTGGGAAGCCATCTGGCCCCAGGCTCTTATTTTTTGGGAGATTTTTGATGACTGCTTCAATCTCCTTACTGGTTATGGTTCTGTCCAGGTTTTCTATTTCTTCCTGGTTCAGTTTTGGTAGTTTATATGTCCCTAGGAATGCATCCATTTCTTCCAGATTGTCAAATTTGCTGGCTTAGTGTTGCTCTTAATATGTTCTTATAATTGTTTGTATTTCTTTGGTGTTGGTTGTGATGTCTCCTATTTCACTCATGATTTTATTTATTTGGATTTGGGTCCTTTCTCTTTTCTTTTTGATAAGTCTGGCCAGGAGTTTATCAACCTTATTAATTCTTTCAAAGAATCAGCTCCTAGTTTCATTGATTTGTTCTACTGTTTTTTTTTTGTTGTTGCTGTTGTTTGTTTGTTTGTTTGTTTTTGGTTTCTATTTCATTGATTTCTGCTCTGATCTTTATTATTTCTGTTTTCCTGCTGGGTTTAGGCTTTCTTTGCTGTTCTTTCTCCAGCTTCTTCAGGTGTAGGGGTAGGCTGTGTACTCAAGACCTTTATTGTTTCTTGAGAAAGGCTTGTATCACCATATACTTTCATCTCAGGACTGCCTTTGCTGTGTCCCACAGATTCTGAACAGTTGTGTTTTCATTATCATTTATTTCCGTGAATTTTTTAAATTCTTCTTTAATTTCCTCATTGACCCATTATTCTTTAGTAAGATGCTCTTTATCCTCCATGTATTTGAGTTATTTCCAACTTTTCTCTTGTGATTGAATATTAGCTTCAGAACATTGTGGTCTGAAAATATGCAGGGAATGATCCCAATCTTTTGGTACTGGTTGAAGCCTGATTTGTGACTTGGGATGTGATCTATTCTGGAGAATGTTCCACGTGCACTAAAGAAGAATGTCCATTCTGTTGCTTTGGGATGGAATGTTCTGAATATATCTGTGATGTCCATCTGGTCCAGTGTGTCATTTAAGGCCTTTATTTCCTTGTTGATCTTTTGCTTGGATGGTCTGTCCATTTCAGAGAGGGGGCTGTTAAAGTCCCCTACTATTATTGTATTTTTATTGATGTGTTTCTTCGATTTTGTTATTAGTTGGTTTATGTAGTTGGTTGCTCCCATGTTAGGGGCATAGATATTTAAAATTCTTAGATCTTCTTGTTGGACAGACCCTCTGAGCATGATAGTGTCCTTCCTCATCTCTTATTATAGTCTTTGGCTTCAAATCTAATTTATCTGATCTAAGGATTGCCACCCCAGCTTTCTTTTGATGTCCATTAACATGGTAAATTGTTTTCCATGCCTTCACTTTAAATCTGGAGGTGTCCTTGGGTCTAAAATGAGTGTCTTGTAGACAGCATATTGATGGGTTTTGTTTTTTTATCCATTCTGATACCCTGTGTCTTTTGATTGGGGCATTTAGCCCATTTACATTCAGGGTAACTATTGAGAGATATGAATTTAGTGCCATTGTATTGCCTGTAAGGTGGCTGTTCCTGTATATTGTATCTGTACCCATCTGATCTACTACTTTTAGGCTCTCTCTTTGCTTAAAGGACCGTTTTCAGTATTTCCTGTAGGGCTGATTTGGTGTTTACAAATTCTTTCAGTTTTTGTTTGTCCTGGAAGCTTTTTATCTCTCCTTCTATTTTCAGTGATAGCCTAGCTGGATATAGTATTCTTGGCTGCATGTTTTTCTCATTTATGCTCTGACTATATCATGCCAGTTCTTTCTGGCCTGCCAGGTCTCTGTGGGTAAGTCTGCTGCTGATCTAATATTTTTACCATTGTATGTTACAGACTTCTTGTCCTGGGCTGCTTTCAGGACTTTCTCTTTGTCACTAAGACTTGTAAGTTTTACTATTAGATGACAGGGTGTGGACCTGTTTTTATTGATTTTGAAGGGGTTTCCTTGTGCCTCCTGGATTTTGATGCTTGTTCTCTTTGCCATATTAGGGAAATTCTGTACAATAATTTGTTCCAATGTACCTTCTGCCCCCCTCTTTCTTTAATATTGTTTAATCTTATAGTATCACTTATCTCTTGAATTCTCTCCTGTGGTCCAGTAGTTGTTTGTCTCTCTTTTGCTCAGCTTCTATATTCTCCATCATTTGGTCTTCTATATCACTAATTCTCTTTTCTGCCTCATTTATCCTAGTGGTAAGAGCCTCCATTTTTTATTGCACCTCATTAATAGCTTTTCTGATGTCAGCTTGGTTAGATTTTAGTTCTTTTATTTCACCAAAAAGGGATTATATTTCTCCAGAAAGGATTTCTCTAGTATCTTCCATGCCTTTTTTTGAGCTCAGCTAACACCTTGAGATTCATCATTCTGAGCTCTAGATCTGATGTATTATTGATGTCTGTATTGATTAGGTCCCTGGCCTTTGGTACTGCCTCTTGTTCTTTTTTTTTTTTTTTTTTTTTTTTGAGGTGAGTTTTTCTGCCTTGTTATTTCATCCAGGTAAGAATATATGAATGAGAGAATAAAATACTAAAAGGGTGACAAAGACCCCAGAAAAATGTATGCTAACCAAATCAGAAGAGACCCCAAATTGGGGGGAGAAGAAAAGGGGTAAAAAGAAATTTTAAAAATAAAATATATACATATTAGACTGGTGAATAGAACTGAGCTACCCACTTGATTTTGGGTGTATTTTGATTTCTTAGAAGAAACTACCTCCCAAAATTTTAAAGAAACAAAAACTTATATATATATATACAAAAATAAGGGTAAATATGATGAAGGGATGAAATATGACTGTAAAGATGAAAATTTAAAAAAATTTCTAAAAAAGGAATTGATAAGTTGGTTGCGAAAAGAAAGAAAAAGAAAATGGAAAGAATTTGCTCAAGCTGGAGACTAGAACAAAGCCCTGTGCTAGATTTAGGGTATATTTTGATCTATTAGAAGAAATTGTATCCCAGAATGCTTTAGAAGAAAAAAAAACTCTATCTGTATACAAAAAATAAAGTTAGACAAAATGAAGAATAAATATGACTATAATAATGAATGTTTAAAAAGGTTTTTTTTTTCTTTTAAGAAAGGTATTGTTAAGATAAACTAGTTAAAAAACTTTAAATGAGGAAAGAGGAAAAGTTAAACAGATTAGAATAAGAAAATAAAATTAAAAATATTTAATTAACATTGCAAGACTAAAGAATCATGGGTAGAAATCCATGAATTCCACGCTTTGCTTTCCCCTCTTCTGGAATTCCGCTGTTCTCCTTGATCAGTGAGCTTGGTCTTGGCTGGATGTTCTTGCTGAGCTACTGAAGGAGGGGCGTGTTATAGTGATTCTCAAATGTCTTTGCCTGAGGCAGAATTGTGCCACCCTTGCCAGGGGCTGGACTAAGTAATCTGCTCGGGTTTGCCCTTAGGAGCTTTTGTTCCCTGAACAATGCTTTCCATAGAGCTCTGGAGGACAGGAATGAAAATGGTGGCCTCCCAGTTTCCAGCCCAGAGGAGCCAAGAGCTCAGTGCACCCTCAGAGAAAAGCAGTCTATCACTCCGGTCTCCCTGGTCCCCAGCCACGTTGTGAGCTCACTTGGCCTGTGACCAAGTGATTTCTGTCTCTGGCACACAGACCCATTTGGAGTCTCCAAAGCCAGCAGATTCCTGCCCCACTGCTCTTCCAGTGAAGGAAGGTGGGTCTCTCTGGATCTGCCACTTGTGGGGTGGCTGCTCAAAGAGCAGTGGCTCGATTGAGCCACAGATCACAGTTAAAGGTAACCCCGAGCTGAGAGCTCACTCCTCGGCTCTGTCTCTGTAGCCAGCTTCCCCACTCTGATACCTGCAAGCTCTGCTACACTCAGACACCCCCGATCCTTCTGTGACCCTGTGGAACCTGAGATCACACTGTCCCCGAGAGGACTCCACCCCCGCTTAGCCTCTGGAGTGATGTCCCTCAGTGGAGCAGACTTCTAAAAGTTTGGATTTTGTGGTCCATTGCTCCACTGCTTGCCGGGATCCGGCCCCTCCCCCTGTGGTCTATCTCCCCATTGCTTCAGATTCACTTCTCCACAGGTCCTACCTTTCAGAAAGTGGTTGATTTTCTGTTTCTAGAATTGCTGCTCTTCTTCTCTTCGATCTCCTGTTGGGTTTGTAGGTGTTTGGAATGGTTTGGTAACTATTTAGCTGAACTCCTGCAACCTGATGTCATCTCAGTCTGCTTCCCCTCCACCATCTTGACTCTCCCATATCTTTAATTTTATAACATTCTTTCGTACTCCATTGAAATTTTGTTGGATGCAACTTCAATTCACTGGTTATAGTGTAGTTCATAATTATTGTACTCAATCATTTATGCACCTAACCTATAATACAATGTATTCCAATGTATGTGTTAGTCAAAGAAAGTCAAATAGCCCAGCAGACCCGTTGAAGATGAATTCTTGGGAAAGAGACAGTATAGGTAGGATAAGAGGTATGTGAGTTCTACATTGCCTGTCCTGCTTTGGGGCAGCATAAACATCCAGCAGGGTTGAATGTCAAATTCTAGGAAGATGACTTTGAACAAGTTTTCATTCCTCACCAGGTGTATTCAGAGCCTGGGATATGATAACAATTAGTCCTATTCTGCTGAGTCCCAGGGGACAGCAGGTACTACTCATTCTCTGGGGCAGTGGTTATTGTACTTCAGGCCCAAGATTACAGGTAGCTTTGTCACATTACTGTTCTTCATCTGGGGTCTAGGAATCCTTGACTAAAAGGGATGATTATATTCGGTACCAGGAATGTAACCATTACCCACACAGTAATACAGGACAACTGCTTTTTTCTGACAATTGCCTGAATGAAATCAGGCCTGAACAAGGAAACCTTCTTTATCAAAGTATCTTCAGGTATGTTAAGGCATTTTTCCTTTAAATCTTCCTTTACACTCTTCAGATCATCAGCTTTAGGCTTTGAATTCCTTGAGTGCAAGAATCACTTTTTCATCCCATTTATCAAGCACATGTCTGTTTCATAGTATTCCTTTCAACGTTTATTAAATGCATAGATAAATAAACCCTAATCCAGGACATTGTTTCAGCATGCTTTCCATAATGTTGGAGTTCATGGAGACTCCCCCTAAAGTTGATGGCCAGACCCAGGGACTGTCTTCCAGATCCATGTGTTTAACGTTCTTTGACAATGCAGTATGTAAATTAGTAGCATGCAAAATTAGATGTTCTTTTTTAGCAACAGAGTAACACTCTTGGCTCATATCAAGTTTGTGGTCATATAAAATCTTGGACCTTTATATGAACTCATGTCATTCTACAAGTCCAACCTTAAATTATGTTCAGAAGAAAAATGGTCTCATCTTTGAGCAGTTACATCCTGTACTTAGAAAACTTTCTTTTGAACTGAAAATCAGGGACACATGGTTTTGTCTGTAACACTTTATCTTGCAGTTCGCAGTTCAGTTCATTCTGTCAAGTTCAGTTTTCTTTCAGAATGTGTAAACCTCCATATTAACAACCCTCTATTGCCTTCTGCAGATCTGACAAACAAACGTGTCTTTTTCATATCTAAACAAAAATACTCAGCCATGGAGGATAGAGGGAATCCTTGTGGCATACTCTAATCAACTGGGTTTGACATGAATGCACTCATTATAATTAGTGTGATATGTTTTTGATAAGCAGCTATGAATTAGGGCAATCTATATAAGAACAAGAACAATAGGACAAATGTGGCAGCTCTTATGCTGCCTTGATCTTGCAACCTAGCACCATAGCAGATGGAGTGTGGAAGGGAAGGACTAAGAATGGATTTCCAACTTAGATCCACATTTCATGTGACCATGCTGGAGCTGTATGTGTTCAGCATCAGTCTCTCTGAGTTTCAGTGTTCCTTATCTGTCAAAAAAATGCAGAAAGGGGAATTAGATGCAAAAAGGGGCATTAGATGAGATGGTGAATTAATTGTGCCAAGGATAGCTGGGACTTGGAGTAGGAGAGAATGAAATGTTGAATGCCTCCTCTGTAAAGAAAGACCGTGGGGACATTTGGAACTGTGAACATGATAAATCCTTTTTTGGCTCTTTGTTGATTTCTTCATCTTTTTATTTGATTTCAATACATCTGAAGGTTTTGGTTCTTTGAATTATTTATTCTAGCTTATAAATATTGGCATATTTGGGCATCTCTGGTCTAGCACCATTGAAAAGTAGATGCCAAAATGGGATTAAATGTGCAAGGATATTATTAGAGGAGCCCTTGTGTGGGAGAAAATGGGGAAGGAGTAGGGCATGTCTGGGATAGTTTTTAAGACCACACTGTTAGTATGACTCTGAGTGAAAGAGAAGGAGAGAGAGGTTGGGTGGAAGCCAACAGTGTAGTATAAGGAAGTTTCAGTGAGGCCATCTGGGTCCTTCAGCCAAAGTCCTCAGGGGAGTCTGTGTCTTTGAGGGACAGTCCTGCCTGGGGACTGTTATTGACTGGTAGGAAGCATGGCCTCAAAGGTCAAGTTCAGAACGCTGCAGCTGCAGTCTTAATCAGTTAAGCTTTCTGTAGTTGGAGGATGTGAGCCAGGGCCTCTTTGAAAAGTTTGTTTTTTTATTAAAGGAAAGTAGGAAAAAAACATATAGATCATGGTCACCTATACTAATGTTGAAGTAACATTAGAGACATAATATATTCTTGTTATAAAGAGTTGTTATGCATGAACAGTTTTGAATGCAAAGATAATAACACATGTAATTGTCAATGTTGCCAAGAAGTATAAATGTGCATAAACATTATTAAAAGGAAGAAGAAGAGGGAAAAAAAATGTGGAAAGGAAGGAAGAGAAAGGAGAGGAGAAAACACCCTAATAATCAACACTGATAAAATGCCACCAATATGCCTTGACATTATATAACTGAAAGAGAACTTAGAAATTACATAATTCAAACTGCACATCTTAAACATTAGAAGACAGGAGCTCCTGGTGGTTCCGTTGGTTAAGCCTCCAGCTCTTGGTTTCAGCTCAGATCATGATCTCAGGGTCCTGGGATCAAGCCCTGCATCAGACTCCAGGGTCAGTGGGGAGTCTGCCTGAGGATTCTCCCTATCCCTCTGCCCCTCCCCCTGCTCACATGCACTCTCTCTCTAAAATAAATAGATTAAAAAAATTGAAGACAGGACCAGAGATTTAAGCAACTTGGTCACGGCTGCCCAGATCCTTGATTCTGTTCTTACCATCTGTCACTTCAGGTACCGACTAGACAGAAATTTATGGAAAGGTCTAATACATAGTAGGCAAAATGACATGGCAGTGGAGGAGTGAATCTTCTCCCTACCACGTGGTCACAAAAAGCAAGTTACTGCCACATGCAACATTCATATTCTGGAAGAGTAGACCTTGTTGCTATTAACTCTTAAGTGAAGCAGTATTTCAAGTACAGGTCAGCAAAGATTGGAAGCTGTGTTCTGGGATAAGCACTGGGCATGATAGGAAAAATGAAACTCTTAAAGCAAAAAGGTGGCATGGAGAATGCCAAGTATAATTCTACCAACAGATGAATGGAAGAGTGGCACAACTGACATGGGAACATCGGAGAAATAGTACCCTTCCTGCTGAATGTATAGGAGGACTATTCGTGCACCTGTTTTAGAGAGGGCAAGGTTAGTTGGCATACTAGGGCCAGTTAGAAAGACAGAAGAGCTTGCAAAGGTCAACTTTCAAACTCTGGTATTTGCAATCTACATATGCTTTCAAGGAAAGGAGTTTTTCATTAATCCTACTGTCCTTCTTATTCTTCAGGCATATGCTAAATAAAACAAATTAAAAAATAGTTTTTATGTTGGAAATGCACCAAATGGTATGAGGTATGTTTAATTTTTTTAAAAAAATAGTGACAAGTGAAAATCAATGAGATACTTGATGATTAGGGAATTTTGTTTTTCCTTAGAAAAAGAATTATATCTATTGTTCTATGGTTTTAAATTTATAATAACTAGAAGTAGAGATTTTTTTTTTCAATTCCTGAGAATGAGAAGAGGTAAATTTTGCTGATTATAATTAGGGAGAATATGCATAATACATAGACGATATTATACAAAAGATGTAAGTGGAGAGCATGAAATAAAGATGGAAAAGTTGAACCACAGATTGTTTCTGAGAAAGTTGTTCTAGATTAGTGCTGTAAGGATCACATTCTCACCTCTCTCCACCTGCCCATTTCCAAGCCCTGCCATACAGCATTTCAGTTTTCAGGGGTTTATATGCAGGTTATTGACAATAGGAGATAAATCCTGTAATTATGTTAATCTCTTTGAATATTTGAGATTATGATCACTTGACCCTTGATGTAAAACTTAAGCAACAAAAATATTTTTAGCAAATATACCCCGAGTTATTTCCATGAAACTATTAATAGTGGTTTTGACTGTTAAAGAAGAAGAAGAAAAAAAGAAACAAATGCAAGAGAATAGCAGTTTCCACAAATCCCTATTTAATTACCATTCAGTCATAAAATCAGAAGTTACTATGAGTTTTAATACAAACTGGGAGGGAAGGGGGGCTTAAATTGTTTTTTATTTCTTAGTGAGAATTTTAACTTCAACCTAAACATTCCTTTATAATTTTAGGCAGTAAATTTTGGTAACTTATCTCATATACTAAAAGATTCTTATTTGAACTCAGAAGGAAGGGAAGGTCTGTCAACAAACACAGGCCCAAGGAATTTGAGGTATGCAGGACAAGTAATTTTCAGCATTGACTCTTAGTTTTTAACACCTCCAGTTATTAATTTCACCATTCAGCATTAAAGAAGTATAGCATCTTGCCCCACGGCTATGACGCTAATCTGTGGATGAACAGGGAAACCACAGAATCTTAATTTTTTCTTTTAACCCAAAATAATAAGCCATCTAGTTCTGAAAAGTTATAAATATTAAGATAAGGAATTGAAAACTTCAAGAAACCAAAGAAAATAATAAAAAAAAATCAGTATGGGCTCAGGAAGGAGGCAGTCTTCCATTTCTAAGTGCCATTATTTATTAATAACTAAATTTCCCTTGTGCTGACTTTGTGATGCCTTAACTTTTAGACTCTGAAGACTGAAAGTAACCACCGAGGTCACTTAATTCTCTTCCCCAACTCCATAAACTGGCACTTCACTATGCCTGTCTGACTGATGTCTGCATTTTGAATGACTGCTGAGAAGGAGATAGCTAACCTCTCGGCTAGAAATTCAGACTAGTATTGAAAACAGGGAGTTCTTATCGATAACCTATATTGTTCTTTAGCGTTTGGACTTAGAAAAGGATTGGTCATGGTCCAACTGTGTTCCCCACTGCATTCCTATTTTCTTTCTTTTTTTTTTTTTTTAAAGATTTTATTTATTTATTTGACAGACAGAGAGCACAAGTAGGCAGAGAGGCAGGCAGAGAGAGGAGGAAGCAGGCTCCCTGCTGAGCAGAGAGTCTGATGTGGGGCTCGATCCCAGGACCCTGAGATCATGACCTGAGCTGACGGCAGAGGCTTAACCCACTGAGCCACCCAGGCGCCCTACATTCCTATTTTCAAAGTGAATCTCCAACTTTGATTTTCCATTTTTAAGGACTCTGGTGTGTTTCTTGAGTAGGAGACTCCTCACTTGTCAGTCCAATTCCTATTTAAGTGTTTAAGATTTGGTGACTTTCACTGTACATTGCCTTTTTCAAGACTTCCCTTGGCATCGTGGCATGGAAGTAAAATAGCACTTAGTAGAACTGAGTTACAGACTGGGCAGGAGTGGGTATTGCCACCCCTACTTGCCAGGCTTCAGATAACTCTACTGCCTACAAGTAACTGCCCTAGCAACGAGGCACCTGCATTTGACCCGTTATCAGATTGATAGCCATGAGATAAATAGTCCAGTGTTACCTGCTTTAAGAAATTGAGCATCTCGTCTTGTGGCTTTAATCCGATAAAGTTGCCAAGAGAATTTTATTCTCTTACTTATCTAACAAACCAAAACTTGGGCTCTTAAAAAAATCTGCCCCAGGACAGAAAGTCTAGCTCACTTTCTCATGATTTCTTTGAGCAGGATGAAGCCAGAAAATGTGTTAGTTTGATTTGGGTTGTTGGATTTGCTACAGGAAAAATCAGACCACACTACAAAGATTTATCAGATAATTATGTTTTATTTAACCACAAACTAACAACTAAGGACTTACAAAGGATTTAAGATGTTTGGAGAAGAAAAAAACTTACAAAGGATTTAAGGTATTTGGAGAAGAAAAAAAATTCTTAAATTTTTGAATTTCCTTTCTTTAAGATCACATTCCCAACTAAATAAATAATTACCTTCTCCATTCCTGAATCTGCAAGGCTCATTGGAATGTGCAATGGGCTAGGGAATAGACATTGCTTTAAGGAAGGAGTTATAACTCTAGTTCTGCTACAAATCATTTATGTTTGATTTGCCTCAGTTTATTTAGATGTATATTGTCATTGGCTGGTCTCCTTGCCTGATACTTAACCTAGCATGGTTTTTATAAATGGGGAAAAATTATTTCTAAAAAGGAATGAAGACAAATATCCTTATCAACTCATTTCATGTGTCTGTGTGTAGAAATATGTTTTGCCAAAAGAACATTTTGGACAAAATAGAGGTAACTCTAGCATGGTTAGACATTTTCCCCCTAGGTAATGGATTATTTGGTTTCAAATATATATATTTGAGCATCACAGCCTTTATCTGGTCACATGTTATTGGGATATTTTCATTTGCTATTTATTACTTAATTGGGGATAGGGCTCATTGAATGTCTGTAGATAAAGATATGTGTGCCTCTTAGTCTATCTATCTTCCAGCTCCTTAAACAATGATTTCTTAGACATGAGGGAATATTTGGGCTGTGTGTGATTATGGAACAAAGAAAAAATTCTGTAGATAGGGTAACTGATGTACAACAATAACCGAATACACAATAATAACATTTGTCACTTAGGTCTTCATTCCTCTTTCCATGTGACCTATACTTGGCATTACAGAATACTTTATAGGGTACCTGGTGTCAGATGTTTATGATTTTAAGGAGAGAACATTTTTTACATAATTAGATTAGTAGTTCCATGTATATTAGGAAATAAATGTTTCTTACCTTATTAGTTTATTCTATCTTTTTGTTGTTGTTTTGTAATTAGACTTGGAAAATGTCACAAAGCCAAGTTAGTGGTTACGTGTGCTACTTTGATCATGCTCCTACTTTGGTGCCTGCTTTTGTTGGCAAGATTTGGGGCCATTCATCCTCATCTCTGAGATACAAACACAAACATACACACATATTTCTTCCAAATTGCTGTTTATCAAAGTCTTCTCTCTAAATGAATTCTTAGCCTCTGTGAACTAAAGAATAGACATATTCTAAACTACTGAGATGGATAATGACATTAATGAAGCCGTAAATATTATTTGCAGATAAATGGATGCAGTGATTTTTAATTACATCATGAAATATAAAAGATTAGAGTGATGTTTGAACTGGTAAGCATTATACTTAGTTTGGAATCTTTATTTGGAGTGTTTTTACAAGGTCTACCCCTAACGTCAGATGTTATTCCTGGAGGAAGATTTAGCATCTTTTTTTTTTTTTTTTAATTTATTTTTTTTTTTTAAGATTTAGCATCTTGACACAGGTAGACTTCTCTAATATTCTATCTGCTTTTAGATTAGGTAGCTCTTTGTTGTTAATGTGAAAGAAGAGATGAATGGCATCCTTATAAAGAGGAAAAACCTCTGAAACTAAAGAGACTCCATACATCATTAAAGCTTTGCTCCAGGAAAGGCAGATCTTCTCAAATGTCTTAAAAACATTAGAGTCAGGCTGGTTGTCCTTGGGCTATACTCTCACTGGTCACTGGCTCATGGTCACGTCTCTTTTTCTGATTTCCTGATGGACTTTCTGTTCTACATTGCTACACAAACCACCAGACTGCACCCTCAATCACATTTGGAAGTGTTTCCTGAGATGTGGTTTTTGCAGTTAGTTGTTGTTTTCTTTCTTTCTTTTTTTTCCTACCCTTGCTGGCTGCTGGCAGGCAGTTCAATTTCAGCTAAACTTACCTCTTTTTTTCTTTTTCTTTTGCTCCTGGTTTGTTTAAATTTAAGTCTAGCTGGCATTCATCAAGGAGGGAAGTACTAAACAAATATTTTTAGAGTTTCCAAACTCATTTTAAAGATCCTCTCTCATTTTGACTTAGCTATAATACAAATTAAGGTAGATTATGCATGAATTTTGGTTAATTTTCTTTTCATTCATTGCTATGGTAAATTTTTTTCCTTCTTTAGAAAGTATGAGAGATGAAAACTTTGCTTACCATTGCTCTTTTTAAGAGCTAGGTTTTAGGGAAAAAATAGCATTTTTGTTTAATGTTAAAATGTTAACATTTTAACAATGTTGTCATCTTTGCCAGAATTTCTAAAAGAGAGGGAGAAAAAAATATATATATAGGAAACCTATTTGTCAGGCTAGGTACCAGATCCTTGATAAAGATGAATTTCACCATTTATTTATTTATTTATATTCATTGAATGAATGTTTACTGTTTGCTAGACATTATTCAAGGCAACTGGATTAAATCACTGAGAAAACAACAACAAAAAAGACCAAATCCTGTCCCAACGGAGTTTATATTCTATCCATAGTTGGGGTGGGGAAGATGTGTATGAAAAAAAAACATACGTAGTAAAATTATTTGGTATGTTTGAAGGTATTAAGTATACAGAAAAAAATATATATATAGCAGCCTTGAGGAAATCTGATGGAGCCACGAGTGGCAGTTGTAATCAGTGTGATCACTATGGGCTTCCCTGAGCAGGGGATATGAAAGCCTGAATGCAGGATCATACTTGGTATGTTTATGAATCATCAGTAGTGTCAGTGTGGCTGGAGTGCAGTGAGCTGGGGGAAGGAATGGAGGGTGGCGTCAGAATGGCAACAGAAGGCAGGATCTCAGAGGACTTCATAAACACCTGTGAGAATGTGGACTGTGGTTCTAAATAAGAAGGAGTGATATGGTAGGGATTTGAAGAATAGAATAAAATGACACAACATCTGATCAGGAACAATGACTCTGACTTCTTTTTTGAGAAGCCTCTACAGTATTAATTGAGCAAAGAAGGACATTTATGATAATGATAGCTCGGATAAGTGAGGTGGGTATACACAGTAGAATTCTGGTGAATTCTGGGTATTTTGTGAAAGTGAAGACAGGAATATTCTCTGATGGATTGGATTTGGGCATAGAAGAAAAAAACTAAGTTTGTTAAGCTGTAAGCCTTCTTAGGATCACCAAAGAGGACCAAGATTAAGTTTAGGAATATTTATTATTAAAGGGTCAAGGAAAAGTAAACAGTGTAGAAGACTCATGTAAATAAAAAAACAATAAGAGAAAGTGGTGACCTGGAAACCAAGAGAGGAGAAGAAGCATCAAATCAGCAGTAGTTATCAACTGTTTTAAGTGAAACTATGAATCAACCAGGGTTCAGGCAAAGTAGAACCACTGTGAGTATTGTAGAATGAGGAATTCATCACTTAGGCATTTTCAGGAGGAGCCAAGGAAGTAAGATCCCAAAAGGGGCTTTAAGTGATCAGGGAGACATGACCAACCAGCCCTCCTGAAGATCTGCTGTGACATTTTGGAATTTGCAGGGCTTTTTCTAGGGAGTCAGGTAATTCTAGCTGTCAGAGTGAAACTGAAACCCAGAATCTGTGGAGAAGTTTACAGTAGGCTCTTGACTGCATTTAGTGGCGGGCTTGGGTTGCTGTGGCTTCGCAGGGTTGGTAGTTGGGAATGAAAGCTGCAAGAAGGGAGGGAGGGAGAGAGGATGGACAAGGTGAAACCTGCTCTGTCTATTTCTTAGCACAATTAGTCGCAACAATCTTCAGGAAGTAATCAGTGATTCTTAAATTCTGTGATTCAGTCTTCAGACTTCCTTTTTGGCCAAATCTAACTCACAACCATAAAGGGAAAGAGATTCTAGAAATTGCAGTTAGAGCTTTGCTATCTTGACACAGTAAGACACTGCCACAGTGGCCCACTTTTCAACTCAAGAACCATATACACTAGTTTAAATCATATTTAATTTTCACATGAATACATCACTAAAATATTATATCAGCCTAACTATCCCTCATGAAACTGAAAACATACTATCTTATTTTCCAAACAGAGATATAAAGTCCACATAGCATAATATCTGTATTTGGGTTATGATCTATTATCTTTTAGCTAAGCCATCTTTCCCCCATTGATACTCATTAACTTACATATTGAGATATATTTATTATATTAATATATCATGTAAGTTAAATATTAAGAGATAGGAGATGGGGAAAGGAAGAAAATAATATGCAAATATATTCATATCTATGTAAGAAATAAAGACTCATAATTATGTTAGTTTTATTTCTATATGTGGTCACATGGTGATAGCTTTGATTTTTAATTTTCTTTCTTTCTCTACACATTCCATTTTCCCTTTGCCCTTTGAAAGAACACTGGTGTGCTTCCTCACCTAATGGGGTGACCAAAGTCTTTATTCCTGAAAAGTCTGTTGATTAACAATCTTGTCTGTATTGGGATATTGTTTTTTTGTTTGTTTGTTTGTTTGTTTGTTTCATTAAATTTTTCCATGGGACACCTGGAGGGCTCAGTCGTTTAAGTGTCTGCCTTCCGCTCAAGTCATGATCCCAGTGTTCTGGGATTGAGCCCCATGTCGGGCTCTCTGCTCAGTGAGGAGGAGCCTGTCACTCCCCCTGCTTGTGCTCTTGCTCTCTCTGTTTCTCTCTTCTCTGTCAAATAAATAAATAAATAAATAAAATCTTTAAAAAAAATTTACCATAGAGCATGGGAGAATTAAGAGGTATCTCAGAGGATATCTTGCATTCCTTCCATATTCCTTCTTAACCTTTCATGGCAGTTTCCCTTCAGTAATCAGAATCAGTTCTCCAGTAAGTATAGAAATCACATTCTTCTTCTGTTGGTGCACTAGAATGAGAACTCTAGAATGGCCACATGGCAGATTCAGTTTCTAGTAATCCCTGCTGTGTCTCCTGGTGGTAACACTCTATCCACGGGAACTAACACTGCTAGCCCAGCAGAGCTCAGTGTTGCAGGGGAGGGAGGCAAAAATGTCATTGCAGATGATAATGAAAAAAGATCCACTCTCCTTTCCACCCCTTAATCCCCAGAATCAACTCATGAATCCCAGATATGGGAGAAATAACACTACATATTGATTATTGATGCAGGTGATATACCAGATTCTAGAGAACATTCCTCTGTCTTGTGATAGCAATATATTGTCACCTAGTAGCCTCCACTTCCAAGTCCTCAAAAGGCCATAGGGTTTCAGGCAAACTAGGCAAAATCTTGACATTCTTTTGGTGTCTATGATGCTTCTGACAGTTTACACTTCGAACATGATATGGTGGGGCTTTCTGGGACATGAATCTGGTTGTAGGTCAAGAGTAGTGCAGATGGATAGAAAGAGGTCCTCTGAAGGATCAGCATTCCCCTAAGAGGAAATTGCCTAAGGCAGGACATAGATATTCTTCAAGGAGAGAATGATTAACTTCTGCAGGCAAAAGAAGGTGAACAGAATTTAAGGGTTTAAGATTTTTAGCTTCACTTAAATCTGTATGCATGTTATCATCTCAAATTTTAGGGCTTCCTTGCTTTCCAGTAAAAGTGTAATATTGAGAATTCAAAATACATCATAATTTTGCTACCCACAGAGTGAGACTTGGGTTAGGTTTTAAGAAATTTCGACTTTAGGTTCTAGGAGATAAGAATTTTTTCTTTCCTCTTTCTTCAAATCTTTATAATCCTTCACTCATATCTTTAACTGGAAATTTAAAGGCATGGGTTTATAATTTTCTGTTTCTAAGTTCTCAGGTACACTTAGAAGCAAGCAGCCAGCCAAACTCAATATATTCTTTTTTTCTCTAAACATTCTATGTCAGCAGCTTCTTGGTCACCCAAAACCTTGATTCTAGTGGCATTTGATTACAGGTATTTATAGATGAAAATTTAAGTTATTGTTAATACAGCATACAGACTGTCCCATTGTTACTTTGCCACTGTCAAAAGGGTCA
The DNA here is from genome assembly GCF_963455335.1 of Martes martes. Taxonomy (NCBI): domain Eukaryota; kingdom Metazoa; phylum Chordata; class Mammalia; order Carnivora; family Mustelidae; genus Martes; species Martes martes. The sequence continues at coordinate 31,763,800 of NC_137899.1, forward strand.
TGTATGTCTTCATTCTAATCAGATCAGATAACTAAATTCTATGCTTTTATCCTTAAGATCATATAGACTAATTATCTGGTTTGCCATAAAGTAATACTTCCAGCTATATTTTGATAAAAGATTTCAGCTATGGATAATACCACTTTTCCATGGGTTCACTTAGGCCTTACCTCAAATTTGTCTTGAGGTGAAGAAAATTAACTATTTTATATATATATATAATATATTTTGTATTTTATATAATTTATTTATTTTGTTTTTATTGTATTTTATAAATACTTAAACATATATTAAAATTTTGAATTTTTCAAAGTGGGCAACAATGAATGATATACTCAATTTTAATTTTGTCATAGGACAAATGAAGAGATCCTATTCAAATAATTTCAGTTTTAGTACAATTTTACTAAAAACATTTTAAAAATATTGTGTGAAATATGCATAACACCATAGTATAAAAACAGAAAATGCTCAGGTAATCCCTGCAGTTAGCATTTTTATGTATTTCCTCCCACTAATTTTGATATATTGCACATAGTTTGTCATTTATGCTACTTGACCAGCACTATATACAGTTATTGTCCCTTTTTTTTTTTTTTTTTCCTTATGGCTTCTACCATAAACATTATGCCACATCAGTGACAGGGTTTTTTTTCTGGGTTTTTTGGATTTTTTTTTTTTTTAATTTTTGGTGTAGCTTTATGCAATTGTATGAGCTAGATGTACTACAATTTGTTTAACCATTCCCTTAGTGTTAGTTAGTTCTACAGTACAAAAGCCAGTATGTTTTCTACTACAATCATCAGCAAACAACTTAAACTAGCTGGAGTCAAAACAATTTTTTGGCTGAGCTAAGAACATGTGATGCAGTTACTCATGATTTAGCAACTTAAATTTAAACATCCTTTTTAATGACTGCCAACACACTTAAAATAAGATAAAATGGACAAGCCTGCAATCAAAACTCCCATTTTGGTAAAAATAAACAGAGAGAGAGAGCTCCCAGCAATCACTTCTCCAAATCTCCTAACATACCCTGCAGAGCAGTAAGTACCACCACTTCCCTAGGAGTGAAATGAGTTAATGCCCAGATCTTGTTCTCCTTTCTAGGAAATTCTCCCGTTGTTTACACTGCCTGGTCATATCTGAAGGACCTTCCAGAGAAGAGGGCCTCTTTTGGGAAAATGCTATCTTTATTGGTCATGTCCTCAGGGTATGGGGTTGGGAGTCCGGAGGCTGAGGAATACGTAGAGTGTGTCAGGTCTGATGGCTTTCTTTAGTTTCTTAGGAAAAATACCTCCCTCAAAAGATTAGAAAATGCCAACTTTCTTGCCTTGTGGTCAACCTCCAAAGGGAAAGATGACTGAGAAATCCAAAGCTCATTCATCAAGACTTAGGCCTGAGAATTCCCATATCTTAACGAAAATCTTTTGGTGCTCTGGGTATCCCTCTCACCCTCTGCTAATGGCTTAGGTCTTCTCAACACATTTTGAATAGCCAGAGAGAAGACAGAGAACAAATCAGATCTTGCCCAAAAGCTGTGATTCCAGTGGGTAATGTCTAACAGTGGGAGCAGTGGCCACCTCTGTCTGGCTGAGAGGTTTCACAGACAGTGCTTAGAGGAGGAACCTGGGGGTGGAGATCACCTCTCAGGTCTTCATATTACTTCAAGCTTTGCTTCCAGCTCTATGATTGTGCTGAAAACAAAAAACAAAAAAAAAACAAACAAAAGTCCTCAAAGCAGAAAACACAGCTATTCTAGTCCTGTAATGGCCCAGATTATTTCTCTTTCATCCAGTTTGGATTTCTGCTTTCAGGAGGAAAGAGTTTTTCTTCTTTATGCTTCTAGACAGGCCTGTTTCAACTGTAATGGAAGTAAGACTTTAATGAAGGCCACAGGAATATTCTTACAAAATACTAGTTTTAAGACATTGAGGACTTTGTAATTCATATTTTGAGTCCTATATAATAGAATACATTTCTAAGAGCTGCTTTGCATCTATAAAAGAAAAATAAAAATTACCTTCTTAGCTAAGGAAGAAAGACTCTTATTTCCTTCCATCCAATTCTACATTTGAGTTTGAGCTTTGACATGATTTTTTTGCTTCCTGTGCTCTCAGCCCATCTGCTATGTTTTAGCAAACACTTTGTGCAGGTATAAGGTGACACACCTCATGTGCAACCCATCTCCTGTTTCTGACTTTTGGCATGGATCTCACTGGGAAAAACCATCTTGTAGTCCCTCTTTAGAAACCTGGAAATGTGGGGCGTCTGGGTGGCTCAGCGGGTAAAGCCTCTGCCTTCGGCTTCCAGATCCCAGGATCTGGGATCAAGCCCCGCATCGGGCTCTCTGCTCAGCAGGGAGCCTGCTTCCTCCTCTCTCTCTCTCTGCCTGTCTCTCTGCCTACTTGTAATCTCTATCTGTCAAATAAATAAAATCTTAAAAAAAGAAAAAAAAAAGAAACCTGGAAATGTAAGGGACTTAACATATTCTAGAGAAATCTCTTGGCTAATGGGGATGAGAGCTGGTGGATAAATGTTCTTTTATTCTTTGGGCAGATAATTTTGCGAATATACTTTGTTTTTCTCAGTAGGTTCTGGGATGACTGAGCCCATGTTAACCACCATGATGACCAACTTTAGACAGCAGTTTTGTGTTGCTTCTCCCTCTTTCCCAGTTCTCCACTCTGATTTCTCCATTCAGATTCTGAGAACACTCCTCAAAATATGCTACCTGCCCTCAAATACTTGTCCCAGGCTTCTCCCCCACTCCCCCCAGAGAAGAACTCAGGCTAAGTCACCTTCACTTTCATAGGCAATCATTTGCATATTGAAATTTTGTTAGTGACAAGCCCCAGGATGCATCAGGCATAGTTAAATTCACAGGCTTAGATAATTCCCTGACAATTTCAGCTCCACATCTCCTCTGATTTTACCTAAGTTTTTAATTCAGATAGACAATTTCTGTGTAATGGCAAGATTACCATCAGCAATTCCTGGTTCGTATCGTCTACTCAAAGGAACTTCTTTAGAAAAAAATTAAAAAAGCATGCTATTTTTTCAAGAGTTTTACCAAAAGTCCTGGTTCTGTTCAGTTGGCCTGGCTTACATCATATCACAAGCTCAATCAGTCACTGGCCAGAGCATGGAAGGCTTTGATCCCAGGAATGATTGAGGGAAGGGGTAGAGGTGTGGTTTGCAAAGGAAAGATCAGTTTATCATTCCAGAATAATAGCAGATATGTAATAAGTACTGTTTCTTTTATCCTCCTCCTCTTTTTGCTCTCTCTGTGCTATTTTAGCAGTACATATTTCTGGAAATGATTTCATCACTGTAAATTAACTTTTTTGTTTATTATACTTTGCCTTGTCTTGTATAGAACAAAGGAATAATTTCTATTAAGAAACAAAATCAACTATTTTAAAATAATTAAAACATATGAGGAAAATAAAAATGTTAGAAAATGACAATTAAACCAAGAGTTAGAATAGAAACCCTAACTCCTATTAGTGGGCATATGTAAATTTAATTTTAAGCTTTCTAGTGGTTGCTATGATCAAGCAAACACAATTAGTGAGGAAAATTTGTGGTTTCACAAAAACAAAACAGTTATTGAGAAAAGTAAAGATATTCCTCTTCCCAATACTAGGAATTCCTCCATTGAGTCTCACCAAGAGAACTGGGTACTGTGGACAATGTGCAAGTTCAGCCACCTTTTATAGTAAATACATTGATTGGAACTGGTTCTTCTAAAGCCTTTCAGTATAAGCTCAGGGGATTATACTGAAATATAATATGGAATAGTTCTTAGGGTGCCAGTATATGAGAATGTGGGTATGGGGTTCTGTAATAGCCTGATTTAACTCAAGAATAAAATGCCAAATACAAAGAGTAGTTTTTCCTTAGTATGTGCAATGGACATTGGTCCCTACTGACCATTCATTAAAACAGGACAAAACAAAGGGTCCAGGGTCATATAGACTTGGGGGAAACATTGGATATTGCCTTAGAATTCAGAAATCATATTAGTTTGTTAAATATTTTGAGAAAAATTACAGTAAATGTTTTATTCATTCCCCTTTCATTGATTCATTTATTCAACATATGACACTTCCTCTCTTCCAGAATATGTGCTAAATGTTAAAAATGTGTTAGTGTGTAAGTCTGAATACAGTTACTGCTCTCCTGAAGCTGATAGTCTGTGGAAGAGGTTGATGGCACTGATCACACTTAAGGACATAAAATTAAAAGCTGATGAAAGGACTTTAAAAAGGATAACCTGGCACTGGCCTCTGCCAGCACTCTTCTAAGTGTTTTATATTTACTAATTCATTTCCTCTTCCCAGTAACCCTCTTGGGTGAACTAGTTATTGCTGTGATACTCAATTTATAGATACGAAAACCAGGGTACAGAAAACAGGGTCACATTAAAATATGTTAAAATATGATAGTGCTGGAAGTTAGGCATAGACAGATGCAGGTTCAGAGCCTGCTTTTCTGCCATTCTATCACAGAAGGTGGTTTTACAGGACCATTGAAAAAAAAAGAAGGTGGGGGAAGAGAATGAGGAGGTGGAACTATCCTTATTTGCAGATTGTATGATGTGGGAAAAGGGAGTTGCATGTAATTAATATCTCTCCAAGCAGAATGACATTTGGTTAAAATATTTAACACCTGCCAGGGCATCAGTTCCACTCACTTACACTAAATTTACTGGATAAGTTCTCATGCAAGGCAGCCTGCCCTGCTTTACCACGCTGTTCACAGAATCATTTAGAAATCATATGGGCATCCAGGATTAGGTTCTTTGTCCCTGCCCTAAAGTCAGAGTCCTCTTGCCACCAGTCCCCCTACCAATGCTTTGTTGATACCCAGATGAGTAATCAACCTTGGAATATTTTGTTATTGGCTTGGGGGTGTGTCTTGACTTTCTACTACTATAAATAGAAACAATAGGCCAGGTGATGAGTTGGATCACAAGGTAATATGATTAACAGATTACCTTGCGGCTCTGCTAAAGGAAATGAGCAACATCTCACGTAAGAGTAAATGGTGTTCTCTTGGTGTTTCACCAAGAGAAAATGGTGTTTCTACAAGAAAGTAAGCTTAGATTGATAAGATACTGTTCTAAACAACACAACAAAGTCTCCCCTCCAACCAAAAAACCCCTACAGACCACCTCGGAATTACCTGCAAACAATTTAGAAGACTGTTAAAAGGTAGGTCCTAACACCAGGCTTCAATGTGGGAGAGAGAACTTATTCCTGAATGAGATACCTTACTGTAAAGGTGTTCATTCTCAAATTTCCCCTGAGTTCAAAATATTCAAAATAATTCTAATAAAGCTCAGGCAAGGTTTTAGAGAAACCCGAGAAAGCTATTCCAAAAATGTGTATAAGACAATAGAAGTCACTGATTAATTCAGTTTTTAAAAGAGAAAAACAGAGTGGAGGCTTCGCGCCATGAGATGTTAAACCAGGTCACAGAGCCGTCCTCATGGAAACACGGCATGCTGACAGAGGAGCAAAAGGTATGCCAACAGAGTCCTGGACACAGACTCACTCGGCAGAAGATTAAGGCACCAAGCTTAGGGGAGAAAAGATGTGTTTTTGGTGGGGAGCATTAGGAAAACTTGACTCATTTTTGTGACGAGAAGTAGTGAGGGTAACTACATGATGTACGAAGGTAAATTTTAGACGGGATAAAAACCCAAAAGCAAAAGTAAAATATAAAACTGAAGCAGAACTAAGTGAAAAATATTAATTTTAAAGGTAGATGTGAATATATCCAATTTCAGTCTTTTTTGTTAAAGAAAATTCATTAAAGACTGGATAAAAATGTAGGCAAGGCCTAAAACAAAACATGGATATCTAGAAAATATAAGAAATTCTGCAAATACAAAGGGAAACTCTGGAAACCCAAGTGAAAATGGACAAAAGATAGAAGTCGACAGTTATAGCGAGGCTGAAAGCAGCTATGTGATATTACTGACCTACAGATTTAAACTGAAGCAGTGCCAGGATACTATAAGATTAGAATCAGAACTCAGGAAAATGCCAGATACTTGTAAATGTGTATGAAATGGAACACTGGACCCCCATGCCCTACTGGTAGGGGTTCAGCCTGCTACGGATGCTGTAGGTATGTGACGTCTGTAGGGAAATTAACGATGCCTGTTTATTATGAATCTCCTTCTGAATAGGTAACTTCCCTCTGTGTTGTATAAGCCTTGTTACTGATTTACTAATCCGTACTACGTACTAGACTGTTTCTGTTTTTTATTTATTTTTTAATTTTTTATTATTATTTTTGAAGGTTTTATTTATTTGAAACAGAGACAGAGCACAAAAGAGCACAGCAGGGGGAGGAGCAGAGGGAGAGGGAGAAGCAGACTCCCCATCTAGAAGGGAGACAGATGCAGGACAGGACGCTGGGATCATGACCTGAGTTGAAGGCTGAATGAGCCATCCAGATGCCCCTGTTTTTGTTTTTTAAATGAAGAAGAGGTGTTAGAGGTAACCAAGGAATTCAGCCCATGACAACTAGATAATGAAAAGTGGGACAGATGCACACGGTGGAGTAGCATGAAGCACTAGGAGCAGTGAATTTGATGGGCATATACAGCCCAGATGCATTGTGAAACAGAGCTGAGTGAAAATGGGAGGGGGGGATCTTAGTGATTTATTTTAATGAAATAAAGAGAAATATAAAAAAACAACTGTTCGGACCCCTGGGTGTCTCAGTTAGTTGTGTCTGCCTTCTGCTCAGGTCATGATCCTAGGGTCCTAGGATAGAGTCCCACATTGGGCTTCTTGCAGCTTCCCTTGCTCGTGTGCGCTTTCTCCCTCTCTCTCTCTCTGACAAATAAGATATTTAAAACAAACAAAAAAAGCTTAAAAACCCACAATTGTTAACACTCCTTATAGGTAGGTACTGATCCCAGGTCACATATTAACACTAGTGTGGCTGCCAGTGGAAGGAGAGAAGGAAACAGAAATGGGGATCATGGCTCAGAGAGTCATAATCATGAATAATAAAATAAAATTAAACAAAAAGGTATTTGTCCTGGTTATTATTGCTGTGTAATAAATCCTCCCCAAATTTAGTAATGTAAAGTAAGAAAGTAAGCTTAGAATGAGAAGATACTGTTCAAAACAGCAAAACAATACCCTCCTCCCGTCCCAAAAGAAAAAAACCTCTATAGACTATCTAGGAATTATCTGTAAACAGTTTAGAAGACTCTTAAAAGGTAGTTCATAACACAAGAATTAAACAAATGGAGAGAGATAAAATAGTCTCGAATGAGATGTCTTATTGTGAGGGTGTTAAATCTCAAATTTATTTGTGACTTCACAGTAATCCAAATAAACCTCAAGCAAGATTTTGGGGAAACTTATTTATTCATTCACAGATTTGTGAGTTAGGAATCCAGGAAGGCTATACGATGTCAAAGGATTCAACTAAGAAGGTTTAAATGGCTGAGCACGTAAACATTTGGAACTTTCATCAGAACTGACAGATGACTGCTCTGCCTCATGGCTGGGTTCTAAGAGGCAATGTTCAAAAAGTGGCCTCCAGTGAATGGGTGTTCCAAGAGAACCAAGTGGAGGGTGTGTGGTCTTTAATGACCTAGCCCTGGAAGTCCTATAGTATCAATTCTACCACACTTTATTGGTCAAAGTCACAACCCCATCCTGATAGAAGTGGGGTTAGGGACACCATCTCAGAGTATCAAGAAAAGCATGTGAGATTAGAGACATTGTTGACTTCCTCTTTGCAAAATCTGTCACAGTTGTATTCACATAGATGAGGATGACATTTCATGAAATATGTAATAGGTTTAATCAATTCTGCCCCTCAAGTCTGCTCCTACAAAAGGAAAGAAGGAAAAAAGAAAATGAAATTTAACCAATGAGTAAAAAATGGAAGAAGAAAGTGAAAGAGCAAAAGTTCTTTTAAACAGAGAGTTAATAAAATTTCAAATTGAAATATAACTAGGTTACATGAGGAATGTTGCTCCTCATTCTTAGGGAAATAAAAAGCACTTGATTGTTAAAAATGACAGGACTGAATATTTGTTCTGAAAAGACTCCTCTTTCTGTGGTGTGGCAAGTGAATAGGAGATCATAGTACGTAAAGGAAAACCCATTTAGTAGTAAAGGAAAACCAATTAATAGTATATTAACATAATCAGAGAGAAAGATAGAGGTTGCTTGAAATAAAATAGAAACAGTGGGAATGAAAAGATGTACACCTGTTCAGGGTAGTGATATCAATGGGAATGCTAATAAATTAGATGTGAAGGAGGAGGAAGTAAGAAGCATCAAGGATTAACACCTAAACGGAGCAACTTTTCTGGGGCAGTTGGTGAGGGGAAGTCTATAAATTCAGGCTTAATCATGGATTTTGAATACCTAGAATTCAGAGCAGAGGTCTCCCATTAAGTAACATTTTGGAAAACTTTGTGTAAATGTAGCTTGCTATTAGTGTGCAAAAAAGTTACCTATGAAGATTATAAAGTTCAGTTAAGTTACTGTTTCATAAAATATTTAATCATAATTTACCTTTTTATATCACCTATAAAATCATATGAAATATTTGAAATGTACAAATATTATAAAACATTCTTAAAGAAATGGATGGATAGGTACCCTTTAGGATACTCACCATAAATTTCTTTTGACCCACCTTTTAAATGACTCATGAAGGTATTTTATCGAAGATAGAAGAAATGGCAGGTACTTAAAGTATAATTAATCATCAGGGACTGGTGAATTTGGCATCATATTTTAACCAGTCAAGCTTGGAGGAGGAGTAACATCTTGTGAAAACAGTGCTACTTGATAGTAACAACACTTATACCTAAAAATTGAGACGTTTTATGTGTTAGCACTTTACATAGATTAGCTCATGTATTTAAAAACATCTTGAGTGAAATCACGGTATTACTTTCACTTTAAATATTTGGAAATAGATACAGAGAAATTACAGTCCTTAAAAAAGATTACCTGTAAGTGAAGAAGCTAGGATATAAGTTTAGGTGATTCCCATCTATATCGAAGATACATCAACATCTTCATAAAAGAAAAACATGAAAGTATTCATGAGAAACACTACCTAGTAGTTTCTGTTGCATTAAAAAAGGGATGTATGTAATGAGATTTAGTAACATTTGAAAAAACAAAACTGGTAAGTCTAATAACTTCAAATTAGTTATTTCTTTTGAAATTAATCAAGTAGAATATTTTTTTTCTTATCTGGAATGAGGTGTGGAGGGTTGGCCAATTGTTAATTATTTGGCTATGATGTTATGAATAATATCTGAGAGAAAAATATCTAGACATGAGAGTTGGAATGTTTCTTAATTAGTTTTTGGCAGAATTGGGACTTCTCATCTTTTTTGGCCAGGAGTGCTAAGATTGGGTAGGGCACTATTATATTTTAGAATGACTTATTTTTAACAGATTTCTTGAAAGAGATTTTTGGGAGGATTTACATATTAACAAATGGGAGCATGAAATCTTTAAGGTAAAGTTTAAGATAAAATTTCAAAGTAATTTTTCATTTTTATGAACAGCTCAACAAGGTAGACACTTTATAATAAGTAGGGCATTGCCTTCAGCATTGTCTTCAATAAAAGTATAGATAAAATTTTCATTCTCATACTTTTAGTTAGTAGGAGAAATCTGAAACAATGGATAACATAAAACATATGGTTATAAATCTCAGAATCATATTCCATGAATACATTACCTTCCCCAAACAAAATCTTTCAATCTATATTAAAACATTAAGATTCAGATGGTTTTGAAAATTACAGTGAGTAAATATAACCATAACTATAGTGTTTTATCTGACTCCTAATCTTCATCTGACTCCTAATCCTCATATTTAATGATGTCATGGACAAATTTTTAACTCACAACTTCTTTATCTTAACTTTTCTTCTGTATCTTGTAAGGTAGAAATAATTCCACCTTGGTAGTGAGGTTTCTTAATATCATTCACTTTGTGGATAATCTTAATTTGTCAGTCAGCCTGAATATCTAGGTCTTACCTTTTTCCTATGATCAACTCTCTCTCTAAAACTCCCTTCCCTTGGGTTCATGCTAGTTGTATCATGAGTCCTTGCCTTGATCATCTACTTTACTAATCACGCTGATTCCCCTGAAATGTGAACCTCATCCTATCATATAAGTATTCCTTGGAACCTTAGAAATTTGCCCTCAAAATCCTTGACATCATTGAAATCTTGTTATCTGCTATTGGGTCCACTGATGCTGTTCACCTGTCTGGATCTCCAAAGCTTGCTGGTACTATGCCAAGTTTTCCTGATCAGTTGTTGAAAATACTACCAGTTGTCTCTGGATAAATTTCCACCTAATATTGCCAGTTATTATTTGATCCAATTCCAGGTTCTGTATGCCCAGCTGTGGTGTAATGGAATCACAGACCTAGGTTCAATGCTTGGTCCTGATACTTAACAGGTGTTTGACTTAACCAAATCACTCAACTTCATTGAGTGCTATTTTCTTCATTTTAAAATGAGGATAGAAAGAATAATTTTAGTCTGATATTTAATGGATTCTGAAGAATTGGTTATAGAGATGGAAATTATGAATTGAACACTGAATCTATGGACTGGCACTGTACTAAGCTCTTTATAGGAATGATAATGATATAGGGATTGCCGTGATTTCCATTTAAGTGCCTTACTATATAAGGTCTTACAGTTTATTCTGACTCCAGAGACATAATAAATACTATGATCTACTTTATACTAATATAGTAAAAAATAGAGATAAAGCACTTGGAATCACCTCTAGCATCTGGGTATCAATTCCACCATGACTTGTAGGTGACTTGAACACAGGTAGGATTCCTATTTCGGTGTGAGTATCTCATACTCACGTCCAATTTCTCTTAGGATTGTCCAAATTTAAAAAGTACGTGCTGTTATATAGTATTATCAGTCGGTAATGTTGCTTTTCTTGTGCTGTACCTGTGTCTTCCTTATACTTGTATCCCATCTGATTCCTTTCTATTTCTTATCCCCAAATTTGTGTATTTACCAAAATGCTGCAGTAAATGTGTTTCATTTTATTATTTTTCTTAAGTTTATTTATTTGAGAGAGAGAGAGCACAGCAGAGGGAGCAGCAGGCAGAGGAAGAGGGAGAAGCAGGTTTCCCACTGAGCGGGGAGCCCAACGTGGGGCTCGATGCCAGGACCCTAGGATCATGACCTGAGCTGAGGGCAGATGCTTAAACATGAGCCACCAAGGCACCACTATAGTAATCTATCTTAAATACAATTATATCTTGGAGATATTGAAATTAACATTATTTTAATGATATAAAGGTAATGTGAACTGATTAATTAAAAAATTATATGAATTAACTTTATAGTTTACCCTTGAACAATATGTGTTAGAACTGCATGGACCCACTTACATGTAGATTTCTTTTGACAGTACAATACAGAACATTGCCATAAATGTATTTTTGCTTCCTTATAATTTTTTTAGAGATTATATTTATTTGACAGAGAGCAAAGCAGGGGGAGGGGCAGAGGGAGAGGGAGAAGCAGACTCCCCACTGAGTAGGGATTCCAACATAGGGCTCCATCCCAGAACCCTGGGATCATGATCTGAGCTAAAGGCAGAAGCTTAACTGACTGAGCTACCCAGTGCCCCCTTCCTTTTATTTTTTATTATTATTGTTTTTTTACATTTTCTTTTCTCTTTGTTTTTAATTTGTTTTGTTTTCTCTCTCTCTCTCTCTCTCTCTCTTTACATTTTTAACATTTTCTTTTCTCTGGTTTTATTGTTAGAATACAGTAAGTAATACATATAACATACATAATATTTGTCATTGACTGCTTATTTCAGTAAGACTTCCGGCCAACAGGAGGCTATTAACAGTTAAGTTTGGGAAAGATAAAAATTATAAAAGTTACGAATTTTTGACTGCACTGGGGTCAGTGCTCTTAACCCCCATGTTGTTAAAGGGTCAAAAACTGTATTTGTATGAGCTACATGTCTTTCCAGAGGATATCTGTTACAAGGACTAAACTTTGTTGTAATTAATGAAAAGAAAGTCTCTTAAATTGCTTTTTAGAAGTAATTTATTTGTCTGTAGACTTAGAATAAATTGAAATATCATTTACCGACAACCCAAGTCACTCATTTTAAACTTCATTCTACCACTACTAGTTACAAAGGAAACAGTTTTCTTAAACTCTTTTAAAATGAATATTAGTGTCAAGAACTGTGAAGTGTCTGAGCATTTACTCTACTTGAAAAGCTTTTAGGTTAGCCAGTCATAATTTAATGGATGCTGGCAGAAGATACAAGACTCATGGATCAGAGACAAAGATATTTGCTACTCATAGTATGAGTAGTGAATATGAGCTGCTTCTTTTTTTTTTTTTTTTTTTTTATTCCCTTGTTGTCATTTCCTACATGGTGACACACATGGGCCCTGGTAAATGCTTCCCATGCCATAGTTTGGTGTCATAGCTGAGGAATTCCAAGATAAGGGAAACTGAATCTTTTATAATAGACTCTAAACCTGCCTGAACTTGGCACTGGATGGAGAATATTATCTGTATTATGCTTGAAAATACAAAACACACACACTCTCTGCTCAAGAGAGAGGCATGCTCTCTTTCTTTCAAGGTTGGTTGTAGTACAAACATCTTTGAAAAGATAGCCCAGATCATAAGCTATTAGTGCTTCTGTTTGTAAAATGTACATTAATATAGGAGACCCACACAGAATTGTTTCCTAATAGTTGGTCAAATGGAACATTATTCGATGTGCTTCTAAGTTGTACTTTGATTAAAATTCAATAGTTCTAGTTGATAATACCTCAAATGAAGAAATCTATTCATCTTGGTTTGGGGGATAACCCATGGCTACTCCTCTAGTATCCTCAATAATTTTCTCTACTATTTTGAATAAGTAGTTCCAGAAAATGTAATTCTACTTTGGTATTTTGATGATCTATTCCAAATACTGGTGGCTATGCTACATGATGAAATTTGTGGTGATGGATACAGCAGGAATACTTAAGAGGTAAAATATGTAGAAGACAAATGTCAACTTTAGGTAGTTAACATCCTTAGCATTCATTTGCTCAATCAACCTGCATGTCTATTATATATTTAAGATATGCCCAGCACAGTTGTACTTATGCTGAGAACACTACAGTTAATGAAACAGAAAAAAATTCTATGTTACAGAATTTATAATCTAGTGGCAGAAGAAGAAATTATATTACCATCTTGGACACTCAAAGAAATGAAAATGATCCACTTCCCTGCCATACCCACGCCCTTTCACTCCTCTTTTCTGTTATACTTCCCCCATACTCACCGATTGTGTGTGCGTATTTATCTATGATATCAAATTTACTTTGCTAATAATTTTTTCCAACTTGAATGTGTGAGGCATGAGGGCAGGGTTTTCTATTTTATTTGGTGCCGTACACACAAGGTACAGAGGTTTCTGATACAAGAAGAGATAAAACAAATATTTGTAGAATACATACTTACATGAATGAATAAAACAGATTTTCAGGGAGCAAAGGCCTCCAGAGGAAATCTTCCCAAAGACTACTGAATTAGAGGAGGGAAGAAAATGATAGTGGCCATTTGATAATAGATGTGACATATTTATGTATTATCAGAAAAAAACGTAAGTGAAACTTCATTGGGAATTATAATTCCTCTAACACTGAATATATAAGAGATAGGAAATTGTAGTTTATTACTTTCTGGAGCCATGTTGATACCTTCCAGACTGGTGTGGCCTGGGGAGAAATGGTTTCATATATAAAAGTGTTCATGGAAATTTTTTTAGACAGAAAACAGATCTAAATCCAGCCAGGCATATAGAAACAAGATATTTTCTAAAAATATACCTTGATAAACATAGACCAGTTCAGTTCCTCCATATTTAGTTTCGAATTTCAATGGAAGGCAATTAATATAAAGGTATATGGGAGGGTAATTCTGTATACATATTTAATTAAAACTTTTCTATGCCAAGAGTGGTTATTATGCCAATTCTAAATGAAGGACTTATGTTTTTAGCTTTACATATTCCTGTTGGCTCAGGATAGAAGAATTTGAGTTAAAATACATTTTGCCAGGTTACCAAAAAGCTGGTCTTAACTGGGGCCTTAGGATTGAAAGGGGCTAAAGAAACAGACTTCCTGCATTCCTTTATAGATAATATTCTAGAGAACTGCAAAATAGGACAGAAGAGGTGAACCTTTAAAAACAATTATCTAAAGAGCTTTTTGACATGTTTGTAACTTGCCAAGATCCAGTGTAAGGTTTCAGGAAGCTGGATTTTTTAAATTTTATTTTATTAATTTTAGAGAGAGTACAAGCTGGAGGCACAGAGGGAAATGGGGAGAGAGAATCCCAAGCGGGCTCCACACTCAGCATTGAGCTGGACACAAGGCTCAATCACATGACCCTGAGGTCACGACCTGACCTGAAATCAAGAGTCGGATGCTTAACCAACTGAGCCACCCAGGTGCTGTAGGAAACTGGGTGTCTTATATGTATATTTTCATTTTTAACTGACGGTATGTTGCTCTTTTGGTTGAAAAATCTTCATCTGCAATATCTTTGATGATGCTTTTGCCTAAGGAGAAAAACAACTTCTCATCCTGTTTTATCTTTGAGTTCAAGAATTTTAATTCAGAATATTCATTTTTTTAAAATCTTACTCATGTTTTGTCAATATCTTAAGGTATTCATGAGGAAGCAGCTGACATGAAGTAGAAAATGAAAGGAATAAACTGAAGAAAAATTTGGATTCATAAGCAGAGAGCCTTTACATGATGACACTAAGGATTTCTCAAACTCTAGGGGATAAATGAACCAAATCATTTCTAGGTGTGACAGGTTTTGACTTAGACATAACAGCATCCATTGTAGAAATACCAGACAATCAATAAGAAATAACATTTTTAAACATTTAGGACCTCTAAATTTTTTAGGGAATATTTTTATTTTAATCTACAAAAAAGAGAGGGTCATGTACTAATCTCGGGAAAGCACGGGAACTCATGACCTTATGGGACTTCTTTTCCTTACAATTTTAATCATTTTAATTCATAATGAAAAAAACCTGTGATTCTAATGTAGTTCAATTTATAAATGAATGATGTGAAGCAGCCTGTATTACTTTTAGTAAGTTATAAAAAAAAATTGCTGGTAAGGCAAAAAATGTACAAGCCAATCAATATATTTTTGCAATCTATTTCTAATGAAAGGAAGCTTGATGCTAATGTAAAAAATGGCCCTTCGGACTCATTTTTTGTTCTTTTATTCATTAGGAGAATATGACCCCTATGGGCATCATAATTCATAATATATTTTTTTCTTAGTTGTAAAGACTTCTTTCTAGAATCCTAGTTACTTACCAGTAATTATTATACGGTTTAAAAAATTAATTTGGTGTTTCAATGAAATTTATGAAATTAATTATTGATTGATTGGTTGATTAATGAATTAATTAATTAATTTCATAGAAACATACACATGGTGCTGGAGATGGTAGAATCTTCCTAAGAGGATGTTGCCTGATTGAATACATGTTGGCTATTTATGTCAGGACTCCCCAAGAAAGGCACAATGAGCAGCTACCTGAGAACTGCAGCTAGTTGTACCCCCACCCCCTTTCTATGAAAGTCTGTTTATGTCATTCTACCCTCCAACCAATGGATAGGTTTCTCCTCTATCACTTGGGCTAATGTTGGGAAGTGGGAACGGGACCCAAGGAAGAAGAACTATAGACTTTGGAAACATTAGATCCCGAATTTTGCTCTTGCCTAACAGAACTGAAAAAGTTAGTCTTGGGGTGGTGGAATATGAAAGAGCTGCTTCACCAAACAAATGATCAGAATACCCGCTAGGATTCTGGTAAGTCTTGACAAGGCCTGTTGTATACATGAGACTTAGTTCACATAGAGACCTTTGGGGAAAGGACTTGTTATCACCATTTTTTAGATGAAAAAATATACAAGAGTTTATTTAGTTTGATTTAGTTTCACATTTCTTAGGCCAAAACACACTGACTTAAGATGACAGAACTCAGCAATAGTCAGTTTGGGAACTACTGGGAAGAACGCTTCACCCCCACTCCTTCAGAGGTCATGGACACATTGTACTTGGGCTGAGTTAAAGCTCTCTTTACCTCAAGTCTGCCCCATGTTGGACAGAGGTAATTGCATCTGATTTTATATTATTTTATGTTTTTATCCCCATTCCTCCTTTCAGCAAAGTTACTTTATACATTTGTAACATAGTTAGGTTTTTTGTTTGTTTTGTTTGTTTTTGCCATGGCCTTCATTCTTTTCTGCCATCTCCTGATGATTTTTTTTGTTAATTTGCTTATGTTAAGGTTTATTCTTTGTCTTACAAAGGTCTTTGGTTTTGAAAATGCAGGATGCTGTGTATTTACATTACAGTATCCCACAGTTTGACAATCCTAAACCTCTCCTCTGCTTAATTTTTTTATCTCTCTTCCTGTAAACACCTGTAACCACTAATCTTTTCACAGTGTCTATAGTTTTGCCTTTTGTAGAACGTCAGACACTTGAAATAATATAGTATGTGGCCTTTTCAGATTGGCTTCTTTCTCTTAGCAATATGTATTTAAGTTTCCTCTCTCTTTTCATGGTGTAATAGTGCATTTTTTGTTTGTTTGGAATAATATTCCATTGTGCGACATACCACAGTTTCTCTCTTTACCTGTAAATAACATGTAGGTTGCTTCCAGTTTGGGATGATACCAATAAAACTGTTGTCAACACCCCTGTGCAAGTTTTTACATGAATGTATGTTTTCAACTCAATTGGATAAATACCTAGGAGCACAAGTGCTGCCTCATCATAAGACTATTTTTTGCATTGTAAAAAATGGTCAAATTCTCTTCCAAAGTGGCTGTACCATTTTACATTCCCACCAGCAATGAATGAGAGTTACTGATGCTCCACATCTTCATCAGCATTGAGTGTTGTCAATGTTTGGGGTTTTAGCCATTCTAATGCATTTTAATTTACAATTCCCTAATGACAGGTGATGTTGAGTACCGTTTCATACATATCTATGCAATCTGCCTATCTTCTTTTTTTTTTTTTTTAATTTTTTTTAAATATTTTATTTATTTGACAGACAGAAATCACAACTAGGCAGAGAGGCAGGCAGAAAGAGAGGAGGAAGCAGGCTCCCCGCAGAGCAGAGAGCCCGATGTGGGGCTCGATCCCAGGACACTGGGATCATGACCTGAGCCGAAGGCAGAGGCTTTAACCCGCTGAGCCACCCAGGCGCCCTGCCTATCTTCTTTAGTAAGAATCTGTTCTGATCTTTTACCCTCTTTTCCGCTGGGTTGTTTGCTTTTCATCATTGAATTTTATTAGTCATAGCCTTCAATGCCCTATGTGTACCCCCCCAAGCACTACTTTCACAATATTCCACACATTTTATTTTTTTTAATTTTTTAAAAAATTTTATTTATTTATTTGACAGAGAGTACAAGTAGGCAAAGCAGCAGGCAAAGGAAGAAGCAGACTCCCTGCTGAGCAGGGAGCCCAATGCAGGGCTTGATGCCAGAACCCTGGGATCATGACCCGAGCCGAATGCAGCCGCTTAACCGACTGAGCCACCCAGGTGCCCCAGGAGGCAGAGAGGCAGGCAGAGAGAGGGAAGCAGGCTCCCTGCTGAGCAAAGAGCCCTATTCGGGACTCGATCCCAGGATCCTGAGATCATGACCTGAGCTGAAGGCAGAGGCTTTAACCCACTGAACCACCCAGGTGCCCTCACATGTTTTAATAAGTTGTGTTTTCATTGACATTTAGTTCAAAATATTAATTAAATTCTGGAGACTTCTTTGATTTGTTATTTAGAATCATATTGTTTAATCTTTAAATGTTGGATTTTTCTAGCTAGATTTCTGTTAATGATTTCTAGTTTAATTCCTTGTTTCTCATCTTACTTCTTTCAAATTTGTTGAGATGAGTTTGATGGCCTGGCATGTGGTTTAGCTTGGTGACTCTTCCGTGTGAGCTTGAAAAGTATTCTGCTGTGTTGAAGTATTCCACAAATGTCAACTATGAAATACTTGGTTGATGATTCTGTTCAGGAAAACTGTGTCCTAATTCTCTGTCTTCCTGATCTCTTGGTTACTGAAAGATGGTTGTGGCTTTTGTTTGTTTGTTTTTCATACTAGAAGAGTTATAAGTACTATAAAATTATCTAACATTTTTATCTCATAAATTTTAAAATTTTTTATGACCTCTTCTTTGGGACTTATATCATCCTTTTTTTTTTTTTTCTCCATCCTAAACAAAGAACATACTTTGTAGGCCAAGTCATATTCTCAAGATGTATTTCTAGCAGCTATCCTGGAACCACAACCCAAAATGAGTGTTAAATTCTGAGAATTTAAAAGGCTAGGAATCTGTGCTCTTAAAATCTACTTATCACAGCAACTAACTCTTCTGTTAGTTAGCACTGCTTAAGTCTGGGTTCCTGCCTCTGTGGAGGCCTTGACCTTCCTGCTGCTGTCACAGCGAGGCAAACAGTGTCACCATCGTCTTCACGGAGAGTTAGTAGAGCATGGGAATTAAGGATACAGACTCTGGAGTCACACTAACTGGATTTGAACTCTACCACATACAAGCCATGTGACCTTGGAAATCTTGTTTAACCTCTCTGTGCTGCAGTTCCTTCACCTACAAAATGAAAGCTAGAAAGTGGGTAACACGTTGAGAGCACATTGGGTTATTTAGGGGATTAAGTAAGTTAATGTAAGAAAATTTCTTAAATGGTACTCGGAACTGAAGAAACATTGTGTAGGTAACTAGAAGCCAGTCTCAATCCCTTTTCTGGTTGCTGTGTTTACTACAGAGCTTGGAAATATAAAAAATTCATCTCAGCCTATCTTGATTTTGGGGATTTTCATTGATCTATAGAGAGGGCTTCAAAAAATCACTTGCTTTCCTGATGAAAGGGATAGCTGGGATTCATACTGCCCGTCACCTTCTTCTATCAACCTACAAAGCTGACACATTGGTTAGAGCTGAAGGAGGGCAAGGTTAAGATAGTGACTGAGTCTTCAGCCCTAATATCAGCCCAAAGTGGCATATTCTTACTTCTGAAATAAGATAACTAAATTGCAATCTGTCACTGACATAGCCAATTCAATTATGCAACTACTCCAAATAATATTCCCTTCTACAATGCTTAGCTAGGGCTTACTAATATCAAACACTGTGCTATACATTTTATATGTGTTATTTTTAATTCTCACAAAACTTGTTGGGGAGGGTACAATTATTCTATTTTAAAGATGAAACTGAGATTTAGGGAGATTACCAAATTTGTACAGTTAGTAAGTAGAGGAGTAGGGCTTTGAACCAAAGTTTTCCCAGTTTTACCAAGTTTTTAATAGTTGATCTATTCATATGCCTTGTAGATACAGAAAGCAAGCTAGATGCAGGGAAGGAGAACATTTGAAATTATTGTCATAAAATTAAATAGAAAAGTGGTCAGAAATTAAAGGAAAAGGAGACATTGCACTTAAGTTATTTATGTAAGTATCTAAAATGACCAAATTGATAGTTATTCAGTTTTCAAATTCTCTTTGCTCATCATAAAATAGGAAAGTGCTGCCTAACTTCGAAGCTGTGCATTTAGTGTTCCATGGTAGAAACCAACATGGTTTGTGTCTGAAAGCATTTTGTGTAGCATTTGTGAATGGGTTAGTGGTTGAAATCCACTTCCTAATTGTCATGTGTCCACCCACTGCTATTGTTACAGACTTAGCCATAACTCCAAGGTCTGGTATGCTACAAAAAGGCATTACTTCCCCCACCCCCTCCCCCCCAGCTTCATATTTACCCATTCAGCAAAAACAGGATAGATACAGATTAATTCTATTGCAATAAAAACTATTTCCATCACTTCTCATGTTAAACATGCTACTCTATTTTGTGAATAGACCCACGGGACTGTAAATTCTTACCTTTAGAGGCTATAGCCTTTCCAAAAGTATTTGAAACTTGAAGAGATCTGTAAACATTTATGTAGGAATCATAACCGCAACCCAAAATAAACAAACATAGGAAACCATTAGGGTGGCTGGTGAAGTTTAAAACAATAATAAATATGCTCACATTGCTACTAGGAGATAAAATAATAACAAAACCAACTACACACTTAAATATACACAAATATCTTTCTCCACATGGTTATTTATTTTTACTTTAGAAGTAAATTTAACTCTTTTATTGTTGAAATGGCTATATATTTTTGAATGAAACAAACGACACAATGAGAATGAAAATGGTAATGTCTACAGATGCTACACATACACTGTGATCTTGAGTAATACAGACCACAATGATGATCTCTATCATCAGTCTGGATTTTTGTTCCTTCTGAATATTTAAGCATTGATGACATTCTACACACATAGACCTAAGTAAAAATGCAAAAGGAATGCAAATTTCCATTCATCCCTTCCATACTTTTCTCATTTCTTTTATTCACTCATCTTGCAATTACGTCTATGGCTTTGCTCTTTAAGAGAGTGAGGGAACTGCAAAGCCACCATCAAAACTCATGTTTTCCATATAAAGATTTACAACTGAGGATGAAAAATGAATGATAAGGGGCACCTGGGTGGCTTAATTGGGTTAAACCTCTGCCTTCTGCTCAGGTTGTGATCTCAGGGTCCTGGGATCAAGTCCCACATCGGGCTCTCTGCTCGGCAGGGAGCCTGCTTCCCCCTCTCTCTCTGCCTGTTTTTGATCTCTCTCTCTCTCTGTCAAATAAAGAAATAAAATCTTAAAAAAAAAAGAGAAATGAATGATAAGAGTTGGAAAGTAAACACATGTTGATGCGTAAAGTGTGAATGAAGAATTAAACAAATAGTAGCTATAGGGTTTCAGGGAGAGAGCGTTCAGTGATAGAGCGGAGGCAGAGAATGGATGATGATTATGTCGAGGAGGTAGAATTTGGGACGGACTTGAATTCTTACTGTACTCTTGCAGGAAAAGGCACTTCCAGTTGTGGGAATTGACTTGTGGACTTCTGAAAAGCTCTTCTCCCTTTTGCTTTGGACTCATTCCTATCTCAGTGGCTGTGGCTGTGCAGGAAAGACTTAACATATCAGACCTGAGGCATTTATCTAGAGGCTCTCCTTGTGGGTTTGGCCCTTGGCTGGCATCTGGAAATTCGCCCTTTGAAATGTCTGATACGCTGATAAGGTCGCTTTACCTGACTAGCGCGCTCAACATGTGGTTTGCTTCTGGGAGTATGGAATTTCATTAGTTAGGATTTATCATTGTGCGTCTGTGACCATCTTCCAATAAAAACCTTGCAGCCTGATCTCAAACAGGTTTCCTAGGCAGACCCATGGCTCAGTGAAAAGACACTGCTTTTCACTGCTGAGGGTAGGGCTCCCCTGGAGCAGCCTCTTCCCAGAGGGAGAGTGTAGAAAGTTTATATACAGCAACATCTTCCGACTCTGCCTCTTTCCTTTTCCCTTACTGCCATCTGCCATGTATGCTTGCTGTGTTGTAGTGAATGCAAGGTCTATGAGTCCCGCTAGTGAACCACTGAATGTCTGGATGGTCTGTGTGTCCTCAAAACATCAGTCCAGCAGCCCCCTTCACTTTTCTTCTACCTGCAAGGGCACCATATTGAATTACTTCAGTGCAGCTGAAGGAAAACAGCATTAGGGGTTACGTCGCCATCCTACTTAAAAGCCTTCCAGTGGGCTCTCATGATACCTGTTGTCTTCTGACTCTACCAATAATTTTCAGGTATCATACGCATCTCACTTTGATAGCCAGGTTCTAGCTCCATTCATTTATTTTTGAATTCTTAAAAACACTAAGCTTCCCCCCTGCTCCTTATTTTGGGTCTTTGCTTGTGCATTAACTCTTTCTGAAGGATTCTCCACCCACCTCTCCTTCCCAACTACCCACCAAACACATATGACAATGTAGATTATTCTCATCTCTGAAGTCTTAGTTTAATTATCATCTCTCAAAGAGGGCTTTTTGACTCCCCAGTTTTATATAGCACCTTCTCCTCTCTGTTATTTGTTTGCATAACACTCTGATTCTCTCGTCATTTATTATAGTTTGTAATTATATATATATACACTTATATATATAATTTATATATATATGCTTATATATATAAATTATATATATTTGCTTATATATACAAATCATATATATAATTTATATATATTTATATACATTTGCTTTTTAATTTCATGCCTTTGTCATTAGTCTAAGTTCCATGAAGACAGGGCTGAGTCTAATTTGTTAATCCTGCATATTTAGTTCCTAATTCAGTAACCTAGCACAGAGAAACCACTTAATAGTTATTAAATACAATTTTAATCTGAATATAGGAGCTAGATGTGGTCAGTATTACTCAAAGCAAAAAGACTACAGGAAAGTAAAGGTACATTCAATTATTTTGGGATTATATTAATTTTACTCTTAGCAGAATAAAATCTTTGCAATTTTGGGGGAGTATTAGCGGGTCAGAGCAATGATACCTAAGGATTTTTTTTGCAGTATTAGATAAAATAGAGGAAAGGTGAGTATAAGCTCAAAGAATAACATTTCCACCCTGGGGCAATGTGTGTGAAAATGTGTAGGGAGAATTGAAGGGACCAGTATCTCCTGTGCTTAGGTATGCCTAAGAAATTGGAGATTTCTTCCAAATGCAAATTACTATCTAGGCTATGCTGAAACTTTCCCCTACAGAGATAACCAAATGATTTAATTCAAGAATTGATTCAAATTTGTCATACCTAAAAAAGCTTGGAAATCAATTGATCATAGTTATTTACGGTCTTCTCTAAAAATTTACACAGTGCCATATAATTTAATTTTAACCACTGACCCCAAACTGACTATGAGTCACTTTCCCTGATGGTCATTTCCCTCAAAGCCAAATTTCAGAAAAATCTTATTTTTTTTTTTTTTTAAATATTTATTTATTTATTTATTTACTTACTTACTTACTTACTTAGAGTGCACCAGCAGTAGCAGGGTCAGTGGGAGACAGAAAAGGAGAGAGAATCTTAAGCAGACTCTGCTCTGAGCACATGGAGCCTTGATTTCATGTCTCTGAGATCTTAACCTGAACCAGAATTAAGAGCTAGAACTGAACTTAACTGACTAAGCCATTCAGGCATCCCCAGAAAAATCTTATTTTAGTAAAATTGATTCTGGGAAATATTTTAAATTTCAAAAACATTAATATTTGTACCCCACATGGTAATAAAGTTTTTGGAATAGAGTTTTTGAGGTTCTGTTTTCCATTGAGAGGAATTGTTACCAAAATCTTTCCAAATACATAAATGTATATAAACTGGTCATATATATTTTCATAAAATGCACTTATAGAAATAACCTTATTTGGCTCCAAAGTTAAGGTGTAAGTATAGTCAAATCAGGCAACCTTGAGTCATTTTGCTGACTTAAGCTCAGGTAAGATAAGAAACTGCGTCAAGCCAATATTCAGGAAACTTTGTTTAAATATTTTGTTTAAAATAGTAGGTTTTGCAAAGCATACCAACTCTATCAGAGGATCTATCTTAAAAAAAAAATTGTTTTAAAAAGTTGGAATCAAGTTGCTGCCCTTGCTGAAGAAATGCTTGAACAGAATAATATTTTTATAGTATGCACCATACATATATTATATGATTCACTAGACACAAAGTGGGCACTCAAATACTTTCTGATTATTTAATTTATCCAACATAACTAAAAATATATTTTGGGGGGACAGAGAATTCTTATTGTTTTTCTTTCTTTCTCCTCTTTCTTTTTCTTTCTTTCTTTGTTTCTTTCTTTCTCTTTTTTTGAAGGAGGAAAGGTAAATTGTCCTATGTTTAACATTAAGGAATATTAAATCATAACCCCAGGACATTATATATTTCGTCTCAAAACTGATTCTGCTGCATTCATTAGAATCCCTTCTAATGAATTACATGTCTGTCCTTCTTTTTTTCTTTTCAAGTAAAAATATCCTTGACTCAT